>NC_090021.1:242349121-242652151 GCF_037176765.1 Anolis sagrei
TAAATTAATATGGTAGAAGCAGAAAAAGAGAAATATGGGAAGAACATAAATGGAAGATGATGTATATAGATAGATAGTCTTCTTATACAACCATCATACAACTTGTATGCCCTTCAGATACATGGTACTGCAACTGCCATCATTGTCAACCCTTTAGTTGTAAGAGGCCCTTTTGGTCTGACAAAGCAATTATATATCTAAACTTCAACCTTTCCACATCTAGGAACCCCTTTCACTCAATGACAATACTTGGATAGGCTGAGCAGAAAGCATCCGATGCACATAGGACATGGTATAGTAACTTTAAAGAACATGTAAGGCAAGGGCTGCCAAGAAAACCTGGAAGAAATGTCTGCCCTGTCTCACAAAGTGACCTCAGACCACCACAGTAGCAAGCTTTCCCGGAGCAAATGGAGCAACGCTGCCTCAGAAACATTCAAGCAATCCAGAGCAAAACCGTACAAACCTGCTGAAATGTAATATTGTGCCATAGAGATAAAAATCCCTCTTGCTCCCATTAACTTGTTCCATTATCTGCTGTAATTCTGACTATACTCCCTTATGACAATCATAGTTCTATGACATCACTTGTAACCAACAGTACAGGTTCCACTCATAGCATGAGAAAAACAAAGGTGGCCTCTGTGGGGCTCCCGTGGTACTCTTATTTCCTAAGTGCATGGAAACGGAGTCCCAAGACCATGTGATGAAGTCAATAGAAAGGAACCAATGGGAATAGCAGTAGTACGCTGGATAAATTTATGAGAAGGAGGAGAAACCAGTGGCATCTAGCCTTGATGTATAACAGGGACAGGGTGTTTGTTCTATATTTTTGAATATATGTATATTTCTATCTTCTATATAGTATATTCATGTTCATTTTGTGAGCTTCCCATGTCCTGTGTTCTGTGAACAGAATGTCTGGAACAGAAGACCTTTAGATGGTCCAGCATGGCTGTTCTTCAACTCTTACTGGAAGGTGTCTTAAGGCTCATGATACTGAGTTTCTGATATCTGCATTTTTCGAAAAGTGTAGTATACTAAAAGGAAAATCTTCTGCTTCAAATACAGACGTGCAAAATGACATCCTTAAGTGGATATAAGTACCCCATGCAACTGGTGATAAAGGTAAATTGCTCAGTCTTCAACTTAAGAAATAGATAAAAGCAATAGTAAAGATAAAGGTTTCCTCACAACATTAAGTATAGCCGTGTCCAACTCTGGGAGGTGGTGCTCATCCCCATTTCTAAGCCAAAGAGCCAGCATTGTCCGTAGATGCCTCCAAGGTCATGTGGTTGGCATGACTGCATGGAGCTCTGTTACCTTCCTGCCGGAGCAGTACCTATTAATCTACTCATATTTGCATGTTTTCGAACTGCTAGGTTCGCAGAAGTTGTGACTAAGAGTGGGAGCTCACCTCGCTCCCCGGATTCGAACTGCCAATCTTTCAGTCAGCAAGTTCAGCAGCTCAGCAGTTTAACCCACTGCACTAGATAAACAAAAACAACAAGAAAAGAAAGCCAGCGTGGTGTAACAATTTGAGCACTGAATTACCATTCTGGAGACTAGGGTTTTAGTCGTTACTCAGACGTGGTAATCTACTAGTTGACCTTGAACAAGGTGATAGGTTTGTCATAAATTGGAAAAAAAAATGTGAAAGCATATGACAAGTACCAGAGAAATAGATGCACCTTGCAAGGAGTACCACAGAAACCTGCATTCATGAAAGAGGTCCTAAAATTTCAAAAGTTCAGTCCCACAATCCACAGGACAGAATCAGACATTTTGAGAGAAATAGCAATTTAGCTCCAGTGTTTCCTGGTAGAAAAGCACAGCCTTTATGTATTTCCTGACCTACTAGAACAGATAAATCACATAATGATTCCAATTCACATAAAAGTTGTGTGCTTGCTATTTGTAGAACAATATGCATTTTTTTAACTTGGAAATTCCAGAATGTATCACTAAATACGTTTTATCTGAGGCTTGCTTGATTTCTTATCTCTCCAATCTGTTATAAATAGCTATATTCGTTGTTTATCTTCACTAGTTAAACTGAACTTGGGGTTTATTGCATAGCCAATGGCTTGGTGAAAGCAGGTGTATTTTCAGAGTAAACAATCACAGTTCTGAGTAGACAATTGTACCGTAAGAGTGCAATCCGAAACTCATGCCCAAGAGAACAATAGTGTCATCCAATGAGTGTTTACTCAAACAGTAAACCCTAAGGGCTTAAACCGACCAACCAGTTGCAGCTGATATAGATTCATTTAATCAGTTGTTCAACAAGAGACAACCAATTAAACTTCACTGACATTCATGCATCTAATGCAGTTGGGGCTAAGTGCCCCATGGCTCAATGGTATGGAATTCTGGGACTTGTAGTCTGCCCAGCGCTCTTTGGCAGAAAAGTTTAAAGACCTCATAAACTACAGTTCCTATGAGTCCATAGTACTGAGCCACAGCCATTAAAGCGGTGTCAAAGTGTATTAATTTTACAGTGTAGGTACACTCTTGGATAAAGGATATTAAGCTGTAGGTAGAATTATAGCAACTTGGCATCACATTGACTGCCATCGAGCAATACTGTGGAATTTGGGGGTTTTGTGTGCTATTTCCCCTTAGCTGTCAACAAACTATAAATCCCACTATTCCAGAGGATAGAGCCATGGCAGCTAAAATGTTCTCAAACTGCTATCATTCTACAGTGTAGCCAGTCTGTTGGCAGTCTCCCATCCAAATGCTAACCAGGACCGACCCTGCTTAGCTGCCAAGGGTATGTCTACCCTATGAAATTAATGCAGTTTGTCACTTTAACTGCCAGGGTTCAATGCTATGGGATCCTGGGAATTGTAGTTTGGTAAGGCACCAGCACTCTTTAGCACAAACCCTGCAACACTCAAGCGAGGGTTCTCAAACCTTTTCTGCCACCAAGCCCTTTCTAAAGCAAAGATTTCTCATGGAGCCCCAAGAAATGTTTGTTGTTGCTTATTTGTTCATTTGCTTCTGACTCTGTGATCTCATGGATCAGCCCACACCAGAGCTTCCTTTCAACGGAGCTTGCCACCACAAGCTCCTTCATGGTAAGCCAGTCACTTCAAGGACTGGTTGCCCCTCTTTCTTTTTCCTTCCATTTTCCCCAGCATCATTATCTTTTCCAAGCTTTCCTGTCGTCTCATTATGTGGCCAAACGGTTTCATCTTTGCCTTTAATATCCTTCACACCAGTGAACAGTCGGGCGTTATCTTCTGGAGTCTGGACTGGTTCAATCTTCTTGCAGTCCAAGGCACTCTCAAGATTTTTCTCCAACACCACAGTTCAAAGGTGTCTTTCTTCCTTCGTTCAGCCTTCGTTATGGTCCAACTCTCACATCCACAGCTTACTACTGGGAATACCACTGCTTTAACTATCTTTGTTGCCAGCGTTATGTTTCTACTCTTATCTGTTTTATCAAGATTGGTCATTGCTCTCCTCCCAAGAAGTAAATGTCTTCTGATTTCCTGGCTGCAGTCTTAAATAAATATTTATATATTATATGTAATGTATACATATCAAGCATGGGCAAACATTTTAACATAAACTTAACAATATTTCAGTGGAAGACCCCAGAAGCCTTCTGCCATGCACGAAAAGCACAATCAAAGCACCCTCAACAGGTGGCCACCCAGCCTTTGAAATGATGATGATGATAACAGAAGCTACAGGGCCATCCAGGTCAACTCCCTCCTATCATGCAGGAAACACACAACCAAAGCATCTCCTGAGTGGGGGGAGGAAAATAGGTTTTGGGGGGCAAAGGAGGCAGGGAAAAAGGCTTTTGGAGGTGAGGGAGGCGAAGAGCAGGAAAGAGGAGGAGGAAGAAAGCTCTGAGCCCTTCAGTATGTTTGATGGAGACCCAAGGCCTCTACAGAGCACACTTTGAGAACCGCTGTTATCCTGCATCCCCATGGGTGCTGGCTGAGATCTATATCAGGCCTGGGCAAACTTGGACCCTCCCTCCAGGTGTTTTGAACTTTAACTCCCACCATTCCTAACAGCCTCAGCCGTTTCCCACTTAAGTAGTTGAGGGGGGAAAGGAAAGGGCCTGAGGCTGTTAGGAATGGTGGGAGTTGGAGTCCAGAACACCTGGAGGGAGGGCCCAAGTTTGCCCAGGCCTGGTCTATATTGTGTGACATATACAGGCAGTCCCCAAGTTACAAACAAGATCAGTTCTGTAGGTTTGTGCTTAAGATGAATTTGTATGTAAGACGGAACAGGTACATTAAGTGTACAGTGGCCTAGGGCCATAGCAAGAAAAAAATTAGGGGGAGGGGTAAAACTTTTTTTAGCGGATCATGAAGAGTAGTTCCATAACACAAACATAACTTAAATAGTATGGTTCATTCTATATTTTTATAGAAACTTAATTACATCAATTTTCTATTTTAGTTACAAAGTTTCAACTCTTAAAATAACTGAAAATGACTGTTAATTGGTAATTTGTAGTTACAAAAGAATACCACAATGTCTGTTGGAAACACTTGAAAACTATGTCAATACACTTTGACAGAAATCAGGCTCCATTGATAAACTTCGGTGGACACTCAAGAATGCAAGTCCAGTCAGTCTTTCTTGCCCCATAGTGCTTCTTATCTTTGATTTCAAACATTTAGGAGTTGAAAACGACCTAGATATAGGCATAGCAATGGAAACCCTACTATCTGGAAAAGGGCAGGGGAGAGCAAGGAGAAAAAGGCCTAATTCCCCATTAGGAACCTACCTCCTACCTCATGCTGAAGCAAATAGCACGGGGGGGGGGGGGGGGGGTTGAGCAGCCTTAAATAGCCTGCAGCTCCCGCCCTGTCAACCGCCCCCACTAAGTCTGGTCTTCATGAGCTTTATGGGTGGGCCAACCTGGTTGCTTCCACTATATCGGCTATTGCTGCAAATAATGACAATGTGAATAAATTGTCAAAATTTGCTTGAGATAGTACTTGCAGTTCTGAAGGGGGCTTGTTTAATTTTTGCTTCTCATAGACTTAGCAGGGGGATTTGGTTAATTTTCATTTTAATTTGGTTAAAATTCATGAGTAAAACAGTTTAAAAAAAACCTGAAAAAATGGGTGTGTGTGAATTCCTCCCCCTCCCCCCCCCCCCCCCCCCCAGCCCTGGAGTGGCATGTCTCAACTCCAAGGCTATGTACATAGGCCGGTTTTTCTCAATCTGGGGATTGTGAGGAGGTGTTAGAGGGGTCTCCAAAGACAATCTGAAAACACACTATTTTCTGTGGTCATGGGGGTTCTGTGTGGGAAGTTTGGCCCAATTCTATCATTGGTGAGGTTCAGAATGCTCTTTGATTGTAGGTGAACTATAAATCACAGCAACTACAACCACCAAATATCAAGGTATATTTCCCCCAAACTCCACTGGTGTTCACATTTGGGCATATTGAGTATTCGTTTCATGTTTGTTCCAGAGGCATCATTGTTTGAGTCCACAGTGCTCTCTGGATGTTGGAGAATAACTGTACAACTCCAAAACTCAAGGTCAGTGCCCATCAAACCCTTCCAGTATTTTCTGTTGGTCATGGGAATTCTGTGTGCCAAGTTTGGTTCAATTCCATCGTTGGTGAAGTTCAGAATGCTCTTTGATTGTAAGTGAACTCTAAATCCCAAGGATTACTTTTACCAAAAAACCCCCACTTTGGATCAACTTGAAGCTGACCAAAGAAGAGAATCTGGTGGAGAATCATGGCCCCCTTACAAAGAAGTCCTAAAGAGACAAAATGGGAACTTTATGATAAAGACGCAAGAGGAATTAAAGGAAAAGTTTAAGCACATTTCATGGTTCCGATATAGACAAATCAGAGAACATTATAATGTGGACAAGAAAAGAGGCTTTATGGCAAAGGAGACGGTCTGGGATAAAATAATGCTCTCTCAAAGCAAAATCATCTCCAAAATTTACAAGAAACTCTCAGAATGGGCACAGGAAAAAAAGACAGACAAAGACTGCATGGCAAAGTGGGCCTCAAACGTTGGACGCACAATAGGACTCAGTGAATGGGAATTAATATGGAATACTAAAATAAAATTCACTTATTCATATGAACTACAGGAAAACTGATATAAAATACAATACCAGTGGTATCACACACCTGAAAATTTACCAAAATGTTATAAGAACTTAGGTGCAAAATGTTGGAAATGCAAAGATGAGATGGGCTCATTCCTACACATGTGGTGGAGCTGTAACAAAGTAAGGAAATATTGGAAAATAATTCACGGTGCAATCCAAAAAATAATTCAAGAACAAATAAATTTTAGTCCAGAACTCTTCTTGTTGGGTATCATGGATTAAAAATTGGAAAAGAATAAAGACATCCTCCTCACCTATTTAACAACTGCTGCAAGAATAGTACTCGCAAGGCGCTATAAAACAGAAGAAATCCCAACAAGACAAGAATGGTTGATAAAAATGATAGAGATCATGAAAATGAATCTACTCACTCAACAACTAGCTCACAACCAAAACAGAACTAGAAAAGCGACAGACTGGTCACAACTAATTTATTTATTTATTTTATTTAAAACATTTATATTCCACCCTTCTCACCCTGAAGGGGACTCAGGGAGGAGCACAGCATATATATGGCAAACATTCAATGCCGGGACATAAATTCATATACACATACATAAACATTAAAAACATTAATCTCAATATTAAAAGGCACCATCTAAAACCATCCTAGTCATCAGTGGCAAATCTAATCGGCCTGGTAATCTTTCCTATTTCCGATTTATTGCCCTGTCCTGAAAGCTTGGTCCCACAGCCAGGTTTTTACCATCCTTCTGTAGGACAGGAGGGAGTGGGCTGACCTGATCTCACCAGGAAGGGAGTTCCATAGCCAGGGAGCAATCACTGAGAAGGCCCTGTCTCTCGTCCCCACCAATCGCGCCCGTGACCACAACTAACCAGCTTTCTGAAACAGGAGAAGATGAAGGTTATGCTATGAACGGAAAAACAAAGAACAGCTTAAGCACTTGAAGCAGATAATCAACCTAGGAAAGAACCAGTAAAGAAGAACCCCCAACAAACTGGCCCACGGTCAAGAGTAAATATCCTGTAACCCCCTTCAATTTTTTTTCTTTTTCTCCCCTTCCTATTCATTTTTTTAACCTGCAAAATAAAATCAATAAAGATATATTTAAAAACAAAACAAAACAAAACAAAACGATAAATCCCAGCAACTACAACTCCGAAATGATCAAATCAACCCCCACCCCACCAGTATTCAAATTTGGGCGTATCCAGTCTGTGTGCCAAATTTGTTGCAGTGAATAAAAATACATCCTGCATGCCAGAGATTTACATGACGATTCAGAACAGTAGCAAAATTACAGTTATGAAGTAGCAACGAAAATAATATTATGGTTGGGGGTCAGCACAACATGAGGAACTGTAGTATTAGGGAGGTTGAGAAACACTGACGTAGGCGGCCTCCCATCCAAGCGCTAACCAGCGCTGACCCTGCAGAGCTGACCGGGTGCCTTGGCTTCTGCCTGTCTCTCCCTCCTTAACTTCCCGGCCGCCTTCTCGCCTCCGCCCGGCAGGGGGCGCGTGTCCCGGGCATCTCTAGCGGGGTCTTGGCGAGGCGAGCGTGGGCAGGAGGAGGAGGAGGAGAGGCGCGCGTGCGTGGCGTGGGCGGCTGCAGGGCTAAAGGTCCTCCTCCTCCTCCTCCTCCTGCTTCTGCTGAGACTGAAACCGAGCGGCGGCCGTGGCTGCTCCGCTGCTGCCGATTGCGGAAAGCTCGGCCAAGGCTTCGCCGCCAAAATGCCGGCTGTGTCCAAAGGCGATGGGATGCGCGGCTTGGCCGTCTTCATCTCCGACATCCGGAACTGTGAGTGGCCCCCCTGGGGGGGGGGATGGGGGCGCCTCCTTTTGCGCGTGGGCAGAGGGGAGAGGAGGCTCGGAGCTGGCTTCCCATCATGGCGTGGGGAGAAAGAAGGCGAAGCTTGGCCGCCTCCTTCCCTCTTGCCTGCTCGGTCTGTCGGGCGGGGCTTTTGCTTCTCTCATGCCTTCCTTAAGGACTGAAGTAACGGGAATGAGCTCACCGTTCCTGGCCTTAGGAAGAAGCTCCGTTGGAAAGAGAGCCTTTCCAACGGAGTGTGTTTGTTCTGCATTCCTAGGGCCTTTTCCCCCTCCTTGAAATGACATGCCCTTCTCTTGCCTCCCCATAAAAGCCTTCCGTCATCTACACTATGGAATGAATGCGTTTGACACCACTTTTAATTGCCCTGGCTCAATGCTATGGGATCCTGGGAGTTGCAGTCTTACAAGACCTTTAGCTGGCTCTTCCAGAGAGGGCTGGGGCCTCACCAAACTACCCATCCCAGGATTGCATAGCACTGAGCCGTGGAAGTCAAGCTGCATTCATTCTACAGTGTAGACCAGGTATGGGCAAACTTGGGCCCTCCAGGTGTTTTGGACTTTAACTCCCACCATTCGGAATGGTGGGAGTTGAAGTCCAAAACACCCGGAAGGCCCAAGTTTGCCCATACCTGGTGTAGATCCATCCATAGATGGAGAAAGCCAAAGATCTTGGGAAACTACAACTTCCAGGATTTAGAAGTTTGCCCATACCTTCTGTAGATACATCTGTAGGTAAAGAAAACCAAAGATCTTGGGAAACTACAACTCCCAGGATTCAGAAGTTTGCTCATACCTCTGTAGATACATCTGGAGGTAAAGAAAGCCAAAGATCTTGAGAAACGACAACTGCCAGGATTCAGAAGTTTGCCCATCCCTGGTGTCGATACATCCGTAGGTAGAGAAAGCCGAACACCTTGGGAAACGACAACTCCCAGGATTAATTACCATTGCGCCATGGCAAAATGGTGTCAAAGTGCATTAATTTTGCAGGTAGATGCACCTTGCAAGTCTTTAGGGACGTATCCTCCTTGATTCACTTCTGTTCCTAAACCATCCTGACTGAGTGGCTTGCAATGTGTGAAGCCCAGGTGATCTGCCCATTCAAAGCCTGACAACTCATCCCAGTGAAACCACTGGGTCTGTTCTGTGAGGAAAACAGATAAATCTGGAAATCCTCTAGGAAAGAAATGCTTTAGTTAGTAGGGAGGAGGAAGAGGGAGAATGTAGCTCCTTTTGAAGAAAGTGACATTTCCCTTTTTCTATGGCCGTGTGAATCAGGACATTTCATGCAATGCTCCAAGTGCATTTATTGTTTATAAGAGGTACAGTATATGTGTGCGATGCTACCACCATAAACACCTCTACAATCCCTTGTTTTCAATTGAAAGAGTAATATGTTGAAAATCTATTACACACAACAGCCGCCCAATGAAATCAACCCCAATTTAGAATAATCCCAATCTCGCAGTTTTGAGCTGTGCTCTCCCTACACATTTGTCCCCTGAATTCAGTTCAGTTTGGAGATACCAACCGTTGGAATGGCTCAGGCTTTGTTGTCTCTATTTAGCAGGCAAGTTAGTCAAATTGGTGCAGGGCTTGTGTGTGAGTGTGTCGATAAGCCTGCAAGTCATCTGAGGTTTTACCATTTCCATGCTGCGTAGCTGACAAAATACTCCTAATCTTCTTTTGGCAGCAGGGCTGCTGCCTCCAGGAGACCTTTTAAAGCTGATCTAGAGATGTCTGTCTGTGTAAAGAGCCATTAGCCAGTGGTCAGTATTAATCTTTGGAATTGGTTGAAGGAGGCCAAGGACTGGATTGGTAGTTATTTCAGCACACACTTTCTCACCACAAATGGACTATCAAAAATCCTCATATTGTGTGGACCTAGAGTTGGAAGAGACCTCGTGGACCATCCAGTCCAACCCCCTTCCAAGAAACAGGAAAATTGCATTCAAAGCATCTCTGACAGATGGCCATCCAGCTTCTACTTAAAAGCCTCCAAAGAAGGAGCCTCCACCACAGTGCAGGGCAGAGAGTTCCATTGCTGAACAGCTCTCACAGTTCTTCCTAATGTTCACGTGGAATCTCCTTTCCTGTAGTTTGAAGCCATAGTCTCTAGGGCAGCAGAAAACCAGCTCCCTGTGACTTTTCCTCATATATTTATATATGACTATCATGTCTCCTCTCAGCCTTCTGTTCTGCAGGCTAAACATGCCCAGCTCTATAAGCCTCTCTTCATAGGTCTTGTTCTCCAGACCCTTGATCATTTTAGTTGCCCTCCTCTGGACACATTCCAGCTTGCCTGGCATGAATAAAAAATCTTCTTGCTGAAAAGAGATATTCTCACCCACCAGATACCATATATGGTTGGTGCATCACATTTGTGAACTTGAATATTTACGGTTTTTATTATAATGTTCTTCCCAGGAATCTCAAGGTCCTCCAGTGCAACTCTGTGGTCAATTTCCACCAGAAGTGGAGGACCTCGAGGTTACTAGAAAGAACACCTCTCTTGGAATCTCTTGGCCTCCAATGTGATTCAGGCAGAAATTAACAATAGAATGGTGCTGGACAACCCAGAAATTCCTAGAGGGGTGTTCTCTTAGGTAAAATAAAGGTTGTTTTTTTAAAAAATGTGGTTGTTCACTTTTGCAGGGATCATGTGCCCCTAAATGAAGATTGAGGGTTGACTAGGCTTCAGAAAAATGAATGACAAGTAGATTTGTTTCTGGAGTGCTCCAGAAATAACCTCTTCTCCACCATCTCATAGTGAAGAAACATAATAGGAAATATCTCCCAGTAGCCATACTATAGGAGTTTGGCACAAAATAACTGGTTAGATATTACCATAGTGATCACTGTGCTTTCTGTGCTGATTCTTGTCTTTCATGTATTCTACCGGAATCAGGTTATGCCCATTGGGGCAGAGATTGACATAACCTCAATTTGATTTAGTATCAAGTAGGTGTTATTTATTTATTTATTTACCATATTTATATCCCACCTTTCTCAAGCCCAGAGGGGACTCAAGGCAGCTTACAACTGGCAGCAATTCCATACCCCTCATTTAAAAAAAATCTCTAGTTGGTGAAGCAAACCATTATTTGGAAGTGGCCTCTCAGAGAGGACTGTTCAGGGATGGATATGCTTAAATCCCTTTGTGCAATAGAAGGCTTTTTAGCTCTTTTTGCCATTTGTAGGGTACGATATGTGTGTGCCTTCAAGTCATCTGTCGACTTACAGCAACCACATGAATTTCATAGGATTTTAAAAGCAAGGAATACACAGAGAAGGCTTTGCAGTTCCTTCCTCAAAAATATAGCCAATGGCATTTAGTGTTCTCTGGCAGTGTCTCATCTATATGTTAACCTGGGCTGACCCTGATTTGCTTCCAGGATCTGATAGGATCTGGTACCTTTAGGGGATTTAAGCCAATGGACTCGGGGAGTCTGGGGTCCAATTCCCCACTAAATCATGAAAACCACTAGATGACCTTGGGAAAGTCACTTTACCTCAGGCGTAAAGGAAGGCCTCCTTTGAATAAGTCCTCGCCCCCGCACCAGAAAAAATAGGGTCACAGTATGTCCAAGTTAACAGCAAACATCACATTTATTATTACAGTTTTTATTCTATAACTGCTTGCATCCATTGTATTTATTCCAGTAATAGGCTAATCAACAGAATGACAGAAATCACAAACAATGTGATACACTGCGGTATATACAAAGCTAAATCCAGCTATTCATGGTTAAAACAATTAAAATGAGCCACGTTTGCAATAACTCATCTTTTGTAATTGTTTCAGTAACAGAGGGAACTGTATTTGTGAAGTACTGTACATAAGTTTTGTGTTTTCCACTGGAAAATCTCAAAAGAAAGAAAGAGGGTAATTAATTTCTTCTCAGATAGTGATAACATTTACAAAGCAGGAGGACATATAGAAGTGTCCCCAAGTCTCCAGACTTCCAGGAAAGAGATCGACAAGAGAACGTAACTTTCCCTTAGGTGGCCAAACAATGTGATAGAAACATCTGTGTGGGAATGTGCTTGGGACTGAGCTATTTAATAAAATTTCTTTTATTTGTATATGTGTCGAGAGAATTGTTGTTCATGTTGCATACCATGTGGTTATCTGGGGGTATCTAATAAAATGATCAGAATGTTTGTGTTCCCTGAGCTAATTTTCCACAGATAGTTCTCTCAGAGGTGGATTAGTTGAAGAAAAAATGTTTCATAATCCTAGAGTAAAGCTAATCTTCTTGGTGTGCTGTATTTTGACAGGCAGAGAGGAGAGGCAGTGTTGAGTCAGACCCCTGAAGAATCTACATAAAACAGAGTGTTATGCAGATCTGGTGGACTGACTAAACACTTCCTCTTCCCCTTTCCCTGTTAAAATACCATACATAAGATATGGATACAGGAAGATTAGCTTTAATATAGTATACATGTAAGCACTTTAGGAATGAGTGAGGATTTCAGTTCATTTTTAATAAGAATTTACCCAAATTGTCAGAATTCAAATAGGAGAATGTGATAGATATGTCCACCTACTAGAGATATGTGAGAGTTTTGTTTCAGTTTTCAATTAGAGCATGACTTAATTAGCAAAATTGAGACATGGAAGAACAGATAGCCCTAATACAACGTACACATATTTAAAACTCACCATCAATTTTTGATGTCACCTGTTAACCAAAATCTTTTAATTAGAGAGAGATGCACCCATGACTTAACAGCAATGAATCCAGGAACTGTGAAAAAAACAAGCACATGCCTTGTTGTCAAATCTGTTTTCATCTTCTGCATTGCTTTAAGATACATTTATGTTTCAAGTGATAAACAAAAGCAGAAGCAGTGTTAAGAGCTTGGAAGCAATGCATGAAAACACCTTCAAAATATAGTAAAAGTAAAGGTAAAGGTTTTCCCCTTGTGTCAGTCTTGTCTGACTCTGGGGGTTGGTGCTCATCTCCATTTCTAAGCTGTAGAAACCTCCAAGGTCATATGGCCGGCATGACTGCATGAAATGTCGTTACCTTCCTGCTGAAGCGGTACCTATTGATCTACTCACATTTGCATGTTTCGAATTGCTAGGTTGGCAGAAGCTGGGGTTGACAGTGGAAGCTCATGCCGCTCCCCGGATTTGAACCTGCGACCTTTTGTTTAGGAACTCATCAGTTTAACCCACTGTGCCACTGGTGTTCAATATTGTAAAGTACAGTATGATCTCTGTATCTGTGGGGAGTGCATTCAAGTCCTTGTGGATAATAGCAAACCCTATATCAACCCTCACTACCTCTGAGGATGCTTGCCATAGATGCAGGCGAAACGTCAGGAGAAAATGCCTCTAGAACATGGCCATATAGCCCAGAAAAACCTACAACAACCTATATCAATGGTTCTCAACCTGGGGGTGGTGATGGCTGACAGGGAGCTCTGGTGTGGGCTGATCCATGAGATCATAAAGAGTCAGAAACTCTTCATGACCAATGACAACCTGTGGGTCATAAACAATGACAACCTGTGGGTCTCCAGATGTTTCGTCCTTCAACTTCCAGAAATCCTAACAGCTGATAAGCTGGCTGAGATTTCTGGGAATTGTAGGCCAAAACACCTGGGTACCCACAGGTTGAGAACCATTACCCTATATTTTGACAGTATTTGGGCTGGAAGTATATGATAGAATTGTACTGAAGGATCTGAGGTCCAAAAATACTTTCAGGCCCCTTCTATACTGCTTTATAATGCAGTTTCATAATGCGGTTTAACTGCATTGAACTGCATTATATTAGTTTAGAATAAAGTTAAACTGCATTATAAAAATTGGCATTATATGGCATCATACATGGGGCCTGAGACTGGAGAGGAATTTCTTTTGAACTGTAGATAAGAGGAACCATGAATATTGAAACCATGCATAAGGGGCCCATACTCTATTAGCATATACTTGTTGAGCCCTGTTGTTCTGCCTTCCCCTTATTACTGACTTGACCTGAACAGTTTTCCTTCTTTGGAAAATCATTTTCTCACCAGCAACTTCAATGTCTTGCTTCCATAGTTTTCTGGAACACTTACCTGTGAGCTAAACATCCTAGCTACAGAGAAAAAGGAAGCAACACATTCTGAATAAAACAATACCAGCTCTCCTTCTAGATTTCATGGGTAGTGTTAAATATGTAGTATGTTGAGATGTGCGGCAACATTTAATCCGGTGGAATAACTACTGGAATTACTAGTTGGATAAAAACTGAGTCTTAAACTGAAAACTCCTGTGGATCAATAGTTAGTTTATTTTGGTTCAGGTAATTTCCTAAAGAAGAGCACATTTTGCTAGTGGAGCAGTGTTAGCTCTCCATGTTCTTGGTGATGTTTGTTTACTTAATCAAAACTTTCACACTACACAATTGTAATGCTGTGTTCCACTTTATAATGGTTGCATCCTGAGATTTGTAGTTTCTTGGAGAAAATTCTAAATCTTTATTTCTAAACTAGAAATCCTGGGACTCAGTGGGATGAAACCATGGCACTTAAAGTGAAAGGGAGCCCCCAGTGGCGCAGTGGATTAAACCCCCGTGCTGGCAGGACTGAAGACCGACAGGTCGCAGGTTCAAATCCGGGGAGAGGCGGATGAGCTCCCTCTATCAGCTCCAGCTCCTCATGGAGGGACATGAGAGAAGCCTCCCACAAGGATGATAAAAACATCAAATCATCCGGGCAACGCCCTGGGCAACATCCTTACAGACGGCCAATTCTCTCACACCAAAAGCGACTTGCAGTTTCTCAACTCCTGACACAACAAAAAAAAAACTTAACGTGAAATCATAGCACTGTAATTATGTAGTATGGGAGGAACTCAGGAGAAAGAATTCCAGAGTGTTTCATATGTACCAATTTGTTCATTTCATAATGAAGCACTTCCAACTGATTTTAGAAAAGGCTAGTTTTGTTTGTTTGTAATATCGGAAGCCTTCCTTTGTGTTTGGTGAACTCTGGACTCTTTTTTGAACTTTACACCGGACAACGCACTATTACTACTGTTTATGGCCAACTTCCACAGGATGCAGAAGATAGAGCCTGGAGTATGGGAAGCTCTTTGGATTACTCTCATGAACAAATAATCAGGTTGTGTCCTTTCTGTAAAAATTATGGCCTTGGAATACTCCTAAAAGGGAAATAACCTAGTTGTTCTAATTTGAAGTTGCTTCTTTATTTGATAAGGCTATTATTAAGGAGGAGGATAGTGACTACCCATAGTAGGAAGTCTGGAAGTCTTGTTTCAGGAAGAAATAATTCTAAACTCAGCCGCTGAAATAAAATTCACAAACCTGATTCATTATTACTATTTTTGTTATGTTTCTCTAGCATCTCCTAGTAAAGATTCCCATAAAATATTCAGCTGATCGTTTTGGGAACCATTTCAGTATATTTGAGAACAATTGCCTCTTCCTGTTACCCTGTGGTATTCTGTATTGGAAAAAAACAGGAGGCAACAGTGCAATGTAGTGATTTTAGTGCTGGTCCAAGGAAACCCACTGGGTGACCTTGGGCAAGGTACACACTCTTAGCCTTAGAGGAATGCAGCAACAGCAATGACATATGGTGCTGATGTGCCTGGTTTTTGCTTTGAAGCAAAGACTACGGTGGTTTATAGAATGACCCAAATTCTGGGCTAAGAATATATGTTATGTCCCTGAATTAACAAATTGACTTTGAATCCATAAATGATTTTAATACCACTTTTCAAGTGCGATTGCTGTGGGTTTAGAGATAGCATTAGCCCACATGGAGACTTGGGAGGCCTGTATCCACTGCTGTAGTCTCTCCCCCCCCCCCCCCCCAGTGAATGTTTCTAATTACAGTAAAGATGGGTTCTCCAATAGATTGCTTGTTCTCATAGGTTTGCCATAAGATGATTTGACAGCACTTAACAACCCTCCTCCCATTGTGAAGTGTGGTTCCTCACCACTTATAAATTGTGGTTTATTTAATTATACAGTATTGAAAATTTTACTTCTTTGTTCTTCAACAGCTGTAGTTATTACGATTAATTATTTATGCTATTATTTGTGAGTCTTAAGAAGGGAAAATGTACAGTTGGCATCCACTGAACTTTGGTACAAGGACCCTGTGTGGAAGCCAAATCTGTAGCATAGTAAAATTGTGTTCCTTTTGGCAGAATCAAAATTTGCTTTTTGGATTTTTTTTCTGAAATAATTTCAGATTGTGAATTGTTGAATTGCAGAATCTGTGGGTGTGAATGACCAATTGTATGTGCTGTCAGTGTCCAGCTAGCCACCTTACCTTCTTAAAGTATGTCTGCTTATGCATTCACCTGATTATATCTGATTATAACATATTTACTCGATTCCAATGCTCACCTTTTTTGACTAAACTACCTTCTCAAAATTAGAGTGTGCATTAGATTAGCGTAATATGCTAAATACTTTTTTGGGTTTCAGGGTGTTGAAAATTGAGGTGCACATTAGATTTGATACCACATTAGACTCGAGTAAATATGGAGTATATCTGTTCTATAATCTCCATAAGAATGTAAAATTACGAACTCTCATTAAAGCATTTTATGTGTGCCTTTAAATCAGACAATCAGATTGATTGGCAGTTGTGTGACATGTTTTTAATAATAAGAGCGGTTGGGTTCTTCAAATATTTCAATAACAGCACACTTAAATAGTCCAGAATGGTGCTTGCTTCTACTCTTTGAAGTTGCCAGAGCCATACGGTTCAATATTTCTGTGGTTTGAATAGTTCCTTTCCCATTGCTAAAAATCGAAAATACCCACTTCATTAAAAGCGGTTTTAATACTCGATTCATTCATTAATCTCCTCCCTCCCCACTCTCTCTATATATAGTGGCTACACACATGAAAAAATAGATCTAAACACTGTTGCTAATCCTAGGGAATGGTATGTATATATGTGCAGGCATGCCCCACTTAACAAAGCAGACAAAGAAGATACCTTTTTCAAAGTTTTTTTGTCTTCTGTCTACCTTAAGGTTTCTCTCTCTCTTTTAGCATTGACACTGGGTGGATGGTGAAGTAAGATTGGAGAAAAATAGATCTTCGGTGTTGGGTCTTTGCAGCATGTCTGCAGTAAACAATGCAATAAAGCTTGACCTGGGAGAGAAGGGGATTCTACCCTGGTGATCCTACTGTAGACCCATTTATTGAGTGGATCTAGCTATAGGATTTATGCCATAGTTATAGCATGAGTGTACTACCATTGACATCTTTATAACAGTATAACAACTAATGAAAGTTTGGTTATACGATTCCAGTTGGTTTTCCAGGGGAAACACTCAGAGACACCATGTGTAACACCTCAAATTCTTAGCATAAATGTGTATAGTTGAACATTCCATATCAAAATAATTGGAAAAAGACATGTTTTGGGTTTAGGACTTTTTGGAATTTGGAATACCTGTATTTGTTCTGTCGCCACTGGACCTGAAATGAAATGCCTTTAAGAGAGGATGTATGGCTTGGATCCAGCGGGAAGCCAGGGCCCCCGAAAAGAAGCCTTTAGAGAAATTTCCCTTATTAAACAGTCTTTATGAGGCTTGAGCTTAAATATAACAGTCTTTTATTGATGAACAAACAGGTATTGTAAAGCTTTTTTAACCGTCTCTTGGCTCTTGCAATCTTGTTCACAGGGAACAGGCACTATCTTTAAAAAAAAACCTTGTTTAAAGGAAAATTCCCCTTTCTAGCTCCTCCCAGGCTGCTGTGAACCTAAACCTTATTGATGTGGATTCACTACCGGGTTGAACTGCATCTCAACGCCGAGCGAACCTATCAAAAGCCTTGTAATCATTTAACTGCTTTGATGATTAGAGCTGTTATTCCCTTCGGAATTCCTCAGGGCTGTAAGGCTGTTTCCTCGGAACCTTTGGGAATCTTTAGAGGCTCTCAAGACTCTTCTCCCCCGGAAAGTCTTAAGGGACGAAGCCTTTGTACAGGAGGACGTCTGTATACATCTTCTTCATTGACTTCCTTTTCTGAGACTAAGTGAAAAATGGCCCCTTCCCTCCAAAAAACCCAGAGAGGGGCGGGACCAGGGATCCGAACTATAAGAGACAGGTGGCTTGCCCTATGATTGCAAACTATAATAGGAAGCTACACTGCTGCAAAATCCCAAGCCTGGGATTGCAAACCAACATTTAATTCAAAGCAAATAAAATTTGAGCTCCTGGAACAGCTGTTCCAGAACAGTATTTGCATATATGTACAGCTTGGAGATGGTCACCAAGTTTAAAAAGAAATTCATTTATGTTTCATATAGACCTTACACTATGTTTGATAGTAATTTTATACACTATTTTTAATATTTTTGTGCATTAAATAACATTTATGTATATTTGACCGTTCAGAAATCAAAGCTGCCACTACTCACCCAGCCATGTGAACAATTTTGGAGTATTTTGGAATTCCAGATAATGAATGCTCAGGCTGTACCAGGTACTATAGGCTCTATTTTGGAGGAAGGTGCTGGCAAAAGTATCACTTGAATATTTATTCATAGAATCAAAGAGTTGGAAGAGACCTCATGGGCCATCCAGTCCAACCCCCTGCCAAGAAGCAGGAATATTGCATTCAAATCACCCCTGACAGATGGCCATCCAGCCTCTGTTTAAAAACTTCCAAAGAAGGAGCCTCCAACACACCCCGGGGCAGTGAGTTCCACTGCTGAACGGCTCTCACAGTCAGGAAGTTCTTCCTCATGTTCAGATGGAATCTCCTCTCTTGTAGTTTGAAGCCATAGTTCCGCGTCCTAGTCTCCAAGGAAGCAGAAAACAAGCTTGCTCCCTCCTCCCTGTGGCTTCCTCTCACATATTTATACATGGCTATCATATCTCCTCTCAGCCTTCTCTTCTTCAGGCTAAACATGCCCAGCTCCTTAAGCCACTCCTCATAGGGCTTGGTCTCCATACCCTTGATCATTTTAGTCGCCCTCCTCTGGACACATTCCAGCTTGTCAATATCTCTCTTGAATTGTGGTGGCCAGAATTGGACACAATATTCCAGATGTGGTCTAACCAAAGCAGAATAGAGGGGTAGCATGACTTCCCTAGATCTAGACACTATGCTCCTATTGATGCAGGCCAAAATCCCATTGGCTTTTTTTGCCGCCACATCACATTGTTGGCTCATGTTTAACTTGTTGTCCACGAGGACTCCAAGATCTTTTTCATACGTACTGCTCTCGAGCCAGGCGTCGCCCATTCTGTATCTTTGCATTTCATTTTTCCTGCCAAAGTGGAGTATCTTGCATTTGTCACTGTTGAACTTCATTTTGTTAGTTTTGGCCCATCTCTCTAATCTGTCAAGATCGTTTTGAATCCTGCTCCTGTCCTCTGGAGTATTGGCTATCCCTCCCAATTTGGTGGGATATTGTCTGAGTAAACCCTATGAAATTTATGAGTCACCATAAATTGGATTTTGGAATATCTCAGATTTTGGAGATCTAGATAAGGGATGCTTAACCTATAATATAAATGGAATTAAAGTACTAGTTCATGAAGGCATTATAATATTTAGCAATTACAGCTCTGGCAGCATTATGGAAGGAGAAAAAACCCTTGTATAAATATATATAAATAAGTGAAATGACACTTACTTAAAATGAAAAATGGAAATTTAAAAACATTGTATAGAATTGTGTATTTTAAATCGGTTATTAGACACAGTGGATTCAAAATAAATATTTCATGTAGAGAAGCCGATTCTGTCTCACCACGTATTGTGTTTTTTCCTTTGATCTTGTTTGGATGGCCCCCTTGACCTGGTACATAGGACAGCAAAAGCAAACATTTCTGTTGGGAAACCATATGCTGGCTCCTTCTTCTCCTACTAGGCTAAAGTTGCTTAACGTGGCTGCTTTACCGCCTAGATTTTGTCAATTCTCCTGTTGCCTTTTGATATTGAATTAGAGGCCAGGGAATGTTGGCACTGGTTTGTGACAAACAAGATGTGCTTTAGCTTAGGTCTGCATACAAGTTAGAATGTGTTTTTATGTTTCTTTGCTATAATTCAGTGGTCCCCAACCTTTTTTAGACCTGGGACCACTTTGACCAGGGACCACTCTCCAACATTAGTACCAAAAGTGTTACCAAATGTGGCGTGGCTGGTCAGCTCTGCGGAAAGGAGCAGAAATAAAATCTATATAAATAAAAATGTAATGTTTGTTTGTGGGATTAACAGAACTCAAAAACCACTGGACGAATTGACACCAAATTTGGACACAAGACACCTAACAACCCAATGCATGTCCTTCACTCAAAAAATTGATTTTGTCATTTGGGAGTTGTAGTTGCTGGGATTTATAGTTAACCTAGAATCAAAGTGCATTCTGAACTCCACCAATGATGGAATTGAATCAAACTTTGCACACAGAACCTCCATGACCAACAGAAAATACTGGAAGAGTTTGGTGGGCAGTGTCCTTTGGTTTTAGAGTTGTAGTTCACCTACATTCAGAGATCACTGTGGACTAAAACAATGATGGATCTGGACCAAACTCTACACGAATACTCAATATGCCCAAATGTGAACACTGGTGGAGTTTGGGGAAAATAGAATCTTGACATTTGGGAGTTGTAGTTGCTGGGATTTATAGTTCACCTACAATCACAGAGCATTCCGAACCCCACCAACGATAGAATTGAGCCAAACTTCCCACACAGAACCCCCATGTGGGCCACAGCAAGGCGTGGCAGGGGATGGCTAGTGAATAAAATAAAAAATAAAAAGGAAGGAGGTTTGCGGACCACATTTTCGTTCTTGGGGCCAGGCCACAGCTGCTGGTTGAGAACCACTGCTATAATTGAAGCTGACAAAGGGAGCAGTAAAAATTGTACATATAAAATCCCCAAAAAGGTAGGACTTTCTGTTGCATTAATTTCATTGTGTTCCAGGTTAGTATTCTGAACCAATGTGGCATTTCATTAACCCAGAACTTAAAGAGAAACCAGTGTGTGATGCCTGTGAATAGCCTTTGCCTCCTCGTGTTGTTTAAAAAAATACATGGCTGAAAATATTATTTGAAGTTAATTGTGCAAAAAGGGAGAAGGAAAAACAAGTGAACAGAGACAGAGAGAAAAGCTGGTTATTGTTGCAAACTGACTAGCTTCTATCCAGCAGCTTGGCTGAGATAGCATTGAACATTGCCTTTCAACTGGTTATGAATTTCTCCACACTTATTAGCTTGTTGTTCAAAGGGGATTGGCCATCTGTAACAAACAGAGGAAGCTCTGTGGTGCACTAATCTGCAGGGAGCACTTGCAAAGATAATTCTCTGCTGTTCAAAACAAATACTGCAGAATGAACCAAAAGGGCATGAAGGAATGAATTATTATTCTGACTCTGAAGGTACAGTTTTGAAAATTTACAAACGAGGTGTGAATAACAAAGTCAGTTATCCCTTGGATGCTTCTTTATGCCTTTGAAAGAAGCAACATACTTAATAGCCTTATTATTTCAAATACTGTATCATGAGTTCATATTGATGGCATGTTACATAGTACATAGTACGCAGTATAAGACTTAGGATATATTAGAGTACATGGCAAATTTTCTCTGAACATCTTTGTTATTAGAAGAAGATGGTCCTCAAGATTATTGTGTGTCTTCAAGTTGTTACCAACTTACGGCAACCCTAAGATTTATTTGGGGGGGGGGGGTGCTTGGGCCTTCTTCTGAGATTTAGAGAATGCACCTTGCCGAAGTTCAGTGCTTTTTCATGACTGAGTGGGAATTCGGACCCAGGTTTCCAGAATTGCAGTCCAGCACTCAAATCACTACAACAATCTTTCCAGCACAAGGGTTTAACCCATTGCACCACTGGGCGTATGTTTAGCCTTCAGAAGAGCGGTCTAAGCAGGCACATGCACATTTGAAATATTTCAATATTTCAAAGGATGTCACACTGAGGAGAGAGTAAGCTTGTTTTTTGCAGCTCCAGAAAATAGAACAGTACAGGGGATTCAAACTATAGGGATAGAGATCCCAGCCAAACATTAGGAAGAACTTTCTGATAATAGCTATTTGACAGTGGAATATGTTTCCTTGGCATGTGGTGGAGTCTCTTTCTCTTGGAGGTTTTTAAACAGAGACTGGGTGTCTATCAGTCAGGAGTGTTTTGATTGTATAGGGTTGGACGGGATGGCTCTTGTAGTGTCTTCCAACTCTTAAGATTTTATAAAGGGAAGCAGTAGCTAATAATAATAATCATCATCATTATCATCTTTATTTGTACCCCGCCACCATCTCCCCAGCAGGGACTCAGGGTGGCTTACATGGGGCCAAGCCCAACAACACAGGAACAAAATAAAATCAGAATATAAGCAACAACATAATCAATTACATAAAACATACACTATAAGAATATTACAACCAATATACAGTAAAATAAAACCATTCAAGACACAGAACAGTGAGCGGGCTGAATGCACAAATTAAAATACTAGGGCTAAAAACAAGGGGTGAGATAGCAGTGGAGTAACTTATTTGTGAGGGGGGAACTCTTCCGAGATGGAGTCAAGAAAAAGGACCTTCGTATAAAGGGTGCACTGAAGACAAAATTGAGGGTAAATGGTAAAACGCGATTAGATAGTTAATCTCCGAAATCTACTGGCTTGTTACTCTTCCCAGGCACCAAACTGGTAGTGTACTGGTAGTGGCCTACTTGAGGCTGTATCACAGTATGCAGGATATCTCTTGGCAGATGTTCAAAAAAGCCCAGAGGTCCATAGAAGCTGCATGTAGGATTATCATTCATTGGGGCTATATCTGCTGTGAGAACCCAACACCAGAACGGATTAATGGGGAAATGTCCTCTCATGCCACTGAATAAAAACATTTTGGATTCTGTATTAAAGGCAGGCAGAGGAGAGAAGAAATTTCTGCTGCTGCACCAATTGTTGGATTTAGACCTTAAAAAACATATTACAAATGCACATACAAAAGCCCCTGGCTTGCACATTCAGATACTTCATATGTTGGAATTACATAAGCTGTGACATAACAAGTAGTTCTTGTTTCGGTACCATTGACACCCCCATTATGTGACAGTGAATACAATGCTTTCTCTCACACATCTGGCTTGGCTAATTCTGGTAACATTGTAGAAAGAGTGTTGCTGGATGTTCCTGTCTATCTGAGTGACCTTTCCAAGGAAGTACAAATGCCTTCTGCTAATCGCAAATATTCAGGGTTTGAAGGTCAGTGTTCTAGTCTATAGAGTTATGGGTGTTAGCATTTTTGTTTGCCTTTTCCTGGTAATGTGGGGAAATGGGGATGGGATGACTCAAATGTTTGAGGAATATGGCACAGAAAGTATGAATCACTTTTTGCATTTAAAAGTGGAAGTATTTAGAGCAATGTCTTGACTAGGGTTGTTAAAGAACCCCCAGTTCTGACGGGTGTGACTTCTTACTGATGACAGAGTAAACTTATATCTTAAAACTATCATTCTAAGGATAGTAATATCTTGAATTGTACCAAATGATCTCATTGTATTAGTATAAAATGCTTATAACCACACAAAGCAGGACACACCAACAAAAGAACTGATTGTGGGGATGCTGCAATGAGATATAATGGGATGAGGGATGGGTACAAAATAGTTTACCCAATCCTCACTCTCAGTAATGCGATCGTCTAGTAGGTGTTCTGTGTCCCTCTTGTTGTTTTGGGCAACAATTCCCATAATTCCTTGACATGAGCCATGATGGTTGGGACTTTTTGGAGTTAAAGTCCAAAACAGTTGGAGGACTAAATGTTCCTTAACATTGCAGTACTACAGATCTACTATTAGAATTTATTGTGTCGTCGTCGTCGTCCGCCCCCCCCCCCCCCCCGCTTTTTTTTAAACCGCACACACCCCTTGGGAAGAAACATCTTGGAAATGGTATACAGTTTGGCCCTTATCTCCATTGATATATCCATGGATTCCATCAGTGATAGCTTGAAATTCCAAAAGGCAAGACTTGATTTTGTCATTTTTATAAAGGACACCATTTTCCACTCCATTGTATATAACAGAACTTCAACATCCATAGATTTTGCTTTTAAAACACACATAATATTTATTTCTTGTTCTTAACATCTCAAAGGGCTCTATGTATGTTTTTGTTCAGCTTTCCAATAGTTTGGTAAAGGAAGCCATTCACTGATGAAGAGGGACTCCAATATTTATTTATTATTTATTTCAGACATTTATATCCCATCCTTCTCACCCCTGGAGGGGAATTCAGGGCGGCTTACAATAGATTGTCTCTGACTGTTATTCAGCCCTAGTTTCTGGACCTCTTAAAGCCTAGCAGGATAACTTGTTTTAAGAGATCCATATTTTCCCCTTCAACAGCACATCCAGATGAGCTTATAAAAACAATGTGATGTAAATAAAATAGAACATGATAAAAGAAAACACATTTCAAAAAGACTGGATTTTTTTTAAAGAAGCACAAGAGAAAAATAGTGAGAAAATTATTTACAGAAATGTTTGCCAATGACAACATTAGTTAGTATACAGATATGGCATCAAGGGTAAGAAACAGAATTTAGCAATGTAATTGGAGAAAAACTAGAAACCATATACTGCTTTCAATGACAACAAGACGCATATCCTACTCATACTACAGCTGTCAAACCAAATAGTTTTCCAAGGCAACTTAATATCCATCACAGCAGTCAAAATACACACCTAATATAAGCCACACCAATTCAACAGGTGGTGGTTGTCATATTTATGTATTTCTCACTTTTTGCCCCACTTTGGGAGTCAAAGATCCCCTCTACACTGCCATATAATGCAGTTTCAGAATGCAGTTTAACTCTCTAAAATACGATAAATCTATATATATAATTTCAAATATGTGAGTCTATACCTCTTCAGCTCTCACTCTCAACACTGGGATGCCACAGGGCTGTGTGTTAAGTCCTCTGTTTTACACTTTGCACACATAAGATTGCATTCCTGTCCACCATAACAATATAATTACCAAATTTGCAGATGATACAACTGTGGTGGGGCTTATCTCTGAAGGGGATAGGGCTGCCTATTGGGATGAGGTAGATTGTCTGCACCTGTGATTCATCTGGTTCTTAATATCATTAAGACAAAGGAGCTTATAATGGACTACAGAAAGAATAGAACAGAAATTCAGCCCTTGGTCATAAATGGGGACCAAGGGGAGTGGGTGGCTAGTTTTAAGTTCCTGGGTGTCACTGTTAAGGAGGATCTGACCTTGGACACCAATGCTGCAGCATTGGTTAAGAGGGCCCAGAAGATGTTGTAATATCTGAGACTTCTAAAGTGCCAACAACTGAATGAAAAACTTGGCGACTTTCTACCGTTTTGCTATAGAGTGTTCTAATCTACTGCATCTGGGCATGGTTTAGTGACTGCACAGTGGCAGATAGGAAGGCGCTCCAAAGGGTCACCACTTCTGCACAGAGAATCATTGGTTGCCCTCTCCCCTCATTGGAAGAACGTTATAGGTCCCACAGCTTTAAGACAGCTCAGAGCATTCTTGGGAATCTATCTCACCCAGCATATGCTTTTTAAAAATTCTTACAATCTAGCAGATAGTACAGGGTGACAAAAGTCCCTTCCACTCTGCTCCTATATCCCAGGATCTGATTCCAGATTATCTGTTTATCCCAGGTTATCTAGCAGCGGGGACTCATATAATGCAGTTTAAATCAGATAATCTGGGATCAGATCCTGGAAGACAAAGCCATGTGGAAGGGGCCAAAGGCAAGGACAAACAGGCTGAGAGACTGCTTTTATCCTAGAGCTGTAACTATATTGAACTCCATGACTTCGCATTGATGTGGCATTGGAGGCTGTGCTGTGGTGGTGTTAGTGTGGAGGGGTAAGCGTGCCTTCTGGTGTGTGCTGGGGAAAACATTCAATTTTATTGTACAACTAGCTTGGGGACCCGGCGTTGCCTGGGTTATTAGAGAAAGTGGGTAATGGCGGTTCTGTATGCCAAGTTTGGTCTTGATCAGTCATTGGATGAGGATCACAGCAGTCTCAGAACATGAGTTAAGGTACTGCAAGTCCCCTCATCCATTGTCCGTCCTCCTCCAAACAGCACCAGGATGTAGAGTCGCTCATGGGGGCTCTGTGTGCCAAGTTTGGTCTTGATTGGTCATTAGATGAGGATTGCACCAGTCTTGGGAAGTGAGTGGAGGTACTTGAAGTCTCATCATCCATAGTCTGTTCTCTCCCAAACCTCACCAGAATGTTGAGTTGGCCATGGGGGCTCTGTGTGCCAAGTTTGGTTTTCATCAGTCATTGGATGAGGGTCTCAGTGGTTTCACTGAGTGAAGGTACTCTTAAGTCCCATCGTCCATGGTGCATCATCCTCCAAACCGTACCAGGATGTAGAGTGCATCATGGAGACCCGGTGTGCCAAGTTTGGTCCTTATCGGAAATTGGATGATGTTTTGCAGTGGTCTCAGGAATTGAGCGAAGGTACTGCAAGTCCCAAAATCCATGCACGATCCACAGTCAAACCTCACCAGGGCATAAAGTGGGTCATGAGAGGTCTATGTGCCAAGTTTGGTGTTGTTCAGTCATTGTTGAGGGTCGCAGCAGTCTCAGAAAGCGAGTAGAGGTACTTCAAGTCCCATCATCCATGGCATGCCCTACTCCAAACCGTATTAGGATGTAGAGTGGGTCATGGGGGCTCTGTGTGCCAAGTTTGGTTTTGTTTGGATATTAGATGAGGGTTGCAGCAGTCTTGGGGAGGGAGTGGAGGTACTTCAAGTCCCATCATCCATGGTCTGTCCTCCTTGAAAGTGCACCAGGATGTAGAATGGGTCATGGGGACTCTGTTTGCCAAGTTTGGTCTTGATCAGTCATTGGCGAGGGTCGCAGTGATCTCAGGAAGTGAGTGAAAAGATTGCAAGTCCCATCATCCATTGCCAAATTCTTCCAAACCGCACCAGGATGTAGAGTGGGTCATGCAGGCTCTCTGTGTAAATTGTGGTCCTGATCCATCATTGTTGGCAGTTGTAATGGTGTTAGGAAGGGAGTGCAGGTATTGCAAGTCCCATCGTCCATGGTGCATCCTCCTTCAAACTGCACCAGGATGTAGAGTGCATCATGGAGACTCAGTGTGCCAAGTTTGGTCTTTATTGGTAATTGGATGAGGGTTGCAGTGGTCTCAGGAATTGAGCAATGGTACTGCAAGTCCCATAATCCACGGTCCATCCCCGGCCAAACCACACCAGGACGTAAAGTGGGTCATGAGAGGTCTCTGTGCGAAGTTTGGTCCTGATCAGTCATTGGATGAGGTTAACAGCGGTCTCAGAATGTGAGTGGTGGTACTGCAAGTCCCATCATCCATGGTTCATCCTCCTCCAAACTGCAGTAGGATGTCGAGTGGGTCTTGCAGGCTCTGTGTGCCAAGTGTAGTCTGTATTGGTAATTGTCTGACCCATCCCCCGGCCTTTCCTTTCCTCTCTTTCTCATCTCGGAATGTTGGAAATGAGGCTGGCCAATCAGAGACCATATGCAAATTTCCTTCTGTCATGCCCCGTTTCTGCCATGAACCCTCTTCTCCACCAGGGGCTCCTATTGAAGCTGGCCAATCAGAGACCATATGCAAATAGCACCACAGCGGCAGCCAATCAGAACGCTGGGACATACACTTCCGCCCTCCCTCCACAATTCCTCTGTCCTATACAAACAAACACTCTTCTTTATTATATACTAGCTTGGGGACCCGGCGTTGCCCGGGTTATTAGAGAAAGTGGGTAATGGTGGTTCTGTATGCCAAGTTTGGTCTTTATTGGTCATTGGATAACGGCTGCATTATTTTAAGGAAGTGAGTGAAGGTACTTGAAGTCCCATCATCCATGGGCCATCCTCCTACAAACAGCAGCAGGATATAGAGTGGGTCATGGGGGCTCTGTATGCCAAGTTTGCTCTTTATCAGTCATTAGATGAGGGTGGCAGTGGTGTCAGTAAGTGAGTGAAGGTATTGCAAGTCCCATCATCCAAAGTCCATCCCCTTTCAAATTGGAGCAGGATGTAGAGTGGATCATGGGGGCTCTGTGTGCCAAGTGTGGTATTGATTGGTCATTAGAAGAGGGTTGCAGCAATCTTTGGAAGGGAGTGGAGGTACTCGAAGTCCCATCATCCATGGTCTGTCCTCCTCCAAACTGCACCAGGATGTAGAGTGGGTCATTGGAGCTCCATGTGTCAAGTTTAGTCTTGATTAGTCATTGGCGAGGGTCTCAGTGGTCTCAGGAAGTGAGCAAAGGTACTGCAAGTCCCATCATCCATCTCCAAAGTTTTCCAAATAACACCAGGACGTAAAGTGGGTCATGAGAGGTCTATGTGCCAAGTTCGGTGTTGATCCGTCATTGGATGAGGTTTGCAGAGGTCTCAGAAAGTGAGTGAAGGTACTGGAAGTTCCATCATCCATGGTCCACCCTTCTCCAAAACTGCAGCAGGATGTAGAGTGGGTCATGGGGGCTCTGTGTGCCAACTTTGGTCTTGATTGGTCATTAGATGAGTTTTGCAGCAGTCTTGGGTAGTGTAGGTACTTGAAGTCCCATCATCTACTCTCTGTCGTCCTCCAAACTGCTCCAGGATGTAGAGTGGGTCATTGAAGCTCCATGTGCCAAGTTTAGTCTTGATGAGTCATTGGCGTGGGTCTCAGTGGTCTCAGGAAGTGAGTGAAGTGACTGCAAGTCCCATCATCCACTGTCAAATTCTTCCAAACCGCACCAGGATGTAGAGTGAGTTATGCAGACTCTCTGTGTAAATTGTGGTCCTGATCCATCATTGTTGGCAGTTATAATGGTCTTAGGAAGGGAGTGCAGGTATTGCAAGTCCCATCGTCCATGGTGCATCCTCCTTCAAACTGCACCTGGATGTAGAGTGCGTCATGGAGACTCAGTGTGCCAAGTTTGGTATTTTTTGGTAATTGGATGAGGGTTGCAGTGGTCTGAAGAATTGAGCAATGGTACTGCAAGTCCCATAATCCACGGTCCATCCCCTGCCAAACCACACCAGTACGTAAAGTGGGTCATGAGAGGTCTCTGTGCGAAGTTTGGTCCTGATCAGTCATTGGATAAGGTTAACAGCGGTTTCAGAATGTGAGTGGTGGTACTGCAAGTCCCATCATCCATGGTTCATAGTCCTCCAAACTGCAGTAGGATGTAGAGTGGGTCATGGGGGCTCTGTGTGCCTATTTCGGTCTGTATTGGGAGTGTTCTGACTCAGCCCCCGGCCTTTCCTTTCCTCTCTTTCTCATCTCGGAATGTTGGATTTGAGGCTGGCCATATGCAAATTTCCTTCTGTCATGCCCCGTTTCTACCATGAACCCTCTTCTCCTCCAGGGGCTCCTATTGAAGCTGGCCAATCAGAGACCATATGCAAATAGCACCACAGCGGCAGCCAATCAGAACGCTGCCACATAAAAATATGATACAACTTGTATCATTTCAAAAATGTAGTTATAATATTAAAATAAAAGCTAGTTAAAGTATAACTGTTAGAGAAAGGAACAACAAGCAGTAGAGCACAATATAATGACTTTTTTCTATCAAATACTATCTCCTACAGTCTTTTTTTCTGCTGTATTTCTTTCCAGAAATGTTTGGGGCACTTGATGAGCAAGAACTGAAATGTTTATGTACTGACTTGGATTCCTTTGTTGTTTCTTTGGTGAATTCCATTGAGATTTGATTTTAGGGTTCATTTAATGACTTGTGCTCAATTTTTATTGGCAAAAATGGAAGCTATGTAAAATACTGTGTTCTGAACTTGATTCCTTCTGTGCTTTCAGGTAAAAGCAAAGAAGCAGAGATAAAACGAATAAATAAAGAACTGGCAAACATTCGATCTAAATTTAAAGGTAAGTAACTAGGATGTTGTTGCAGTGATTACCTCTCTGATGAAGAGAATGTATGTTTCATGAATAAAGTTACTCGGAAGCTAAGAATAGATAACTAGGACACCAAATATAATCAAAAGCACATTTGATGCTTGTTTATGGATCTCATACATCATATCAATTCAGCATTAATCTAATTAACCACAAAGAAGTATCTATTTCAATTAGATGTTAAAGTCTAGTGTATTAGGAATGTGGAAATGCTTCCTATAATCTCAAATAGTTCAAAGAATGCCTACAAAAACAAGCACACAAGTAGAGCAGATGGCAGATTTCCTTCCTTCCTCTTTCGAGGTATACTTGGAGTTATGTGGCATCTGACTATGAGGAAACAGCTAACAGGGTGTATCCATACTCCATGTTTATAGCAGTCAATATCACTTTAATGTTCAAGACTATATTACAATGAATCCTGGGATATGTAGCCTGATGAGGTCCTTTGAATGATCTGCTAAAGACTTCTAGTTCATGCTGCTAAATTACAACACTAGAATTCCCTATCAAAGAATCCCAAATCCCTCCTCAGACTACAAATCCCAGGATTCCAGGCAGTTAGAACAGCATGAGCATGCTACAACTATGTAATATGGGTACTCCCAAGTCCATTCAATATTGTAAGTCTTACATATTAAGTTTAATGCATGACTAATCACTTGTATTTTAAAAGCCAGCAGATTGCTAGATTATGAGTACTGAAAGTGTAGCAGACTGTAGGTGACTCTGGTTTAATGCTCAATTACTGAATTACTGGATTTTCTGGAGCCCCTGGTTGTGCAATGGGTTAAACTCTTGTGACGGTAGGACTGCTGATCGACAGGTCAGTGGTTTGAATCTAGGGGGAGAGCTCCAGCTACCCATGCGGAGACATGACAGAAGCCTCCCACAAGGATGCTAAAATATCAAAATATCCGTGTGTCCCCTGGGCAATGTCCTTGCAGATGGCCAGTTATCTCACACCAGTAGCTACTTGCAGTTTCTCAAGTAGCTCCTGACACGTAAAAAATCCTGAATCTTCTGAATCAATTGCTTTGTGGGGGGATAGGGGCAATAATCTAAGTGCTTCCCAAACCTCCTATTCTGTACTTTGTTAATCACTATTGGAATAGGATAGGATGAGATAGCAAGCATCAAAACATGGGATTTCAGACCTTGGATTATTATTCCAAAAACAAATTGCATACTGTAGGAGCATATACTAAAGAATATGGCTGAAAAACTGTATTCTCATTTGTCTACATTTCCAGTTATGTTATATGAGGTGATTCTAGATGGGTTTCATAGTACATATATGTGAAAGCAGGGCTGTGTATTTTTAAAAACCGAAATAAGCAAGAGACTTCTCTTTTTGTGGTCACACAAAGCAATGTGGATACCATCTTTGGTTTGTTCTTCTGTACAGATCCAGACACCTCTAAGAGCTAATTCAGAATTGAAGGGCAAGGTCATTTCAGTTTAGAACAAGAGGTCTTTGGTTTTCATGTCTGTTTTGAGAGTGAAACTGTCGTGCATCACATTTTCAGAGATTTGAAGGGAATATAAACAGCTCTGTGTGGGATGCTCTCATCACAACATATTCTGTAGGGCCTCTAGTCAAATAGTTTCTTGAACTGGGAGCAGAGTGCAGACTACCTTCTGGCATTTTCCAATGTGTGGACATCTGTCATGTTCAAAAAAAAAAAGATGTGCACTACATTTAAAAGATAAGTGTGGCTTTGCTACTAAAGAACAAGCAACTGCATGTATGGTAAGTAGTTGATTATACCCTTGAAAATTAAAGAAGAGATGTGTTGGAGCAGCTGAATTCACCAAGAGTTTCTTTTACGTACATAATCTGAATATTTAAAAATCATGCAGGAGCACTTCCTAGTACTGAATTTAGATACTTAATAGGCTTTCTTAAAGTTAAATGGAGATGTGACTGCATCCCCCCCCCCCCAATGAATGGGTGTGGGCTTTAAGATCTACCAGGGAGGCCCTCCTCTCGATCCTGTCACCGTCACAAGCGCAGTTGGTGGGGACGAGGGAGAAGGCCTTCTTGGTGGTGCCCCCTGGCTTTGGAACGCCCTCCCCAGGGATATTAGGCAAGCCCCCATACTCTCTTCCTTCCATAGGGACCTGAAGATTTGGCTGTTCAAATAAGCTTTTGAGAATGCCTAGTCCTTAGTTGTTCTACATAATAGTTATGCAGCCTTAGACTTTATCCCATGCCCTCTTTCCATGGTTACAACCCTGCACTTATCCTATTCCTTTGTCCTATTGTTTACAGCCTGGCCATGCTTACAGTACCTTACTGTCATTGGTTGAGGAGTGCAGTTTTAATTTGAGTCTTGAGTTGTTTGTTTTTATGTCTATTTGTTTTATTGCATTGTATTTTATATTGTGTTTTATTTTATGTCCCATTTTTTGACACCTTGTGCCATGTGTAAGCCGCCCTGAGTCCCTTCAGGGAGATGGAGGCAGGATACAAGAATAAAGTTGTTGTTGTTATATGTGTAGGTATAGATGTTTGGATTGACAAGATGCAGTTGTGCCTATCCCATTTGCTACTGTGATACCTGGTAAGGATCAAAATAAACAATTTTCAGTAACTGGAAGCACTACAAAATCTAAGTTAAATGTAGTAAAAAAATTGTATTATCAAAGTATGAGATTATTGCTTGATTCCTGCTGAGATCTCAGCTTGTCTCCCTTTTCAGCGTGTTCATATGTTTTCTCTTCTGACATCAAAAAATGCATTTATTTAGATTACATCATAAAACAAGGAAAGTAAAACATCAGCTTCTATTGCCTTAATTGATCATTTCTGTAGAATAATTTTTCTACCTTGGATAGATAATAGAAGTAAAGGGACTGTGTGACTACAGTAATTTCCTATAATTCTGTGCCATTTTTTTTAAAAAAGAGGGGAGGGGAGAATGGGTTTTGCATCTTCTTACATTTTCCTTGCTTTTTCCAGGTAAAGTTGCTGAAAGTGTTTCTTATTCAAGCAAGAAAAATAATAAGCATTGGTAAAAATAAAGAAAACGTTAGCAGTAATGCTAACGGGTCTTGTTCTCTGCATTCTGTAAAACACGGGGAGATGGAGGCAGTATAGCATATTTCTGTAGTAACATTGTTTAGCAGAGATAGTGGTTTGTCTCCTGATATCATTGGCAACTGAATGTGACATTCTTGGAAAAGTAGGCTGACTTAGGCGGGAACAAGACATGTTATTGCAGACTAGAGTTTGAACAAGTATAGGTGATACTTATCTCTGGCCTTTTTACTTGTGGGATAGTTGTTTTAAACTATCAGCCAACTTGGGTAGGGAATAAAGATCCAGTTGTTTAGAACCGTAACCCCCCCCCCCCACTTTGCACACATGCCATTTTAAATTGTTTTAACCAGTTTTAAATCATATAGTGTTAAGCATTATAAAGATTTAATATATTTTCAGTCTAATATGAGTGATATTGTTATTTGTTACTTATTATCCTAGATTGGATTGTATTCCACTCTGACATGGGCAGGAGATAAATATTGATTTTTTATTTGATTGGCATTTTTTTTCACGTCAGGAGTGACTTGAGAAACTGCCAGTTGCCTCTCGTGTGAAAGAATTGGCTGTCTGCAAGGACGTTACCCAGGGGATGCCCAGATGTTTTACCAAACTATGGGAGGCTTCTCTCATAGATAGCTAGAGCTGACAGACGGGAGCTCACCCCACTCCTCAGATTCGAACCACCTACCTTTCGGTTAGCAGTCCTGCTGGTACAAGGGTTTAACCCATTGCGCCATCGGGGGGGGGGGGGCTGCATTGTGACATTGAATGCTTGCTTTTTTGTAGGTAAATCGCCCTGAATCCCCTCGGGGACAGAGGGCTGTCTATAAATAAAGCTTTATTGTTATTATTGTTATTGTTGTTATTATTATTATTATCTATTTTAATAATTCAAGAAGTACATCCAACAGGAACAATAAACTACTTAAATGAACTTATTACTATTAGTACTGCTCTTTATTCATCCATTCTCACCTTTCTCCCAACACTAGGATTCAGTGCAGCTTACAAGAATGAAAATAAACTGTTTTGTGACACCTATTTCCCCCATTATTCCACAGGAAAGCTCTTGGGGTGGGGGGAGGAATATCTTTCTTAGGGGTTTTCAGAAGTGATGACTCGCCTTTTAAATAGGCTGCACCCAACCTGCACTATACAACTCAAAAATATTGTATTGTTGAAGGCTTTCACGGCTGGAATCACTGGAATGTTGTGTGGTTTCCAGACTGTGTGGTTGTGTTCTAGTGGCATTTTCTCCCGTTTTGCCTGCATTTGTGGGTGGCATCTTCAGAGGATCTGATGGTGGTGAAAGCAAGTAGAGTGTATATATACCTGTGAAATGTCCAGGGTTCTTTCTCCCAAATAAATAACCTATTTGGGTTAGAACAGATGTGATCAAGTTCCTCGCTAAGGCAACGTTTCTGAATATAAGTTTAACCCAATGTAATACTTAAAATGGCCTTGTTGTGGCCTTGATGTATTGAACAAATTACAACCAAGCAACATATTAAAAAGAGTTGAATGGATTCACCAATTATGGAGTTTGATTTCAGCTGTGTTCCTCTATCCCATCTCCAATTTATCCATATAGGTAGGAATAACAAAGAGTAAGGTGAGTCAGATATATTTCTATACTAGCTTGGGGACCCGGCGCTGCCCGGGTTATTAGAGAAAGGAATTGTATATCAAGGTTGGTGTTTATCAGTTATTTATATGGCTCACAGTGGTCTCAGGAGGTTAGTGAAGGTACTGTGAGTCCCATCATCTGTGGTCCATCGTCTTCCAAACTGCACCAGGATGGAGAGAGGGTCATGGGGGCTCTGTGTGCTAAGTTTGGTCTTGATCAGTCATTGGATGAAAGTCACAGCAGTCTCAGAAAGTGAGTTAAGGTACTGCAAGTCCCATCATCCATAGTCTCCCTCAAACATCACCAGAATGTTGAGTTGGCCATGGGGGCTCTCTGTGCCAAGTTTGGTCTTTATTGGTATTTGGATGAATGTCACTGTGGTTTCAGGAAGTGAGTGAAGGTACTGCAAGTCCCATCATCCATGGTGCATCATCCTCCAAACCGCACCAGGATGTAGAGTGCATCATGGAGACCCGGTGTGCCAAGTTTGGTCCTTACCAGAAATTGGATGATGGTTGCAGTGGTCTCGGGAATTGAGCGAAGATACTGCAAGTCCCATAATCCATCCTCGATCCACAGTCAAACCACACCATGGCGTAAAGTGGGTCATGAGAGGTCTATGTGCCAGGTTTGGTGTTGTTCAGTCATTGTTGAGGGTCGCAGCAGTCTCGGAAAGCGAGTAGAGGTACTTCAAGTCCCATCATCCATGGTATGCCCTACTTCAAACCGCAGTAGGATGTAGAGTGGGTCATGGGGGCTCTGTGTGCCAAGTTTGGTTTTGTTCGGACATTAGATGAGGGTTGCAGCAGTCTTGGGAAGAGAGTGGAGTTACTTGAAGTCCTATCATCCATGGTCTGTCCTCCTCGAAAGTACACCAAGATGTAGAGTGGGTCATGGGGACTCTGTGTGCCAGGTTTGGTCTTGATCAGTCATTGGCAAGGGTCTCAGTGGTCTCAGGAAGTGAGTGAAGTGACTGCAAGTCCCATTATCCATTGTCAAATTCTTCCAAACCGCACCAGGATGTAGAGTGGGTTATGCGGGTTCTCTGTGTAAATTGTGTTCCTGATCCATTATTGTTGGCAGTTATAATGGTTTTAGGAAGGGAGTGCAGGTATTGCAAGTCCCATCATCCATGGTGCACCCTCCTCCAAGCCGCACCAGGATGTAGAGTGGGTCATGGAGACTCAGTGTGCCAAGTTTGGTCTTTATCGGTAATTGGATGAGGGTTGCAGTGGTCTCAAGAATTGAGCAAAGGTACTGCAAGTCCCATAATCCATGGTCCATCCCCCGCCAAACCACACCAGGCGTAAAGTGGGTTATGAGAGGCCTATGTGCCAAGTTTGGTCCTGATCAGTCATTGGAAGAGGTTAACAGCGGTCTGAATGTGAGTGATGGTACTGCAAGTCCCATCATCCATGGTTGCAGTAGGATGTCAAGTCGGTCTTGCAGGCTCTGTGTGCCAAGTGTAGTCTGTATTGGTAATTGTCTGACCCAGCCCCTGGCCTTTTCCTTTCCTCTCTTAGTCATCTCAGAATCTTGGAATTGAGGCTGGCCAATCAGAGACCATATGCAAATTTCCTTCTCATGTCCCCGTTTCTGCCATGAACTCTTTTCTCCACCAGGGGCTCCTATTGAAGCTGGCCAATCAGAGACCATATGCAAATAGCACCACTGCGGCAGCCAATCCGAATGTTGGAACTTTCAGGCTGGCCAATCATAATGCTGGCACATACACCGCCACACCGCCACACTTTTGTCCTCCACATACAAACTTTCACCTTTATTATATGTATAGATAGGGTGATGGAACGACAACATTGAATGTTAACTGTATGTTATTGAAAAGCAACACCCTTCTGCCCATATCAATATACAACAGATTTTATTTCCATTCTAGAGAATTCAGTAATTGATATTTACAAAAGATAATTTCAAAACTCAGCTAAAGATAGTTTCCAAAACATCAAGTATGCAAGGTTTGTTTTGATTACAGGAGGCTCTTCACAGTTGTTAAATGGATCAGTTTAAGTAGATGGAATGCTTTAAAGGTTAAATCAAGATAGTAATAAGAAAGCTACTTGTTCTATGGCAGGTAGGTTACCAGAATCTCCTTAAATAAAATTTAAGTTGAAAAGATGCATTTGAAAACAAGAATCCAGTTAATTACAAGTTAGTGCTCTGGATTTTAAGCCAGCAACACTTGTAGCTTCTAAATCTGTGCCTAGGAAAGCAATTTCAGATGCTTGCATTTTGAGATCAACAGTTCTTTAACTTTTATAAGTATTTTTTTAATATTGCAAAATAAGTTCTATTGATATAAAATTATGTTTTGGCGTCTTCCATGTTGATGCAAATAAACTCCAGTAAAATATGCAAAGTAATGGTGGCTTCCCTGCTTATGGGACATTGCAAGTGGCCATATTTGCTAAATAAATTTCCCAAGCTTCATTCAAATGGGATTGTTCCTAATAAATGGTGCTTGAGGTTTATTAAAGTGAATTAAGCTTAGATGAGAGTAAATAATGGGGCAAAGCATCCATATTCTATAATAAATGGATCAAAAAAGAAATTTAGACTGAGAGATGGGATGGATGGTATTAGAGTTCTGTTGTCGGGGAAAATTGGTAAGGAACTACAGAAACTGAATGTCCTTTTTATTTTCGCTAGAAGAATGTGTGTCTTAGAAAGGTATGTCAGCATTTTCTATGCAGTAAATGTTGATGACCTATGGAGTTGAATGTGCAATTTTTGCCATCCTTCAGTAAGTCATAGAAGAGCATAGAAGAGTTTTGTGCAGTTTTCTCCCTTGATACCCCAATACCATTTTGGAAACTAGTGCATTGGAGTTATTTATATATCTGTGTCTCTGGAAACCTATGGTTTGTGGGATAATATTCACAAGATAAAAATTAAATGTGTGTAGGAAATCTGTAGTCATATACCGTGAATAATTGGATTTCTCCCATTGTGCTATGTAATTTGTTTATACAGAACTAACTTGTTAGGCTATGTCATCTTAACTCCCCATACCACACAGGCAGATGAAGTGCAGTGTGTTGGCAGACCTGAATAAGTAAACAGCCTATAGGATTAAGTATAGAAACTTGATGAGTTTACTCTTTAAAACAGAGAGACTAGATGCTATCTTGCAAGTTTAAAAGGTAAAGGTTTCTCCTTGACATTAAGTCTAGTTGTGTCCAACTCTGGGGATTGGTGATCATCTCCATTTCTAAGTCATAGAGCTGGCGTTGTCCGTAGACGCTTTCAAGGTCATGTGGCCTGCATGACTTCATGAAGTACCATTACCTTCCTGCTGGAGTGGTACCTATTGATCTACTCACATTTGCATGTTTTTGAACTGCTAGGTTGGCAGCAGCTGGGGCTAACAGTGGGAGCTCACCCTGCTTCCTGGATTTGAACTGATGACCTTTTGATCAGCAAGTTCAGCAGCGGTTTAACCCACTGTGCCACTGAGGGCAAGTTTAGATAACGACAAAGACCTGATACCTACCAATATACATAATGATTATGAAATGAAATGCTCTAAAATTCGTGATGTACAGAAAGCTTGAAAACGTTCAAACATATTGTCCAGTTTCTGCAAAGAAAATAGCCCTGTTAGAAAACTACATTCATATTCCTGTGTCAGCCTGCCACTTTAATGGGTGTTGTGGGTGCAGGACCCACATGAAAGTGATTTTTTTTTTTAAAAAAAAACCACTAATTGTTTTACATGAGAGAACACTTTTTAGGAATCTTTAGGACTCTGGCAAGAGTCCAATGCCCCATCTCTCTTCACTCTTTTAGTGTGCACAATTCTGAACTTTTGAATAAGGATAATATTCAACTGGTTTGAAGCAACGGTGTGTTGACATGCCTAAATGCTGGAACTTAGCAAAATGTCTGGATTGAAAATGGAGAGTATTACTTTTCTAAAGTCAGATGAAAGGTATTGTAAGTATCCTGACTAGGCATCTTAAATATTTGTATTGTTCATTTATTGGGCCCTCTGCTTCAGCTACCATGGTTATACTCATCTGGATGTGATTTTTCACTTACGCTGACACAGACAAAAAAGAAGTCTTCAAAGACATAGTCAAATAATCTATTTCTGTCCTCATAGAAAGACATCATTTTCATGTTGTAATGATACCCTGTGTAGTACTGCAGCTGTGACATTTGGGGAGATTGCTGTATTGAACAGCTTGCAAGGTCACGCTAGAGTTGCCTACAGTTAAGGATTAGATTCAGCATCTTCAATCATGCAAGCAGATGTTGGCTTTACATATTTGATTCAAAATGTTAATAATGCCCTAAATGCAATTATACTTAAACAACAAATCTAAGACTTGGAAAATAGAGCAATCACTTCCCAAGCCCCTGTTGGCTTTGTAGGCTGACAACGGAACCATTTCACACACTGTTCAGGATCAACCCTGTTTTGTTCAAGTAATACACTCACAGCAGCCAATCATGGAACCCTTTCGCATTTTATAATTATAGTACTCTCTCTGATCCTACTTTAATTGCCCTTCTACCATCCTATGGAACCTTGGAAGTTGCACTTTAAAGAATTCTTCTCTGGAGAACTCTTGTGCCTCATCAAACTAGAAAGTCCAGCATTCTAGAAGTTTAAAGTGGAATCATACTGTTAGAATCATGAGTGGTGAAAGGACCCTTAATCAGTTCTAGGAAATCTGTTTAAACCTTTGTTTGCCACAGGCACAGTGCACAGTTTTTAGTTGTAGACCTAAAATTACAGTGGGTTGCTGTGAGTTTTCCGGGCTGCATGGCCATGTTCCAGAAGCATTCTCTCCTGACGTTTCACCCACATCTATGGCAGCCATCTTCAGAGATTATGAGGTCTGTTGGAAACTAGGCAAGTGAGGTTTATATATTTGTGGAATGTCCAGGGTAGGAGAAGGAACTCTTTGTCTGTTGGAGGTAAGTGTGAATGTTGCAATTGGCCAGCTTGATTAGCATTGAATAGCATGGCAGCTTCAAAGCTTGGCTTCTTCCTGCTCGGGGGAATCCTTTGTTGGGATGTGTTAGCTTGCCCTGATTGTTTCGTGTCTGGAATTCCCCTATTTTCTGAATGTTGTTCTTTATTTACTGTTCTGATTTTAGAGGGTTTTTTTTTAAAAAAAATAGTGATACAATGTTTGGAAAGTCTATGTTGGCTTTTCCTCGTACCTTGTCAACAAAACTCCATCCCTTAAATAAAATAAAAAAACCATTGATCTACCGTTAACTTGGAGAACCTAAGAAGATTTTGAATGAGGATCCCTGAACTAGATTGGGAAGCTGCTTCATATGGGGTTAGACAATTGATTTATTTATAGAGCCAGTGTAGCTGGTATTTATTGAAATGCAGAATACCTTTCTGCCTAAGTGGGTTTCTGAAGCAATGTGGAGTTATTTGGGTATATTGAAGGGGCTTGATTTAAAATGGAACAAACCATTTTCAAATCATCCAGAGAATAAAGTAAAATACTAAAAGCCAATAAAAATAAAAACCCGTTTCAATAAATAACTCCATGGGGACAAATTTAACTTTGCCACATATTAGAATTGACAGCTGGGCTGGGTTTCCAAAAATTGTTGTTGCATTAGGACTTTGTAAAAACGCTGAACAAGTCCACAAGAGAGGCAAACCATACCATGCAACAAGATCATTACATCACATTGTAACTTTGTGCCATCTATTTTGGGTGAATATATCTCAATATAATCTTCAGTTTTTGCTTGTATGATCTGTTTCTTGATGGTTTTGAGTCATTTTATATCCTGTATGCTTTCATTTGAATCTTAAAAGCATGTGGTTTGTCAGTTTTTTGTTATTTGGGGGGTATGTGTCTTTGTTTGTGTGTGTATTAATCTTAAAAAAATGTTGTTGGTTTCCATGTCTCCCTCTCTTATACATGAGAAAAAAATGTTTATTACTGGGTACCTCTAAATATACTTCATAATATTTAAGATCAGGCAAACATATATATGCAAGATTTGTCCTCTTTTGAGTTAAAAGGCATGATTAGTTCAGCTCAGCAAAAGTGTTTCTAAGAAAAGGAAGTCTCTCTGACCCACTCATTGTATCTGGAAAATGCTGAATTGCATTCTTTCTTCCTGTTTCTTTTGAATTGGTCTCTGGCTTCAGAACTAGCAGTATAGAAAAAGATACACTGCTAAATCAAGACAGTGTTTCTTTCTAGTTGTTTTCTGAATGGCAAAGCTCTGACTTCATGAAAAAAGATGGTGATTTTGTACAGTGAGATTTCCTGAATGCATATATCAAGTTTTTCATGTATCAGAAAGACTATTGGAAACTTTGCTTAAAACACTGATGCTTGAGTAGCGAAGTTAAAGCACCTGGGGACAGTAAAGTGGGATTTTGCAAAAGAGCAACTAAAAATCAGGGAATATATAATCATGAAATATATGCAAAATATATAACAATTGAATATATATATATAAATCATTTTATAACTTACACATTGTGGAAAGACTTTACATCCTTCTGTTTTGCCATGTGTTTTCCCTTGATGGATGAGCTTGAAAATAAACTATGTGTTGAGAAGTTGAAGAATATAGTATATACATAGGTATGCATAGGCCCCCTAAGAAATTTAGTACCCTTGAACATGACTTAATGAAAGCAGTAATAGAGAAATATTTTTGGCCCACTGGCCCGTTTGTCTAGGATGTTTTCCAACAGTGATTGGAGCCAAAGGAACAGGGACATTAGCAGTGTGGCTATACTTCTTGCCTGCTTGGATGTTTCCCTGCCATGCAGAAAGAAGTGCAGAACTTGTGAAGTGCACAGCTGTGTTTCATGCAACAGCTTGCAGTAGGTGCACAGCTTCTCTGAAAGATTATTTTACCTTTAAATATCATTTTAAATATCCCGTTGAGTCCAGTTGCTGATCACAGACCAGCTAAAAAAGCTGTGGACTGACAAGGGCCTCCATAGGCCAAATTGAATGTTGAGGGCCAGGAGGGTTCTTTATTTTGCTCCAAAGGATTTCCAAGGTGGGGTTACAACCAAATTTTCAGTTCAGTTAATTAAAAACAGCAGTCAGAGCCAACATGGAAACATAAAGCCACAACGACAACAGGATAAATAGAATCTTAATGGTAACCCCAAATCATTATGGTGACTTTACACCAAGCATTAGAAACAATCTATAAATACCCAAGGTATGTGTTCAGCAGCTTCTAGTCACATTTATGTGCAGGTTTGTGTTTACATGGAGCCCCCGGTGGCGCAGTGGGTTAAAGCACTGAGCTGCTGAGCTTGTTGATCGCAAGGTCGCAGGTTCAATTTCGGGGAGCGGCGTGAGCTTCCGCTGTCAGCCCTAGCTTCTGCCAACCTAGCAGTTCGAAAACATGCAAATACGAGTAGATCAATAGGTACCGCTCCGGCGGGAAGGTAACGGCGCTCCATGCAGTCATGCCGGCCACATGACCTTGGAGGTGTCTACGGACAACGCTGGCTCTTTGGTTTAGAAATGGAGATGAGCACCACACCCCAGAGTCAGACATGACTGGACTTAATGTCGGGGGACTACCTTTACCTTTTGTGTTTACATATACCTATCCTTGTTCAATCCTGCAATCAAAAACAGACATAAGGCTTCTATAGTCACAGTAAGTGTATTTACAATGTAAAATATAATGCTATTGTAAGCTGCTATCTGTGTTGAAAAAAATCATTTTTTCAACATTGATGACAGCTTACCATAATGAGAAGAAATGACCAGGTATCTTAAATGTGGTGCCATAGATGTTAACCAACCTTCTTAAATCATTTACAACTAGATTGTTTACTTTGTAGAATTGCAAATGAGTAATTGCTCTTGTCAAAGTACCTTCCCACGGTCCCTGGACACTTGTTTTTTGGAAGCAGTGTGGGTGCACAAATTAGAAGTTCTAATGATTCATTTGGATCTATGGTATTATCCCATTTGAGCTTTCATTTAAGGATTTAACAACCCAAAGGCATTAGAAGCTGTCTGATCTTGAAAGCTAAGCAGAACATGCATGGGTTAGACCACCAACGAATACCAGGTGCTGTGAGTTATATTGCAGAGGAAGGAACTGCTAAAACCACCTCTGAGCATTCCTCATCTAAGAAAACCCAATAAAATTAATGGAGCTTGGTATAAGTCAACAGACAATGTGAAATCAGAGTGCAGTGATTCTCCATTTGGAAATTTTAGTTGTCAGTGAAGCAGGGTTCTACAAACATCAATTACAGGTGATAAAATTAATAATATTGTATCCTCTTATTACAATTGGTGTCCAGCAGTGCAGCTACAGCAAAATTGGTGGTAGTGCTGAAATCCATCACCTGTGGATAACCAATTTGAATTTTACATGGAAAACGTAAGTACTAGTATTAATTGTAATGCACTTCGGCTGTGAATACTAAACCCCAAAAGCCTTGTCAAGCCAACATCTCCTTAAAAAGGAATGCACAATGCTGTAGAGCAGTGGTTCCCAACCTGTGAGTCTCCAGGTGTTTTGGCCTACAACTCCCAGAAATCCCAGCTGTTAGGATTTCTGGGAGTTGAAGGCCAAAACACCTGGAGAACCACTACTATAGAGGTCAACTGTTAATAGAACAATTGAACAAAGATATTCTTCAGCCTAATGCAGCAGATTCAACCCAGGGAGAACAAGCCTCAAAGTTTCAGTGCTTGAGCCAAACAGCTATTGGCGCAATGGGGCATGAACGGACAGCAGAAGAGAAGTATCACTTAATCACCCATAATTTGCAGGACGTTTTTGGTGAGAATAAATTGAAGAGCAGAAAGACAACAATAATAGCAGCTGGCATTGTGCTTTGAAGACTTCAGTGGTGGTTTTTATCGGACTTTTGTCAGCAGTGTAGATTCTCCTTTCAAAATGTAGCCTTACTCTTATAGTAATGCTCTGAAGAAGTAACTTGTAATAGCTACTCAATGAACACGACTTTCTGGCCATTTGAAGTTCCTGCTCAGTTTATATAACATTTAAATGTTCATGAGATTGCTAAATGCAAAATTGTACAGAAATCCTCTATACCAGTGGTTCTTAACCTGCGGGTCCCTTGGTGTTTTGGCCTACAGCTCCCAGAAATCTCAGCCAATTTAGTAGCTGTTAGAATCTCTGGGAGTTGAAGGCCAAAACATCTGAAGACCCACAGGTTGAGAACCACTGCTCTATACTCTGGATAATGAAGAAGTATTTCACTTAGTTTGTTCCCTATGTATCTTTGTCAGGAGCTGCACTTAACCAATTCTGTGACCATTTTCATTCATAACAATGAAAGACCCAGGAACTTTGCTTTCTTTTACATCTCCTCACATTAGTTATTTTGCTTTGTTTCTCTGTAGTCTTTTAGTTTAGAAAGAAGAACTGTCTTTATTGTTGTCCCTCATAGCCTTAGATGGATTTCAATACTTCAATATTCACAGATTGCAACAGATTGCAAAGGCAGTAATTCTTCTGGAAGGTAGCACCAAGTTAAATGATTTTACATTATAGGAGGGTAGACTTTTACTAAAGATTGACAATAAGGGTGCTGTGACAGTTGAACCAATTACCAGGAGATCCTGTGAGGTCTCTTTTCTCTGGACACCTTCAAAAAGAGTCTGGATAGGTTCCTCCTCGGAAGCTACTAGCTGGAGTTCTTGCAGTGAGCAAGGAGTAGAACTTGATGGACCTTAAGACCTATTCCAAATCTCTGATTTTATGATATGAATATTTAATCATATATGTTTTGTATACATCATATATATGTCTTGTTTTCATACTGAACCCTCAATTTCTGTGAGTTATCTTTTCACCTTCACATCGGCACTTTGTTTTATGTTGCAGAGCTGATATCTCAGATTTTTGTCCTGTTTTCATTGTGTAGTTTTTCCTAGGCAATTAAATTAGGAGGGCTTTATATAAATGTGTGTGTTTATGTGTGCCGCTGTCAGTTAGTGCCAAGTACTGGGTTATTATTATTATATTTATTTATACCCTGCTTTATCTCACCTGAAGGGGACTCAAAGTGGCTTAACATAAAAACATTAGCAAAGTATTTAAAATATATGAGTAGTTTGTTTGTAACTCAGGGACTGCCTGTACTCTGTTTAAAAAAACTAAAAGCTGTATTCTTGTTGAATTGTACTGTAATTAGACTTTATCTTGCTCCTGCATCCAAGATCTTAAATTGACCCTACTCTGAGCCTTTCCTGAAGGCTAGGCATATATGTATTTTTTTCATGCAGAGCCTTCTATTCTGGTCTTTCCTGTGGTCTTGTAAACACAGAGGCATTTGTTAATGGATTATCTATTCTTAGAACTTGGGTTTACTTATCTGAGTTTGAGTTAGATACCTAACTCAACTATGGTTTTACTACTAGAGCACATCAGCTACGACTACACATTTTTACAGAATTATTTTTCTGGAATTTAGCACCCTTGTTTTAATTTCTCTTTGCTTCCTTGCTTGTGTTTAACTACTTGTTATCTACTCAGTTTACTACTTTGAAACGTTGTAGCAGGGGCTGAGATGCTTTGCCAGCATGGATTCCCTCTTTTAAAATATGACTGAAGGGTGGGATTGTTAGCACCATGAGTCCCTACAGGGGAAAGGCAGGGTATAAATAAAATGATAATAATAATTATAGGTATTATAGATATTATTGGATTACAACTCCCAGAAGTCCTATATATTTTGCCCTTCTCCTTGGGGTACTTTTATAGATAGAGTTTCAGATCATAATTCTGGTCAGTTCTAAGTAGCTAGGCAAATGCATCAGTCTATTAATTTTGCCTAATTTAGTATATGTCTTTGGAAGTAATTATCAGCTGTCAATGGCAGAGTCAATGGTGAGGAATACTAGTAGTTACATTGGGAATAATTTTAGCGACACATTGATATTTTGGTCATAAGAATCCTTTGCTATTTCCCTACAACTTCATTTATCTTCTATATGTGCAAGAGGATGGTCTGTATGAAGCCAGCTCCATCTAGAAGGGCTTTTGAATGCATTTTCCAATAAGAAGAAAAATCCCCAAGAGGCAAACATGTTCCTGTTTCTTTACAGTTGAATTAGTGACCTTGTTCTTACATAACATGTTGCTTTTTTGTTGCCATTTTGTACTGGAGACTAGTTTCTGCAGCTGTGTCACCAAGCTATCATTATTGTGCAGCAGAATTATACAATTAGGGAGAAATCTAAGACAGCAGGCTGTGTTGTTGGTCATATTTTACCCTTCTCCCTGGGGTATTTTCACAGATACAGTTTCAAATCATAACTCTGGTCTGTTCTAAGTAACTAGAGGTCTATTAAATTTAATAGCACGGGTCTATTAAATTAGCCTAATATAGTGCATGTCTTGGGAAGTAATTAGGAGCTGTTGCCCCCTATTGATCTGGTTAGGAGTTCTTTGGTATGTTTAGAAGAGCATTGTCTTTGCTTCCATAGTGCTGCAATATTTAATGTTCAAGGGCAGCGACAGCATCGTCAGACATCACTGAGGGAAATAGGAAACACTTTTTCTTGATATCTGGCTAATCCAGTGCAGTGTTTACTTTTGATGCTGTAACATTTGAGATGATGTGTCAGTAGACAACACAAGGAAATATAGTCTAGAGTGGATTAACCAAAATGCATTTTTGAATTGTAATAAAGTTCTAATTATTATAAAATTACTTTGCAAACATTACTGCTCTCAGTCAGATAGATACCAGTATTAAACTCTAAAATCAGGACAGTAAATAAAGAGCAACACTAAAAAAAGCAGGGGAATTCCAGACAAGAATCAATGAGGGCCAGCTAATGCCTCCCAACAAAGGATCCCTGCAGGCAGCAACTAGCTAGCCTTTGAAGCTACAAGGCCATTCAATGCTAATCAAGGTGGCCAATTGCAACATTAACACTTGCCTCAAGCAGAGAAGAGTTCTTTCTCCCACCCTGGACATTCCACAGATATATAAACCTCACTTGCCAAGTTTCCAACTGTGACCTCACAATCTCTGAGGATGACTGCCATAGGTATGAGTGAAACATCAGGAGAGATTGCTTCTGGAACATAGCCATACAGCCTGGAAAACTCACAGCAACCCAGACAGATAGTAGGTTGTAATGACTACTTCCATAATTCAATATCACAGGCCAGGATCACACTGCTCAACGTGGAATTATGAGGTGGCTGGGCCCCTGGACCAGTTCCAAAAACAGAACTTTCTTGGCATGCATATGTGAACTATTGTCAGAGTGGCAGAACAGAAAGTGGATGAATAAACAATGAAGCAGAAGTGTAACAGACACAGCAACCCTTGTATCAGTCCTGCAACTTGAGTGATACTTAGCCTGATCCTATGTGTTATTATTGTTACTCAAGTAACACATAAAGTATTGATTATAGTACAACAGCAACCCATTGCAAAAGATTGCAGTAGAAAACACAACAGCTGGGGGTGGGTATGTTCTCAGTGATGCAGAAAAACTTTTTCTTTCTTTCTTTCTTTTTTTTTTTTTTCGTGGAACAGCAGCAAATTCTGTAACAATCTAAAATTTCATCTTTTTCAAGTTAAGTAGGTTCAACCCACCCATTTCTTTAAAAAAAAATGAAGCAGCACATAGTACAAAAAGCCCTGTTTGTGCTTGTCTGTTTGGAAGTAAGCAAGTCTGTGAGAAGGCATATCAGGAGAAAGCATGGAAAATACAGTAAGTTTGAAAACCTCCACAATCCGGAGATTCAAGATATGAGCAGAGAAGAAGAAAAATGACACTTTCCCAGCCAAATAATTTGATCCGTTTTTTAAAAAGTGACCCAATGAAGGACAAGTGATATTTGCAAAGATGTGCTTATATCAGGAGTTTCATCCTGAGTTTGGGATAGGAACTGGGTGAACCTAGTTCAGATATGAACAGTTCACATGTGAGTCAAAGAGATGGATCAATTTTGAAATCGCTACATCTCTGTGAATGAAACCCTTGCCACTTGAAAGGTATAGAGTTTAACTGATCTCTGCTAGATGTCTCTCCCAAAACACAAACACCCCCTAGCTGCATTCATTCAGAAGGTGGCGACCCCGCAATGTAAAGCCTAAGGAGATTGTCTCCTTTTTTGGAGTTATTTATTAGATTTGTTTCTGCCTCAAAATGGTTAGTAAATATAAAACTTGATAACTCATTAAACCGTTTGTAATTTTGTGTGTAATTGCAACATATTGCCATTGTGAAACATACTACTTTGAAATTGGGTCCATCGTTGTGAAACACCATGTACTTCTAACAGTGGGGCATTTCAGTTTGTGTTAAACAGTGTAGCATAAAATGTACCTTATAACAGAAAAATTCCTTTTCTGATCAGATTTCCTACCTATATAGCCACCTTTAAGGGTAACAAATATTCATATTGCTACTTCACTGAATTATAAAATCCTGAAACAAGCTGTGTAGGTCAATAATTAAGGTCTCCAGAGCTGTCCTCCCATAATCAAATTACTCTTGATGTGAGTCTAGATTCCATATAGGTAGGAGTGTATCTAAAAGGTGCAGCTTAGTTTGTCTTGTCCTTCTATTTCAAGGGATAGGGCAGATTCAGCTATAATGTCTGCAGGCTCTGCACATTTATTTATTTATTTATTTATTATACCTTCTTTCTTCTGATACAGGCTGATTAGATGAAATTTACATGTAGTTGCAGGATCTACTGTTTGTCAGAAGAGGTGGGCTCTGAAATGACATGCCAAAGATTCAAGTCTTGGAAATATTTTGGAGTGTTGTTGGGGAAAATGGTGGGAATCACTGGGTTGTTGTGAGTTTTCCGGGCTGTACGGCCACGTTCCAGAAGTAAGTGAAACATCAGGAGAGCATGCTTCTGGAACATGGCCATACAGCCCGGAAAACTCACAGCAACCCAGTGATTCCAGCCATGAAAGCCTTCGACAATGCTTGTGTTTTGCTTCAACAGGGAGATGCAGAAAATACAAGACCATAAAATACCTATTTTCCGTGTGCTAATATGTGATAAGACAAGTGCCTTATGTGTAGGCTATCTGCTCCAATCTAATTATATCCTTACCTCTGCACACAAGTTTAGATAATTTCTGGGTAACATGTTTTACTTTGAAACATTGGCCTTGTAAAAAACTAATCTTATTATTTTTAGTTTCTTCTCCCTGATTTTGAATCTGAAGGGATTTCCTCCCATCTTGTGCTGTGATCAAAGTGAGGGCAATCACTATTGGAATCCCAAGTACTTCCCTACCTAGATACTGATCAGGGGCAAACCTATTTAGCATTTGCTTTTGTTATCTCCATAACATGTTCTCGAGCAGATTCCATGTAGACGTTAGTAAAGACAGTAACACCTACCTTGTACCTAGCAGTATTTCAGTGATGTTTTATACCAATATGATAATGTGCATAAGCATGGGATTCATATGATAATGTGATTAATAAGCATGGGATAATGATGTTTCTGTTTCAGTTGTGTTAATGCTTTTTGAAATTTTGCTTTTAATTACTTATTAGGCGATAAAGCCCTTGATGGCTACAGTAAGAAAAAATATGTCTGCAAGCTGCTTTTCATCTTCCTCCTGGGACATGATATTGATTTTGGCCACATGGAAGCTGTGAATCTGCTGAGTTCAAACAAATACACAGAGAAACAAATTGTAAGTAATGTCTTACCACTTCATCACATTCATTAAATACTATTGGGCCACTCACTTAAGAAACGGCAACCAACTGTGTTCATCACATGACGTAGGCTTCAAGTGTAGGGTAGAGATATCTTGGTGTTTAAAATGGGTTGCAAAGGGTCATTTCAGATACTGTTTAAGCTAGTTGGCAAGTGATTTTTTTTTTACAATTTTCCAGATAGAGTTGGGCAAAGTGGCCAATTCTGTCATGTGATGGTATTTGTCGTTCTCAGCTTTAAAATGATAGTTATTCGATTTGTGGTAGGAACTGAAATGCCTCTTTGAGAAAAAGCTCCACCATTACCTTTTGCTCATGGAGGAGGGAAGATCGGTAGTACGTCATGTTCCTTTCTATCAATCATTTTCTCCTTTCCTCCCTCCCTCCCTCCCTCCCTCCCTCCTTCCTTCCGTCCGTTGTGTGTTATATATGTTACCTCCTTCCTTTCTTTCCCTCATACATATACTCATGTATACATTTAGACATTATAGTTAAAATTGACCCCAAAAACTGGGTTGATTTATCGGTATTGTATCTTAACTCCTCTTGAAAAAGGAACCTTTCTCTTCTCTGAGTAGCGCAGGTCCATAGCTTGGGGGTCCTCCTGGATTCAACGCTGTCACTTGATGCTCAGGTGTCGGCAGTGGCCGGGAGGACCTTTGCACAACTCAAACTTGTGCATCAGCTGCGACCATACCTCGTGAAGTCTGACTTGGCCAGGGTGGTCCATGCCTTGATTGCATCCAGACTGGACTACTGCAATGCGCTTTATGTGGGGCTGCCCTTGAAGACAGCCCAGAAGTTTCAATTGGTACAACGGGCAGCAGCCAGGCTCCTTACTGGAGCAAACTATAGGGAGCATACAACGCCCCTATTAAAACAGGTTCATTGGCTGCTGATAAGTTGCTGAGCCAAATTCAAGGTGCAGGTCATGACCTATAAAGCCCTAAACGGTTCTGGCCCCGCCTATCTCCATGATCGTATCTCTTTCTGTGAACCGGCGCGAACTCTAAGATCTTCCGGGGAGGCCTTCCTTTCACTCCCAACTCTGGCACAAGTACAGTTGGTGGGGATGAGAGAGAGGGCCTTCTCGGTGGTGCCCCCCCCTCCTCTGGAACGCCCTCCTCAGGGAAATAAGACAGGCGCCATCCCTCCCCTCCTTTCGTAAGAGCTTGAAGACCTGGCGGTTTCAACAAGCCTTTGAGAATGACCAGTTCTAGTCCAGCCCAAACATTGCTGAATGTGGCCTTGCACTCTTACCTATTACCCCGGTCATCCCTCTAATAGGCCCTGGAAATGAGCAGCCACAGACCCATACCTGTTATTACTGTTAGCCTATTATAGCACTGTACTTAATTCCTGGCCCCTCATATCTTGAGCTTGCACTAGCCTTGGCCTGGCTTTTTAATTGCTCTGAATAAGCAGGATCATTTTTAATATACATATTTTATTGTGATAATTTTATGCTTATGTTGTTTTGTTAATTTTATATTCTGCTGTTTACTTTGTATGTTTCTGTTATGTTACTTGGAAATTGTCCTGAGTCCCCCTCGGGGAGATAGAGCGGTATATAAATAAAGTATTATTATTATTATTATTATTATTATTATTATTATTATATTTGTGAAATGTGAGAGCTTAATCCATCTCATGAGAAACTAAATGAAACATCGACCCCTTTTTACTCTTTGTCATGACTCTGCTTCTGGCATTTTTGAATGCTTGGGCAGAAAAATGGCCGTGGTTGCCAGGGGCTAAGGATCCCCTGAGGTGTCACTGGCACTTCCTGTCCCTGCAGAATGGCCCTCAGCTTTGGGCCCCAACCAGTTAAGATTTCCTTAAACTGTATTTTGATTTGCCTATGTCTGAACATGAGGTCATCAATATTCCACCTGTCTCAAATCATTTGATAGTTGGCTTTATTTATACCTAGAGTGAAAACTGGTTTCGTTGGGCATGTGTCCTTTGAAATAAGAATTTAACTATAAATCTTGAGAGATATGATTAAGCTAGCTGAGTTTAAAAAAAACAAACAAGTTGAGTGTTGTTTATCAACCCTTCCCTCTTCTATACACTAATAATTCTTCTCTTAATTCCAGGGCTATCTGTTCATCTCTGTACTTGTGAATTCCAACAGTGAACTGATACGACTGATAAACAATGCAATAAAGAATGACTTAGCCAGCCGCAACCCCACTTTCATGGGACTAGCATTACACTGCATTGCCAATGTGGGTAGCAGAGAGATGGCAGAAGCATTTGCTGGTGAAATTCCAAAGATACTTGTGGCTGGGTAGGTAATGCCTGTAGATTTCTGCTTGGTTCTAGCTGTATTATGGAGCCACTTCTATAGAAGGCACTTCAGTTTGTGTTTTGGATTTTTGAAAGAGTGAAGATGCATCTGTTTCTGAAAGCAATCCTTCTGTGATTAGAATAGGTTGTATTATTGAGTCTCATGATTGGCTTTTGTTTCCTTTGCTATGAATTGCTTGCTTACTTTCAGTGTTTGGGGGTTCACAAGGCTTTGATATTGCTGTGTTTCCTAAATTGCCTGTGCATTTTTATATACAGAAATATATTGATTTATTTAGTCTGGTAGGCAACAACAACATCCATATAATTTGAGCCTTCCAAACAAGTGAGAATGCTAGCTTAAGTGGATATGAAGGCCCTGAACCCTTAGTTTGATTTTGCATTAGGGCATGGACAAGTCATTTTGGACTACAACTCCTATAAATCCCTAGGCATTCAAACCATGTGTATTGGGGTTTCCCTTAAGCTGTAGTCCTTAAAAGTAACTTCTTCTAATTTTTATACAGAACAAGGCTACTAGCACATATGAAATCTAGCCATCTTGCCCTGTAGATTTGAGGAATTGGTCCCCCAAATGATTTCTATCCTGCTACATTTAAATGGTGATACAAATAGTGTTCAGGCCCTAAAATGCCTCGTGTTATAAACAATCTTCAATGAAATTATTCTATGAAATCGAACTTAAATCCTAGTATTCTCAGATACTGAGCGCTAAGATGTCTGAAGCAACAATAATAACCTTTAACAGAAGCTGGTTTCTTTCAGCTTCAGCCTGTGTATTAAGCACCTTATAGATAAAACAAAACTCTCCAGATATGAGTCCACTGCTTAGAGTAACCTAAGGCATGTTTCCCAATCTGATGCCTTCCAGATATGCTAGGTCACAAATCTTACTAGTGTGGAGCACATCTGTCTTCCCCACTCATCTTGCCTATTGGCCATACTGGTTGATGATAGAGAAGCTGTAGTCAAAGATACCTGCAGGGTGATAAGTTTTAGAAAGTTGACTTGAGGAAGGTTTGTACATGTTTATTCATCCTGCTATCATCTGAGTTATACTCACTGGCTAGTTCAGACTAATTCTGGGCATTTGAAATCTACTGACACTGTCACTTGTCTTCCAGAGACACCATGGATAGTGTGAAGCAGAGTGCAGCACTGTGCTTGCTACGATTATATAGAACATCTCCTGACCTAGTTCCCATGGGAGACTGGACATCAAGAGTTGTGCACCTTCTCAATGACCAGCATCTGGTAAGTTGTCTGATTTTTTTCCCCTAACTGAATCTCTCTCTTAAAAGTGTTAATAATTAACCATGTTCAATTAGCATGTAATTATATATTACCATGGTAGGCAATGTTTTGTCAAGTTAGCTAAAAACAACAAAACAGAAATAAAACCTAACTCCAAGAGTCACTTCACTTTATTTCTTCACAAGGAAAGCAAAGAAAGTCAGTAAGATAATTTAAAATTCTGTGTTCATTTTAATAAAGAACACAAAGACCATATAAATAACAAACAGTAGCAAATATTTTAGACATGGCTTTATTACTCTTAATGTTGTGATCTATGCAAAGCTGCTTTTGACTTTGGAGACATTTTTATGCTTCTTGTGTTAACATTCATTTATACACAACATCTGAATCCCCAGCAGTTTATGGTTAGTCTGATTTAATTTACAAAATGTTTCTCTCTCTCCTAGCAGTAAGTGTACAGCAGGGGTTCTCAAACTAAGGCCCGGGGGCCAGATATGGCCCTCCAAGGTCATTTACCCAGCCCTCGCTCAGGGTCAACCTAACTAAGTCTGAATCAACTTGAAAGCACACAACAACAACAATCCTTTCTCATCAGCCAAAAGCAGGCCCACACTTCCCATTGAAATACTAATAAGTTTATATTTGTTAAAATTGATCTTCATTTTAATTATTGTATTGTTTTAAAGTGGGGTTTTTTTTTGCACTACAAATAAGATATGTGCAGTGCGCATTGGAATTCATTCATGTTTTTTTCAAATTATAATCTGGCCCTCCACAACAGTTTGAGGGACTGTGACCTGGCCCTCTGCTTAAAATGTTTGAGGACCCCTGGTGTACAGTATAACTTTAGGCACTCTGACTTACATTGATTTATGTGAAATGATATTTTATTCTTTCTTGACTTATACATAGCATGTAATATTGCTTTCTAGTTAATGTTTTTTGTTGAACGTTTTGTCACAAGTCATGTCCAGTGGAGTGTGCAATGTGCTACTCTTGCCTTGAGGTGAGGATTCAGTCAGAGGGAAAAGAGAGATAGAGAAATGCCTCAAAATGTTCTCATTCAGTAAATTTAGAATTCACCAAGTTTTTTTAAAAAAGCTAAAGAGTTAGAGAAATTGGAGCAATTGGTCCTAGCCAATCCGAGGGTATATCTCATGAACTAGATGGAAAAGAAAAGCTGGTAGAAATAGAGTGCCTTTGAGCAAATCTCTGTTTATAACCTGAAGTGGGCTAGATTTTAGGATCCAATCCATATATCTTGTTGAGTTGAGCAACTGATTTTTGTGGGAGCATAAGGAAAGAAATTATGAGTGAAATTAGGCATTTGAGGTGGAAATAACTATCCACTGTAGGAGGGATAGCCCCCAAATGTTGCTGAAAAGCACATTCAGATAGTAGGAGTAATTATAATAATAACAATAACAATAATTATATCCTTCTTTCCTTTTCTAAAGGAGGTAGGTTAGTGAAACAGAGCCACCCTGTTACCTTGCTTTGAATATTGAGAAAAAACACATCAGGACTTCTCTGTGCTCATATTAGAGAAAGAACGCTCATGCTTGTTCCAGATTTGATTCATTTGAATGCTTAGGCTAGTTCTTCTACTATGTTTATCCTTAGACTTCTAATTCTCAATATTTGGACCTCCATCCATTTTGTCCTACAACCCACCAGGAGTCCAGCAATAATGGCAAAGGGTCAGGGGAAGATTGAGAACCACTGCTCCAGACTGCTCACATGGGAGAAGCTGTCCCATAACAGTTTACTGTACATGTAGGAGCCAGTGCCTTAATATTTTCCTATGATATTTAGCTTTCTAAACACAGTATTGTATCATCTCGCCAGCTGTTTTTACAATTGCCTACACAAGAATACACAGTGGGGTGCCAGAGTTGAAGTTTTGTCATAGTTGGTTTCTTTTGTTCAGAGGAAATGGTTGCTTACACTCATTGCACATTAAGTGTTTTAGACTTAAGGTGTTTAACAAACCTGCATGATGAATAACTACAGTTGGCCCTTCACTTTCACAAAGCTTAGAGGTGTAAGACCCCTGCAAAAATTAAAAACTGTGAACATTTTTTTTAACCTGAGAAAAATCTCTATGAACTTTTAGGTTCTCCAGCATTGTTCTGTGGTCAACGTCTAGTGCACATTGACCATAGAATTACAATAGAGAACCTACAGCATAGAGAAATGTTCTCTTTAAGAATCTTAATCAAATACACAAATAATCAAATCTGCAAATGTTAAACTACAAATGTGAGGTCCGACTCTAGCCTCAGTTTTACTGATCATACTGGACAAGAGTAATTAAGACTGACAGAGGATTCATCCAAGGTCTCCAGTTTTTGAGGAAATTTATTCATTTCCGCCATTAAAATATTATGGGATGAGACTGATGGTTGACTGTCCTAATCAATTTTGAAGACAAATACTTTCCAAACTGTTTCCTTTGTGCCTTTGCATAAGATACATTTAATAATTATTTTAAGGAGGTAATGGCTTTGATTAATACATGTCTGTATACAAGACAGGACATGACCATGTATATATTGCAGTGATCCCTAAATTACTAGAAACATGAGCATAGATTTTTTTTAAACCCTATACTTTTTCATTATTCTCACACCCACAAACATTACCAGAACCAAATAATTAGAGTACTTTGGGTGCAGGAATTATCCAGTCCTTTAGAGGTTTACGTCTGATCATTTGCCCAGAGCTCCCCCATCCTACCACACCCCAAAATTATGGGAAATATGTTTAAAAGGTACTGTTTTTCTGTTATAAAGTGGCTGAAGAGGACTCATTTCAACCCTAAAATATCGACCCCGGCAAAATCCTTTGCCAAAAAGTGTCAGTGACCTGATGTGACTTTTGGTCATCTGAAATATCAGGTCCCCTTAGGCATGCTGTTGCAGCCTGGCAAGGGTTCAGAGAAGCCAAAAGTGGCCCTTTGTCCCTTGGAGGGTTCTCACCCTTGGTGTACACAATCAGCAAAAGAGAGTTGTAGGGGGGGGGGGGGGGACACATGAAATGAAAAGAAATCTTGTATATGGACATCTAGAGAACTAAAAGAAGATTGGACCTTATGAAGCAAACCACACAATAATTTATAGAAGAGTCATTTCACAGTTCTGTGTCCATTAACAATATAGTGTCTCAGTATATTATTATAATTTCTGGAGCCACTGTCAGTTAGCATGTCTGTAACTGGAAAGAGCAGAAAACTTCATTTTGTGCTCTTGACTTGTATAAGACTAATAACGAAACCTGATGTGAAGTGGGAAATCTATGATCATGATCTGGAACAGTTTGCATTTTGTTTCAGTGGAGTAAGACCATGCCACTACGGGTGGAGATAAGCCTTTTCCACTCGCACATTCCTTCACTCTCTTCCTCTGAGCTGCTCTTTGTCCTTTCTGTCATATCAGTACAAACAGTAGCCCTGACCCAAGTCCTCTGCGAGTGCATTGAGGTTTGGGGGGGAAAAGAGCAAATTTGAAGGAGAACCAGTTTCTGGCTCTCCTGTCTAGTGTCTACTTAAGTATCCCGGGAAATGGTTGTTAGGGACTAAGTCTGTTTCTCAGGTTTGCAAATGGAAGGATCCCCAACCCAATGAAAACTTGTATGCTCCACATCCAAAAATATTTCGTTTCAAATTTTGGTTTCTCATAAATGGCTGGCAGAAATTCTTTATGAGCAACTCAGAAGACCTATGGACTGTCAACCTTAGTATACTGGGTTTGCCCAGTATTCTGTCTTTGATACTGTGATCTAGACCCCCTCCACCCGTTAATGATAATTTTAATTGCCATGCTCTTGCCATATTTGGAGAGAGGCACATTTCTGCTTTGTTCAAGCTTTTATTTTATTTCTTAAATATTTAAAACTGTCTTTGTCCTTGTGGATGAAAAAATGGTGTAAAAATTAGTGCAATGAAAAGACAGCATATAAAAGCAAAAACTGCATCAATGACAAGGAAAATTCTTAGGTAAACAATGAAGGTATTGAAGTTACAATGAAACAATTGCATTGTAGGCAATTGTTTCGCCTCCCTAGGCCAGGAGTTCCATTGTTCACTCTGACATGACATACTCCATCTAGTAGGTGAACTAGTAGGCTCTTGGAATTATTATTTCCATCTTCTATATTAGAGTTTCTCAAACTGTGATCCTCCAGATGTTTTGGACTTCAGCTCCCACAATTCCTAACAGCTGCTGACTGGGACACCTGGAGGAGCAGAGTTTGAGAAACACTGATTTAGAGGCTGACATTGGAAGTAACAGTGGTATTGGATATTTTTGAGAAAGGAGACTACACTACAGGCATCTCCCACTTTTTGACAACCTACTCTTTTGACCATTCGGAATCATTCCCCAGACTTGTATAATCAATGCATGGCCAGCTCTTTTATCATTTATTAAAATAAAACCAGATTAAAATTCAACTGATTTAAAATACATCCAAAGTAAAATAATCCAAATTAAGATAAAGCGAAACTACAATGAAAATACAATGTAGGGCTTCACATTTCAACAAGTTCCAGTTGTACGCCCTAATCTGTTGAATAAATGGGTGGGTGACTGTACAGTATTCTCTGAGATATGGCCCTTTTTTGTATCATGAAATGCAAAAAGAAACTTGAACCCCATGACCTAAAAATTGTGATGAATGTGATTATGCTCTTTATGTATATCAAATATGCTTAGTGAATGGAAGGGATTTCAGGGAATTTTCATCTTGTATTCTTCCAGGGCGTGGTTACTGCTGCTACCAGTTTGATCACTACTCTGGCGCAGAAGAATCCAGATGAATTTAAAACCTCAGTATCTTTGGCTGTCTCCAGGCTCAGCAGGGTAAGTCATCTTGCTGTTTGAATACAAACACTGGAGTAAAACTAGTCTAAACTAAGATGGCTGGTTTTGTATTATGGAGAGCTGTGAGTCAATTGCCAGTAAAGTTCTTCTGATGGGTTGGCCTGCAATGTAGCCAAATGGTTACAAAATCTTCTTGTCAGTCAAGATCTGATACATGGTGTAACAATACTGGACTTTTGCCATTCTCTTGTTGACTTTTTGCTTTGTGGGTGAAGGCTGACAGACACACTTACATACAAAACCCAAGCATTGTTTTGTGGGCTAGTACAAGCATGTAACATAGACCCTGTCATTTATACATTCCACAATGCTAGCCTAAATATGCAGTCTTATAAGTCATGGAAGAAAGGGGAAACCTCCTATTTTATTCTGATAACAACACTTTCTACACTTCTGAAGTGATATTTGCCCACATTTTTCTACCATGCCCAGAATACACCCCCCCCCCTTTTTTTTCCTGTACAGAACAACTTTCAAGATGTACATTTCAGTTTATAGCATTGGTGTTCATGTTGTAATATTTTGCATACTCTTAATTTTAGATAAAGATGTTATCCTGCTGATGTTTTGGTTTCGTTTATTCTAATAATCCAGTATTGAAGCATTTTACAAATATTCCAATTCCCTTTACAGTTTTAATTGGGGGGGGGGGCTCTTTCATTGCAAAATCAGGAATTATCTCACTCCCCAGCTCAATTTCTCTTATTAGTTCACACATAATAGACAAGATAGCCAAGTGGCTTTATCACTCGTACCTCATAGTTTCACTGCAGCTTTTGAATGCTAGCTTTCAGTCTCTGCTTCAGGAAGATAGATCTGCAGCCATTGTGCACACTGACTCACTCATGCTGTAGGTGTGTCCTGGGGAAAGTAGCTGGGCAGAATGAGTAGCCTTCTGCTGTCTCTTGTTATTGTGCCAGGGTAGACCTCTTCTTCACCAGAGTGATATACTGTAGGGTCTAGGCTTGGATATCTAAGCCTCAGTAAAGTGTACTCCCCCCCCCCCCAAAGCTACACCCTTTAGGAGTTGTGGTGTGCATTTAAGCATTGCTTACATTGCAATTTTTATTCAGATGTCTCCTAAGAGCATATTAGCAGTGCTGAGGCTTTGCGGATGAAACTACTAGCTTCTTTATTATAAGCTTTACTGTACAGTACAATCCCAGTATCCATAGGATATATGTTCCAAGACTGCCTATAGATACCTGAAACCACAGATAATAGCAAACCTTAAATTTCAGTTGTACTTGGGCTGGAAGCATACTATAGAATCACCCTGGAGGACCTACCAGGCTTAAAACACTTCCAGGGAAAATATATTTTGGAGCATGGATAAGTGAAATCATAGATATTTAATAAGGTGAGTCATATGTGAATAAGGGTGTCATATTGCAGTTTAAAAAGCCATAAATGTGTTTCAGTAGACTACAGTAGCAGGAAGAAGAAAATATAATCTATGGATAGATCTCCATTCTTTTCATTTTAGTACACTTTGCCATTTTTTTTCTTTTGCGTATTGTGGCTCTTCTTGTACTTTTCATCTAAGTTTTAAATCCATTGAACACTTTAATAACTGTTAGATTGTTAATAATTTCTAGTCTCTTAAAATCTTGGAAGGTTTCCTCTTAATAATTACCCCTGTAGGCAGGCACAGAAACATTTCTCAGTGTATTCTGTATTTAGAATAATATTATATTGCCTTTCTGGGCAAAGCTTCCATATCTGTCTGGATGTTATCTCTTTATCTGCTTGAATTGAGCAGATCAGGTTGAATTGACCAGTAAGGCCTTCAAGTTATATGTTTAAGGAATTGTTGCTCACCATGTTTCCAGTTCTGGGGCTGTTAATATTGCAGTTCTTTTAAGATGACATCTGATACTCCATTATCTGTGTAGAAATGTTTTCACACAAGAATTTGATAGTACTCTTGAAAGTCGTGGCTTCTAGTTTTATTTTTCCTAGTTTGGGTAGTGTGGAATCTGATAATGTACAGTTGGTTGTGCTTTATTTGCCAAGAGGGTTTACTGCTAGAAGAGCAGGACTAGAAGTTGCAAACTGGAAGATGAATCTGACTTCAGTGCTGGCTGTAGGACATCCCCCGCTGTGCCAGTGCAAGATTGCTTAGAAGCTGAAGGATGGTACTCAGAGCTCTGTGCTCTATATTGTGTGCCCTAAGCAGAGCACTGTATCAGTATGGGCTATACCTGCTCAAGGGTTTTGTCCTAGGCTGGCTGCCTTTCTGTCTGCTCAGTCAGGATCTTTTTTTTTACTGTTTATGGGACAAAGCGGCCAGATGAGAAAGCCAACCAACTAGGTTACTATCAGATAGATATTGTCATTGCTAAGGCATTAGGGCAGGAGGATAGTAGCAACTACCTACTGTATCCTCCACTTCTCCAATATCTGCCAAATGAGATAGCCAGCTCATACAGTCTACCGGTAGGGTCAGCCTTCTATTTCTGACATAAGAACATGTTCTAGGATAGCTAGTGGTCAGTCTTGAACTTAGTTCAGTACCGTCAGGCTAGATTTAATGATGCAGAACTCCTGAGATAGTAGGAAAAAATGTAAATTAAAACATTTTTAGTTGAGAGAACACCTCTCTATGAATATCTAGGTCCTCCAGCACAATTCTGTGGTTAGCCTCTGGCACATGTTGCCCATTGAGTCTCACTGAAAGACCTAGAAATTTGTAGAGGGGCCATAAATCATCAAGTCTGTAAAGTTAAACCTGCAAATGCAGAGGGCCAACTGCACTGCTAGGCTGTTGTAGGCTGTGTGCTCTTTGTTTTCGCTTCCTAGCCCATTTCTTGTTTCCTCATTTAACACAAAATACTTTAAAAACTAGTCCATTTTGTGCACCATAATTCCATTCTTTTTCCCAGCCTAATCTCAAGGAAAGATTTTTCTACCTCCTGAGCCAGCCACTAGAAAAACATGACGTAATCAAGAAGAATCCACTGTCTCCAAGCAGAAAGTACAAAGGGCACATTGAAATGTTGCACACTGGTTTGATACAGCTGACTTTGCAAATATGTCATGTTGGCTTGTGAACTAAAAAGATGTCATCCTACATTCTTCCTTCCCTTCCCCCGATACTGTGAACAGTTGTATCTGCCTCTGTTAAACTTCCCCCCTCTTATGTTCTCTGTGGTGCTGCTCCCATTCTGGCGGGTAAATTTTCATATTCATGAGAATGATAGAACAGCCTTCCTAAAGGATCCCAGTCAATCGTTCTTCTTACTACAGCCTTTTATAGGCATCACCTAACTATGGGGGTGCAGTGAAAATTTCAAGTCTAGTCTTTTAATTCCTGTTAAAATGCTTGGAAATCATAGTTATTATGTATTCCCCGAATCTATTAGGCTCTTTTCCAGTTCAAATTTTCAGTCTTTTATCAAGAATTTATGGTATATGTGGAGGATAATCTCTGTATTTATGTGCTAATTCCAGTCTGTTTCTTGGTTTCAGTATTGTGTATGAACTAGTAACTAGGAATTTCATGTTCATTTTCTTTGCGTTAACTCATTCTTTTACATGCCTGCAACATAGTCTCCTTGTGTCGTCCCCCCCCCCCCTCCCCTTGTACATCTCTGAAGGCCTGGCAAACCTATTTCACCCAACATATTCAAGCATTTCCCAGGCAAATATTCGCAGGTCAAGTCACCAAATGTACACATTTTACAATAGTCTCCTTTCTATCCTCGGAGTTTTCTTTTTGTCTGCTCTAAGACTTCTTCAGGTTTCATAATCCACACTCTGTGTATCCTAACCTTGATGAATACCACGGGCAAATAAAATAAAAAATCTTCTCTTCCAGATTGTGACATCAGCATCAACTGATCTCCAGGATTATACCTATTACTTTGTGCCTGCTCCTTGGCTGTCTGTGAAACTGCTTAGACTGCTGCAGTGCTATCCACCCCCAGGTGAAGTAACAAAGGATCATGGTGATGTTTATAATTTGCTTATACAGCACAGAGAAATGCCTCTTTGATTAAGGAGTTTGGTGTGTTGGGAGTCAAAACAGTCATTACTGCTCTGTTGGTATCAAACGTTTGTAAAGCTTCCCATGAAGCAATGGCTGAACATAATATGCAGTCATTGCTCTTATCCTAACAGACTCATATCCTAATAGCAGCATTAATAATTTTAAAGCAGGTTTTATCTGAGATATGTATAAAAATTGGAAAGAACACTTGTATATATAATAAACCTAATGGACTGCTTTGTTAAACACAATGGGCTGCCCATGAGTCTGTAATCTTTGCCTACTTTTTGCACAGTCCCAGAAAGCAGAAGTGTGTCACCTTTTGATTTTTAGTGACCCCATGAGTTTCGTGCAGTTTTCTTAGGCAGGGAATGCTCAGACATGGTGTGCCATTTCTATGCTTTGATATATAGCTTACAGCACCTAATGTTTATTAGTGGTCTCCCACCCAGGTACTAAACTGAGCTGACTCTGCATAGCTTCCAAGATCAGACAGAATTATTGAAATATGGGAAGGTTTGGCCCTTTCTCTAGATTGCTTTACTCTGACCATGCCTCCTTGAGGAATATGCTGTCGTAACATTCTCAGCCTATTGACCAGGAGATGAGAACCCCCATCTAGCTTATTTCTGTCCAATTCTACTTTTACATCTTTCTGCAATTGCCACTCTGAAATTCATATTTTCAAAGCTATGTTATACTGATAATTTGAATAGGTCCAATGTTGAGCATATCTTAATATGAGCATATCTACATATGCTCAACTATGCTTAGCATGTAGTCCTCTCATTCCTAGAAAGCATCTCCCATCATTCTTTACTCCTTAGCTCTTCTTGCTAAAGTAGGTGGAGTTCTACTTCAAGAACATATAGAGATTCAAAGTTTCCCTCTGCTTACCCTGTTTTTAGAAAAAAAATGTTGATATTGGTTCTTCCATAGCAAGGGTTCTGCAGTCGCTGTTTTAAGATGATTGAAGGACAAACTGCTAGGGCTGGAGAACTGGCATGCTAATATGACATTGTTTTTTAAAACTGGAAAAGCAATGCCATTTAATATGAACCTTGTGTATAGGTAAGAGGCACTCACAGTTGCCCAGTAACTGTCTCAACCTTCTTTTTCTCCTAGACCCCTCAGCACGAGGCCGTCTCACAGAGTGTCTGGAAACTATTCTTAACAAAGCTCAAGAACCTCCAAAATCCAAGAAAGTACAGCATTCAAATGCAAAGAATGCCGTACTCTTTGAAGCCATTAGTTTAATTATCCATCATGATAGGTAAGTTCATAATACATGACTTTTGGGCTGTGGTGACTCAACATGGTGAATTTTGAATCCTCTCTGCTTGGTAATGGCACAGACCTGTCACATGCTTCTTCTTTTTTAGTTTTATTCTTGTCTTTTGTTGAAACCTGAATTATCTGCTTAAATTATAATATCAGTCATTTATCCTTACTGAGCATAGCCACCATTATATTAAATGCATATTGTACAGAATCCTGTTAGTAAAAAAATTACAATTTTACTGATACTAGTATATCTGACGTGAATAGAATGCAACACATGCACAAGTCAGCCACTGGTCTTACTTGCCTGGAATATCACATTTTAGTACTTTTCTGTTCAGAGTTGTATGTTGTGCATCTTGACACTTTTTACTTTCTATTTCCATTCTTTAAGCAAACAGCAAATGCACTTGACTACTGATAAAAAATTGTTCAGTAATGTTTAATAAGATATGTTCCGTGGTGTAAGGTTGTAGTAGACCAAAATATACTTTGCCTTTTTTAAAAAAAAATCCTGTTTTTTTTAAAAAAAGAACACGGTATTTTATAGTTCACATTTCATTTAACATCTTTCATTTGAGAGGATATAACTTGGAATTTGGTCAAGAATTATCTCTTCTGCTTTTAATCATCTGCTTAACATGCTTAAAATTTCTATCATTGGAATGGCACAGCTAAGAACAATTTTTAATTTAATGAGAAGTTACCAGAATTGATTAAACTCATTTTTCTTGCTTTTAAAAGTGTTGATAAGACTATACAGCTGATTCTAACTGGCAGATTGTTATTTGGATAGCTCTATTCTAGTTGTTATATAATTGGAATGACTCAGTGGTTACTTCATATACTGGTGTAGGAAGTGTGATCATATAGGTGGGACCTACACACTTCTTTTGCCATAGTAATAGTGTTAACACTTTCCACACTGCTGCAATGTTATGTATTACTGGAACAACGTGAAAGATAAACATGTATTTCACACAACACACGAGAACTATATCTCTGGAAAACATCAGTAGCACATGCAGACCTTATGAGATGTTCTGTTGCAAAGCAAATTATTAAGCTTTTGGCTTCTGATGTGGAATTTTAATTACTTTCTGCAATATACAGCTGTATCGTTACTAACTCCCCAGAAGATATTAGCTGCCATTTTAAAACTCCTGTATTAAAAGGTACTTCTCAATTCTCACTCTAATTAATGGTCTTCCAAACACTTTCCCCACAAATAGTTTTTGCCTTTTTACCTTTTCACGCTCTCTCTTCTGCCTAGTGAGCCAAACCTGCTTGTTCGTGCCTGTAATCAGTTAGGCCAGTTCTTGCAGCACCGGGAAACTAATCTTCGTTACCTAGCATTGGAAAGCATGTGCACGCTTGCCAGCTCTGAGTTTTCACACGAGGCCGTGAAAACACACATAGAAACTGTTATCAATGCACTGAAGGTAACTATTGATTCTGGTTATTGCCTAAGATCCAAATTCCTACATGCATTCAGCTATATTTACTGTTCCTTGAAAGTAATGCAGCTTGGTAATTCTTGGTTGTAGTCAAACAATAAAAGGCTTCAGATGGTCTTTGCCTTGGAAAATCTTCAAAATGTCAAAACAGGGTTCACAGTTCACCAGGGTGTGTGTTCTTGTAATGCAGCCTGGATCGGGGATGAAAGATTATCAAATTGAAGGACAAGTTGGTAGAACTAGAAAGGACTCCTACAGATGAAGTGGCTAATTCACCATGTCCTTCCTTCCTTATTTCACATGCTATTGATTGCACAGTGTATTCTTGTCTAATCTAGGATGCTCTATAGCTGGTTTATGAAGGCACCTTAGATTAAGTTAGCATATTAGTCATTCATCTCTAGGTTTTATGTCCCCATTATGAAGGTTTTGTATGTGAATTCTAAAACTGTCTTGGCTTTATGTAATAACGGTTTGCCCATCATAATACAAGGGCATTCGATTTCAACTCCACTTATTTATTTATTTATTTATTTATTTATTTATTTGCTGCATTTGTTAACCGCCGCTCTCAGCCCTAGGGCGACTCGCGGCGGTGTACAACATATAAAAAACACATTTTACAATAACTACAACGACAAAAAAACAACATATCACTAATACACTATCATCTAATTACACTAAAATAATCCGCTTCGTCTTATCATAGAATCATAATCAATCTCGTAGTCTATATTCCGTTCCAGTTGTCATTTCCAGTTACTGTAGCATTTAGTTAAATGCCTTCTCGAATAGCCATGTCTTCAGGCTCTTCCGGAAGGACATAAGGGAGGGCGCCTGTCTGATGTCAACAGGGAGGGTGTTCCACAGCCGGGGGGGCAGTTAAATTGTGTGGGCATGCATGACCAGAGCCTCCCACCCGCAAACCCAATTATGAGACAAACACTGTGTTGTGATAACAAAGGCCACTGCTTGTTTATTGCTTACAGAAGAGACCCAGAGTTTGCAACCATGCATGTGCCCTGGATCTCTGGATTGGGCAGTCTGCTGCTGTCCGATACCATTTAACCACTCCAGGGGTTGCTGCTGTTATTGATCAGCACAATACTGGGATCCCAACACCGTGTACCCCTGGAGAACCTTTCCCTCCCCTGCCCTGCTCCAATGGGGGGATAAGCTGACGTGAGGGTGCCCCGCGACCACAACATCTCTGCCCAATAAATCTGATGGAGTATTTCCTGCTTCTGACCCAGTTTGTGATACTAAAGTGATACTTTTACCATTAGCCAGAGTTTTTAAATGTTTTATTTCAAAACTAATCTGTCTTATATTCTCTCTGATGTGATTCAAACTCTAGTCCTTGACAACTTAATGTGGTCATTGACAAATACACTTTAAACATTGGGAATTGTTTCTATCTTATGCTGGCCCTTATAATGTGTGATGTCATTATTCATAGACAGAGCGAGATGTAAGCGTGAGACAGAGGGCAGTCGATCTTTTGTATGCTATGTGTGACCGAAGCAATGCCCAGCAAATCGTGGCTGAAATGCTGAATTATCTGGAAACTGCTGATTATTCAATTAGAGAAGAAATAGTAAGTTTTAAAAAACCAAAATGAGTGAAATGAGCAATTTTGTATTACTGTGAATTTGTAGCTACAAAGGCCTTCATGATTTTTGCAGGCTAAATAAGTGTGACTTTAATGTGACTGCTGCTTACAAACAGCTAGCTTGAATGTCTTGTCATGTCTCAACTTCTTTGGCTGTTAAGATTATATGAAGAGGGGTACCTGATAAGAGGATAAAGCTAATGAAGATGAGAATAGAGGATTTTTCTGCCTTTGAAAAACTTTAAAACAGCATGCTCTGGCTTGTAACTGAAACTGTTCAAAGGAGCAGATGAATTGTGTATGCTCTTCACAAATGACTATAGAAGAAAAGATCTGAATGTAATTGTAGTAGAGGATAAAATGTGAAGTTATACCAGCCATTCTTTTCTCTTAAAGTGGCTACCATTTCTATTATTAATGTTTATTAAATTGCATGTTAATAGTAATATAATAAAACTTTTTTTTCTCACCCTATCTCCCCAAGGGGACTCATTGAAAATGAGCAATGTAAAATATGGTTTATTTTTATTTTAGAAGTTTTTAAACTTGTGTTTACCCCTCTTTTATTACTGAAGACTACTAAAGATCAGATTGAAATGATTGAAAGAGGATACCTCTCTTATATTAGCTAGCAGTAATGAAGGAAAATATTTAAGCATTTCGTTGTATTTTAACATTTAATTTAACTGTTCTTTTTCTGGCTGGATGTTAGATGTTTTGGAAGCCCATTGTCTAAATCAGAATATCTGCTAATTAATCCTACTTTTTTTTTTTTGGTCAGGTACTGAAAGTTGCAATTCTAGCTGAGAAATATGCTGTGGATTACACATGGTATGTGGATACCATCTTAAATTTAATTCGCATTGCTGGAGACTATGTCAGTGAAGAAGTGTGGTACAGAGTTATTCAGATTGTAATTAACAGAGATGATGTTCAAGGATATGCAGCAAAGACTGTTTTTGAGGTAAGAATTCTGATATATATATATATTGATATATCAGAATGTGGAAGTTGAGCCACCATGTTTTCTTTCCTGTTAAAGAAGCCCAACATCAGAGCAAGTTGTATCAAAATAGTGTTCTAACTGGCTTGGGGGAGTTTTCTGTTACCTTTGTCACAATTCTGCACAACAGAGAATAACCCAGCTAACTGACTCAAATGCTCCCAAGCATCCTCACCCTACTGATAGTCAAGCTCTGGCTTTCAAGAGACAGCTTGTGAACAGTGCAGCAACAGGAGCAAGAAGTAAAATGATGTTAGAGAAAGGTTCAAATTGAGTCTCAATAGACACACGTTGGGGCCCCACATTCTTCCCTGGCTTTTACATTGAACACAGGCAATACATTGTATGTTTCTACCACCGCTGCATTAGTTGATGGCATTTCAACTCTTGGATGATACACTTTGTCTATACCCATTTCAGCTGTTCTGTTTTGAGACAACAATCTTTTTAGACCATCCATACCACTAGCTAGGAAGAAGGAGAGCGTTGTTAGTGACTTTGCTGGTGAGTACTTATGAAAGATGCAGTACATCATTTTGAGGGCTGTACTTGCCAATACCTGCTCTATGGAGTCCAAGATAATTGAGGGATTGTCTCCCATTCTACCAGCCTGCCCACATATAAAGATTGAGTGAAGAGTCCCTTTTATGTTCCAGCTGTAGTGGAAGCACAGCTGTTTTTAATATGGAGAGGGCCTTCCTGGAACCAGATCATAGCACAGCTTGCTCCATGATGTTTGGGTGACCCATCACTGGTTATTTTCCAGTGATTCATTCTTTCTGTAGTTCAACAGGCTTTCTGCTTGCTGAATGGGTTTTTCTGCTGTGCCTACTTTTGTTGCTTGCTTGATGCTACTGTTCTTTTGTGACATTGTTCTAATTTTTCAGTGTTTCTTTGAGGAATGCATGTTTATTAGAAAGATGGGGGTTAACATTTTAATATAAACATGTTTGTATTTTATAAATGTGCATGACAGTACAGACGGCAACAGTTGGTATCAGGGACAACAGTTGCCTAGGGAAAATATGGTTTCAATTAGTGGTGCCAACTGGCTGTTTCTTGTGCCTTATCAGCCAGCAGTAGATCTGCAGTGTTGCACCAGAAAGTCTATTTTTATACTGCCTAAAGATGCTAAGCATGAAGTCATGTTATTAAAACTTGAGTATAGAAGAAGGACGGAAGGACTTCTATACTCCAAGAAATCATTACTGTGCTTTGGGAAACAACTCACATAATCTGAAAGAGTACTTGGGTAAAAATAAAGTGGACTCTGTTGAATGAATGAAATTGCCATATAATACCAGGAGAAGTGTTATAGAGTTGGCCCTCTGTAGCCATGTATTTTGCATCCATGTTTTCAACCATTAATGGCTTGAACATTATCTATCTATTTCCTAAAAGCAAACCTTGATGTTGCCATTTTATATAAGGGGCATTATTGTAGTATGCCATTGTATGCATCCATAGATAGGACATTAGCATCCATAGATTTTGGTATCTATAGAGAAGGCTGCAGCCAAACCTCAGCAAATACCAAAGGTCAATTGTAACTAGAAATTCATGCAATTAAGAGTGGAGGATGCGTTATCTGTCCTTGGAGGATGCGTTATCTGTAATAGCTGATGATCATTTCAGGTTTTTTGCCTAGCCCTTAGCATTCTCCCAGGAAGTCATCAGCCCTTCTTTTTTAGTACCCAGGTTTCTATGACAGGACTCTGCAGTCTTTCTTGCAAACTGGCCTCATTGGATCCCAGTATCGCCTCCAAACACCTCTTCCCCAATCGCAACTCAGATGAAACTTCCCTTTGCTTTTAAGTCAAGATTAACTAGCCATGTCTCTAGAGTCATGTGTTTGGAACTGATCCTCATTCTGTAGGTGCATGATAAGACTTCTGTTTCTGAGGAAGCTTTCTAGAATGCACTGTGCTACTCCTAACACAATGAGATAAGCCGGTTTTGCTGCTAACAACTAATCTTCCATCTGTCCCTCTTAATCCACTGTGCTGTGATCAAGTAAGCAGAAGGATGTTTTTAAGGCTGAAGACTCTTTCCCAACCCCTTATTTTTCGCTTTCTTAAGGATAAGGGAGGAGTGAAGTGGCAGTTTTTGCTCAGGAATAGGTGGTGAATGTGATCTCCTCAAAATGTTAATTTATGCTCATCAGAATATGCATATTTGAGAGTTTTTGTGAACTAGTTTTGAGAGTTTTGGCCGAGGAATGACTAATAAGCATCTTAATGTGTGTGTTTTTTAAAACTTGAAGGTTGTTGTGTACCTTCAAGTCATTATGGTGATCTTAAGGCAAACCTATTGTGGGGTTTTCTTGGCAAGATTTGTTCAGAAGAGTTTTGTCTTTGACTTCCTCTGAGCTTGAGAGAATATGGTTTGTCCAAAGTCATTGAGTAGGTCATCTAAGTGGGGATTTGAACCCTAATCACCAGAATTGTGGACCAGTTCTGAAGATATTACACCACACTGGCACTTGACAATTAGCTTCTGTTAACTTCTGGATTTTTTCCTTGAAAGATGTTTTTCCTTCTCATCACTCCTCCCAAAAATTCTACTTATGGATCTATTTCCTTTTTATTAATGTTGATGGCTTATGTTTTTTCAATATTGTTATTTATGATAGTCAAAAAACAAAATAGAAGGGTAAAATAAATAATAAATAAGAAACACGTTGTGTGACAAAAGCACTAAGTGGCCTTTTTTGTGTTTTGCAATGTTTGTTCTGGTATCTTTGCAGAATGCAAGCAGTTCATTCTACAGAATTAGCCATATGTTTCCTGCCAGAGTGTCAATGTTATTTTTATAATTCTCTATGTGAAAACATGGTGATGATGTAGCAGTTCCTGTACTCTTTTCAGTTCCAAGAATATCTTGCCAGATGTAGTTTAAGATCCTCTGAATTATACCAATGATTAGAGAAATGCTGGCTTGTAAGAAACCTAAACATGAATACTCAGATGCACATCTTGCACTTTTGCACTGTGAATCTTTGTGTGTGTGTGTGTTACATATGCATACACACACACACACACACACAGAGTCATAAGCAGAGAGGAACAACATAGTTTAGTGACAGGAAATTGTGAAATACTAAAATGAATGTGCTAAAATGCATGATTCTAAAAGAATCAAAAGCCAAGATCCAAACTATAGATCACTATTCAGTCCTATTGATAAGAAAACCAATAGTTAACAATAATAAATAAACTTAAACTATCAATAAATAAAACTTTATTTCTGTTCTGCCCTGTCTCCCCAGTGGAGACTCAGGGTGGTTAAGAATGTGTACTAGCAAACGTTCAATGCCATAAAATGTAAACAACAAACAGATAAATGACCATAAAACAAATAATAACACAGTAAACATTGACACTGAGCAATAATAGAACATAGCAACAAATTAGACATCACACAACTAAAAATTACATTTTAACTAATAAACTATTTAAAAAAGAGACTTAAAATTGACATTAATAAAAGTTTTAAAAAGCATTAAAATTTAAAAGCCAGAGTAACAGCCATTTCCATATTTCATTCCATTTTGTTTTTGCCAAATGTTTTATAAAATTCCAGCCAATTCCAGATATGGAGTTCAACCACACTAAATTCCTACACTGGCATTCTCATTTTAGGGGTCCTAAAGGTACAAGATCTTGTTTGATCTTGGAAACTAAGCAAGGTAAGTTGTGGTTAGTACTTGGATGAGGGGTTGCCGGTGAACACCAGGTGCTGTTGGCTGTATTTCAGAGGAAGGACCTGGTGAATATCTCTTGCGTAAGAGAACCCTGTGAAATGCACCAGAAGTCAACAAATGACTTTAAGATACACACACACACACACACACACATACACATATAGTTTAGATATCCACAGTTTTATTTTTCTATACTCCAACCCATGCCACCCAAGAAGTGTTTGTAGTCCTCTCTACTTCTTTTGATTGTAATTCAGTGAAATTGGCAGGTCCAAGCATAGACAAAATATAGGGTTTGCTATTATCCACAGGTTCATGTATCTATGGAGGGGTCTTGGAACATATCACCTTTTGTAAAGTATGATCTTCCTAAGAAGAATTAAATACTCATTTGAGTGAATCTTCTCCTTAGTGGTAAATATCCATCAGTATTCATGCAAGGCAAATTATGTTTCTCAGTTATTTATTTATTTATTTATTTATCTTTCTGAACTGTTAGGAACAAAGATATGCCAATGCACAAAATATATAGCAGATCTTCAGAAGTGTTATTGCAGTTGCCCAAAATCATCTACTCTCCCATAAAATATATTTGGTCTCTCAAGAGACCAAAAATAGGTAGTCTTCATTGATTTACTTACAAACTTCATGTATTCAGCACACAGGTACTTTTCTTATTGGTTGAGAGTTTAAACAGTAAGTTCCCTAAAACATCATGTTTTAGTCTCTTGTTTGTTGCATACAAACTAACACTCTCTTCAGCCTAATACATTACAGAAATTGACTCAATAAAGACTGACTATACACTACAGCATACTGACACTACCAACTGCATACTAACACTGCTGACTTCATAAACTGTGCTACTAAAATGGAGTCTCAGTCTGAATAGTCCCAGATCTGATCACATGATCTACAGTGCCTCACACAACCTCAAACAACATAGAGTTAAGAGAAAATTGCATATCAATATATAAATACAATATAATAAGCAATCACAATTATATACATAGTGAATAACTTGTAGAAGGTTGCTATTTCCAACATCAATTGTTGATACAGTGGCTGTACAGTACACCAATGGTCTCATTTTACACACAATCTCATTTCTAAGTGTTGTTCTGATGCTCTAGACCACTGCTACTTAAATTCTGGGTCTTGACTTCAAATGGGGTCTCCTTAGCTCAATGTTGGGGTTTGAGAAAATTTGGCAACAGTATATACATTTTCTTAACTAGTGGCTCTGAATTGTAAACATATTGATGATAGTAAAACACTTTCCTGAGTCTGAGGAGAGAATACAGTTAGAAATAAAATATCACGTTGTTTCAATAATACTACTTTTTTTGTTCACACTTTGGATCTTGCCACTCTTTTGATGGATTCTAAACGGTTCTTTCAACAGGCCCTTCAAGCACCAGCCTGTCATGAGAACTTAGTAAAAGTAGGTGGCTATATCTTGGGAGAATTTGGAAATCTGATTGCCGGGGATCCAAGATCAAGGTAAAAGCATACTCTTTAAGGAGGGATAAATAAGGGACTGGTCACAATAGGGTCATTTACAGTAACAATATGTACACATTCACACACATTTGCCAGCATGCACATTTACAAATAGTTCAAAAGCATTCATTCCACGTAATGTACATCCAAGTCCTTCACACATATATACAATTTTTGATTTTCAGAAATACTCATTGGTAGCATTAGTTCTCTTCCTCTGCAATGGAGTGGAAATTTGGAGTGAAAGTTACATGGAAAGAAGAGACCTTGATCAAGCAGGTGGGCCTTCAGTTGCCCTTCCCTGTATTAAAATTAATACTGCTGAACCCTTCCGAATACAGAATCCTAAAGCAGCAGAAAAATAATTTTGTCAATATTTAAGCTTGGGGTTTTAATACTGAACTCATGATTTGATTTCTCCCTCATCACATCATTGAGTAATAATACTTGCGTTGTGCTGTTTTTTCCTGTTGCTCCCCAGTCCTCTGATCCAATTCAACCTGCTGCACTCAAAGTTTCACCTGTGTAGTGTTCCAACAAGAGCACTGCTTCTATCAACCTACATCAAATTTGTAAATCTGTTTCCTGAGATAAAAACTACAATTCAAGATGTACTACGAAGTGACAGTCAGCTAAAAAATGCTGATGTAGAGCTACAGCAGAGGGCTGTTGAATACTTGAGGCTCAGTACAATTGCAAGTACTGATATCCTGGTATGTATGCATGACAGAACATGAAAACAGTACTTTGTAGTTATAAATCTTGCAGCCAAGAAATAACATAAAATTTAACTCTTAAAAATAGCCATAATTTGTTTGAGTGGTGGTTCAGAGAGTGCCGCATTCTTGACTGCAGCACATAAATGAATTAATTTAAACCATACTTTAATGTTCCTCTTTTCTTTCTCAAGTGGACGTGCCTTGGTTTTATATAGATTGTTTCTCTTATAAGGCAACAGTACTAGAAGAGATGCCTCCATTTCCAGAGAGAGAGTCATCCATTCTGGCCAAGCTCAAGAAGAAGAAAGGTCCCAACACAGTTACTGATTTGGAAGAGACAAAAAAGGAGAGAAACTCTGATATGAATGGCAGCACGGAAGCTACACTTGTAAATGCCAGCACTGCGGTATGTATCTTTGAGCAGCAGACCAATATTTCTTCTGCAGTCTAAATATCTAGTAAAAGGAAGAATTGAACAGCATCCAGTTAATGGCATAAGCAGGCAGAATACAGTCTGTGTGTGTTTTATTTTGATCATTGAAGATATTGAGGGTGCTGTGGTTTTAACTAAGTATAGGTTTTTAATCGCTTTTAAGGGTTTTACTGTGTATTTTTTAATATTGTTAATGTTTAATTCTATTTTAGTGTTTGTATATTTTTAGGTTTTAGATTGTGTATTGTATTTGTTTTATTGTAAGCTGCTTTGAGCCTTTTTTAGAGAGAAAAGGTGAGTTACAAAGTTGTGTTCCTTTGTATATATTTCAAAAGATCTTTTGTTTTAAAAATCCTAGCTGCCCTGCAATCTTGAAAATAATCTGATTATTTTATTCGACTTTTAAATGTTTTGTGATGGGGTGTCTTCTTCTGTTTTTAAATATCCTCCCTTCCCTCTATGTTTTTTCCCCATTTTTTTCTAAATGTCTTGTGATATCCTGTCTATGCCTGATATATGGGGTGTGTGTGTGTGTGTGTTTGTTTGTTTGTTTGTGTGTGTGTGTGTGTAAAAAGTTAAGAATAAGTATCAAATGTTTTTGAAACTATTTTGCATTGGATCCTGTTGTGCGGAAGACATTTTTGTAATAACTTTGCTTGGTGGGTCTTATATTGACAAAATATTGAACAGGTTTATATTAAAGAAAAAGCAAGATTGAGCAGACTTTTTTCAGCATGCTTGATTTGTATTATATCAATTCAGTTTTATTTAAGGGAATTCCTTATTTTAGATTTAAAGTTAATTTTAGTGGATGTTTGTTGTTTTTATTTAAATATAGAGGATGCAGGTAGGTGTGCATGCATATAGATACACACTGTCCAGAGGAGATCTGTTAATAGACACCGCAGTCCATAGTCTTCCACATTGTAATTTAAATGGCATTGGACTGACATAAACTCAACCATCTCAGTAGAATTTTCTTCCCCAGGCTACTCTCTTCAAATAACTGCTTTTCTTTGATTTTAGTTTTCTGTTGCTGTTTGTGTTTGTTGTGATATCTTGCACTAGAGTTTGTTGGAACTGGCTGCCAAGAAGCCAACTTGTTGGGTGGGTTGTTAGCACTTAATTCAAAAATGAAAGTGCCAGATCAATGCTACTCTACTTAATGAACATCATTTTGAACCTCTTAATAGTACTGTAAAATATTTATTTATTGTGTTTTACAGTCAACACCATCTCCTTCCGCAGACCTTCTAGGCCTGGGTGCAGCCCCAGTTACAAATTCAGTTCCAGCCCCATCGTCTAGTGGCAGCTTGTTGGTCGACGTGTTTTCAGATACTTCTGCTAATCCTGCATCTCTCGCTCCCGGTTCTGAAGACAACTTTGCAAGGTGCGTAGGAAGTCTTTCAGTTATATTTGAGGTAATTTTTCTCCTCACCCCATCCACCTTCCCCTTTTTCTTAGCCACTTCCTGATGTAATCCTTGCACATTTCACTGAATCTGTCATTTGAAATACTATCTACTTGATGGTTCCCTGTAATAGGACTGGTTGCTTGCTGTTGTCTTGGTAGCCTGAGTACTGGAATGATATGATATGGGAGAGTCCAGTTCCACAATAAAGGCAGCACCATCTGCCTATAGCTGTAACTTCCCCATTAAAGAGTATGCGCATTTGGCCAGGACTATATATACATAGTTGTGCTTCCTATATTGCATTCATGTCATATATGAAATTCCACATCAAAGATTTGGCATATTGTTTTTATGTGTAAAAAGCCTTCTATCTGTGTATGAAACTGGGTGACTAAGTCTCTATGTCATATCTTGGTGCTTAAGATTTATAGGGTTATAAAGCAGATAAAAATGCCTGGAGGGTTCAGGCTGACTCACCAGGCATTAGTTGACTACCTTGTCCTAGGATAACTTTATGTACAAAAATGAAGCTAACTCACTGTTTAATCAGAATTCGAGTTAATGAAAACTTCAAAATTGCAAATGTGAGGATAATCAAAACAGCAGTATTTTTTCTTGTCATTTTATTATTTCAATTTTTGGGTGGATGGGGGAACACTCTTTACACTCATACAGCAAAAGTAACAAAGAGTTTTGTGGCATCTTAAATGCTACTCAAAATAATTTGGTTAAGATTGCCACTCAATTTATCAGATACATGGTTTGACACTTGAGTAGGCAGATACTCAAGCAAATGGTTTGGGATGTGTAAATAGAAATACAAAAGGAGCAACTATTGGTGATGATTGTAACAGTGGTTATTTAAGAAACAGTCGTATAGGGAGGTGAGATGGGCATTCTAACACAGATAAGTGGATAATGGTAATGAAAGGCCACAAGATTCTTGGCTTTTAATATGTTACATTTCTTTTAGGTTTCAATGTAGTTTTTAAGATATTAGTATTATCTTGAGTAGGGATGTCGTTGTTCGAAAGTTCTAGGTTTATGAGATAACTTTGGAAGCTAGATTTGGAAGTCTTAGTCAGGCACATGTTTTCTTCGGAGAATAGCCCAAGGAAATCCTGTTTAACTTCTCTTATTAGACACAGCATGGCATCACCTTCTTTTCTTTCTATTATGGTACCTGAGTAACTGGAAGGGTTTGTAAAATATTCTTTAATTTACTTGTATTCTAGATGGTTGTAATTTTTTAGGATTACAGCACTCCTTTGAATTGTATCTTCAAAGCAAGGGTACATTAAAATTATAGCCATAATTAAATTGAATACCATAGTGTTGAAACACAATGAATAGGCAAACCGTAAAGAAAAAGCCTGTTCAATACATGTATGAAACACTTATACATAATATCCACCAAAGAGGATTTGGGGTCAAGAAAACAGATCACTTGTAAATGTCTTTTCAGCGTCTTTGTGCTACAACATTTTGGAGGATATTGTGAATGGTGATAGATGAAAGCTAAATGCTGCATATAGGTTCTTATAATTTACATCTGAAAATGCTTTAATTGAGTAGGCATAGGGTTAACCCTAAATTTTCTGCTAACACCTCCCAACTCTTTCTCTCTTTCTGTGCCGCTTTCTTCTGCTGCTTGCATTTAGTCCTGACCTGACTTCCAGTGAGCAGGTAGTTTCTGAGGAACCAGCTGATGCTGTGCATGATGCTGATGAGCATTTTCACAAGTAAGCAATACTAAAACCTTGCAGGAGTCAGCAGTTGCTTACAGCATTTACTTTTTTAACAAAACCCACAGGATCTCAAATGAGTAAACAGTATCTGTATCAGAGCAGGTATGATGAAGTAGTATATACCAAGCAACTGACCCATATATAAGGTGTTGATGCAGTTCTTTAATTCAATCAGAAAAATGTACGCTGCTTAAAGATGGGAAAATATTGAAGGAACAACCCAGTTTTATAAGATTGTTGAAAATTATGGAAATTGTTTTTAAGATAATACGTATTTATAAGGACTACATGGAAGTTCCTGCAAGAGGAATATGTTACTGGGATTAGTTGGACACTCGGACTTCAAGGAACAGATACTTAGATTACTGGGAAACTGTTGGGTCTCCTGAAATGCATTCTGATTTCAGTCATCATAGAATCAAAGTTGTTTATATTTATATGTAGCTGCTCTCAAAACGCACTGCAATATCCAGCATCAGCTTACAAATATGAATGAGCCATCACAGCTCAAATATTATAGAAGACACCCACATGCAGTTATTTTGAACTTTCCTGGAAAGGTTCTTTCAGTTCACATAACCATCTCAAAATGAATCAGGTGTAATATTATGGTCATAGAATCATAGAGTTGGAAGAGACCTCCTGGGCCATCCAGTTAACCATGCAGTATTTTGGAGATGTGGTCTGCCTCTTTGAAAAACTTTGCACTGTTGAAGTGATTTTGGTTTTTACAAGGCGAAGGTATTCTGTTGAACACTTTCTTCAAAGAAAGGTAGTAACTAAATAACTTAAGAAGTATTAATGATCACTTACCAATTCTCCCTAACATACTGATTTTACCAACTATTGTTTATATCTATAAAAATAAAAATGTAATGTTCGTTTGTGGGATTAACATTACACAAAAACCACTGGATGAATTGATATCAAATTTGGACACAATACACATATTAGGCCAACAAGTGTCCTTTACTTATAAAAAAACACTGAAAAACACAGTGGAAGGGACTTTAAAAGCCAAAAAATAAAACATACATTACAACGCATGTGCAAAACCACACACATATATACATATACACACATATACACACACAAAGCACATATACACAGACTGGGCCACAGTAACGCATGGCAAGGGATGGCTAGTAACAAATGAAAAAAAAGTAGTGTATGCTGTCTGCCCTTAGAAGAGTCATGGGAGCTAGGCCACCACATTTCCCATGCTCCAGTCACCTAGGAACGAGAAGCTGAGGCTGTTTGCCTTGTCCAAGGACATATCATTAGTCTTCCAGATCCACAGACTATATTCTATCTACTAATTCATATTGCTTATATCATTTTGTATTCCCTGTTGTCAGAACCCAGATGCCTTAAAGAGCCAGACACAGGAGTATATTCAAAACAACAGTTTATTAAATCAAAGTAAACAGGACTCAGAGACACTTGCTTCAGTGCCTCTGGTCAAAACTCAAAGTTTGCAGCAATTTGCAGCTTGAAAAATTAACTTGGAAAATAAACCAGATTAAACGGGCAAAAAATCCGGATTAAACAAGAGTTCCTTCAAAACACACCAAAATCACACAGTTCAAAGATAATGGTCAAACAAAGAGCTGTGAAGAGAAACCGTCGTCCAAAAGCAGTCCAAAGTCGAAGAAGTCCCACATGAAGATTCCAAAGTCCAAAAGGCAGTGTCGTCGTCAGAAGGTCAAGGAGAGGGGAAATCCACACTTACGAGAATCCAAGCTGGTTGGTACACGAAGAAAACAGCAACCTTCAGTTCCAGGACCCAAGCCCAACAAGAGAAGCGGCAGTGACAAGACCCAAGGCAAGAATCCAACACTTTGCCTACTGCAAAGTTCTATCACAACAGTGCCTTCATTTATCTTACAACTCATCATCCGTTGATGAGTTCCCCTCCACCCCATCCTCATCGCTGTCAGCTGGCTTAGCCTCTACAGCTGAACGCCAACGCCCATCCCTCCAACTCTTCCACCTTTTGTCAAGACTTAGATCTCCCCACGATTCCATGGTATCACCAGATTGCCAATCCCCACCAGAAAATCCCTCAAAGGTGTCACTGGACGTGGGTTGCGTACACACATTCCTGATCTCCTGAACTTGTGTCAAATCCAATGGTTCCTCTTCATCCCCACTACTCCCAAACCCATTTCTTCCAGTAAAGCCCATGAAATCCTCTTCCTCAGTGGGAGCAGTAAGTATATCCCGGATCCTCTTTCTCTGACGCTCCTCGTCTGACTCTTGCTCCCGAGTAACCCTTTTAATACCTCTACTCCCATCTCCTTCCTCCTCCTCACTCATTTCACTCTCAGAGAAACCTTTGAAGGATTCTTCATCTGTGGGTGACATAAGTATCTCCCAGATTCTCTTCCTTTGCTGCTCTTCATCTAACACCTGGGCACCTCGTTTCCCTCCTCTATTACTCCTACTATCAGTTGTAATGTTGCCAGCAGACTCTACTACAATACCTGTATTCAACTTACCTAGTATATTTGGATGTACAAATTTTCTGCCTTTTGCGTTGTTCAATCACAATATGAAATGCATTGGACTCCTGTCTTCTAATCAAGTGTGTCTTTTGATTAGTAATGCTTTTGAACTAGTGTGAAATAGTTCTTTAGGACAGTAAAACACACTGTGCCAATAAGATAGATATTTAGGAAGACAATATTTAATCGCAGACAAGTGACATGTTACTCAGATGTGGTTAATAAATATTGCAGAACACTTTATCATGTCCTATATATTTAATAGAACTATTGGGATTTAGTGGGATGGGTATTTATTTATGTTTGCTGTATGGCATTGAATGTTTGCTGATTTTGTTGTTCACTGCCCTGAGTCCCTTTGAGGAGATAGGACAGTATATAAATCAAGTGTTGTTGTTATTGTTAAAGTGTATTATTATTATTATTATTATTATTATTACAATACCATTTTTTCTGTTATCAGTTGCTTCTTTGAAGATCTAACCAGCTGCCTGATCATTATAAGATACATATAAAATGTATTGTGTGGTTTCTTAAAGTGCTTTTGAAGCATCGCATTACTAAAACAGCTTGAATAGTTCAAAAAGAAGGCTTATATTTGAAAGAACATTTGAACTACAGCTAAAACATTTGTTTTGATTTGTTCTGCAGTCTCTCTTTGTTCTTTTTTCATATATTCTAATATTCCTGGATGTATGTCTGTTATTTCACCCTAAGGCAGTAATGACAAGTTTACTCACAAAACATAGTATGTCCAAACATAATTCTTATAGTGTAATTACTCTTTTCTCTCTAGGTTCGTCTGCAAAAATAATGGAGTCTTGTTTGAGAATCAATTGCTACAAATAGGTCTGAAATCTGAGTTTCGACAGAACTTGGGTAAGAATAGCACCAGGAATAAACTGTGTTCTATTTGTTTCTTTAGGCCTGTTTTTAAGAAGAGTGTTATTAGGATCTCCAAGGATGTATATCCAGTAATTTCTCATTCCAAAATAAAGCTTCATGGATTCCTAATATTTTCCTTTATCCTTCTTCTGAAGATTCAAAAAGCTTTAGAGATTTCAGAAGGGCCATTGGGTTATTAAATGGAAATGTAAGCTCTTCCCTTTTGTACTCCTCTCTTCCTCCTTCCACTTGTTGCTTAAGATGTTTGGTGCTGGAGTACACCTTCTTCTCTCCTCAGCATGCTTCATATGCAGCCAGGATGTCTTGGGCAACTTCCATACATAATATATGTTTAACTGGGCTTCTAAAGAATGTTTTCCATATTTGATAATGATGGGTTCTGCTCTTGGCAGTAGATTTGAGGGGGAGGCACTGTTCTTTGAGTTGTGGATCCTGCTGGAACCCTGCTACAATTGTCCTCTTTCTCCTACTAATACTTTCAAGCCAGTATTATGCCTTTAGCTCTCTTACTGGTTTGCAACTCTACAGGAGCTGCAAACCAGTGATTTGCTAATGCCCATTTGTCACATTGTATGCGAATGATATACTAAGGTGCACATGACTATACTTTCAAAGAACCAGGAGGGACAATTATTCCACTTTCTCCTTTAAATAAACAACACTGACAGGTATAAAGAGGCAGAATGTACACAAAATGTTTTTTACCAAACTAGAAAAATGTTTTCCCAAACTTAATTTTGTCTCTTCTCCTTTTTGCAAAAACAAGATATAATCTAGCAAAATTGTTTACTTTCATTCAATTTTATCAGGAAAATTCACAAATCAGTGGCTTTCAGCCCTTTCATCCCTGAAGGCTTGCTTAAACAGGAAGGTTCTGACTTGTTTTTTAAAGGATGACAAGGAAGGGGCTGTTTTCATCTCCTTGGGGAGGGAGTTCCAACGGGTCGGGTGGCCACCGAGAAGGCCCTCTCTCTTGCCACCGCCAACTGCATTTGAGATAGTGGCAGTAGTGAGAGTAGGGCTTCTCCAGATGATCTTAGCGATCGGGCAGGTAGGTATGAGGAGATGCGGTCAGATAGATAATTTAGACCTGAACCGTTTAGGGCATTAAAGGTAAAAACCAGCACCTTGAATCGGGTTCAGAAACATATTGGCAGCCAGTGCTGTAGCAGGGGGTGGTATGCTCTCTGGGTCCAGCACCTGTGAGTAGCCTGGCTGCAGCTCTTTGAACTAATTTAAGTTTCCAGGCACTCTTCAGGAGCAGCCCCACGTAGAGCCCGTTATAGTAGTCTAGGTGGGATGTAACTAATGTGTGGACCACCATGGCCAAGTCTGACTTCTCAAGGTACAGTCGCAGTTTTAATTGTGCAGAGGCCCACTTGACCACTGCCGACACGTGGGCCTCCAGGCTTAATAATGAGTCCAGGTAGATCCCCAAGCTGTGGACCTGTGTTTTCAGGGGGAGTGTAACCCCATCTAACACAGGTTGCCACCCCATACCCTGATCTGCCTCACGACAAACCTGGCGGGCCTCTTTCTGCCAGAGCTTCAAGCAAATCACCTTTCATAGTGGCAGAAAAATCCCCACAAGCCATCAGGAATCCATCTGGATCCATAAGCCTCCTGAGGGAACCATTTTAATTGGTCCCCCACGCCTGTGGAGGTTCAGAGCTGCAGTTAGTCTATACCTGATCAGATAATGGTCGGTCCATGACATGGAACTATAGATAATTTGTCCACTCCACCACCAACATCATTCCCTCCCATACAGAAGATCAAGTCCAATGTGTGTCCAGCCACATGGGTGAGGCCAGATATGACCTGGTACAGCCCCATGGTTATCATGGCAGCCATGAAATCCTGAGCCACTCCCGACAAGTTGATCTTGGCATGGACATTGAAATCCCCCAGCTGGTGGGACTCCAACACATAGACCAGCCCAGCTAACTTAAGTAGGGAGACTGCTGAACACCGGTGTGGGTGGTACACCAACAGAATCCCTATTATGTCCCATCTGCCCACCTTTAAATCAACACACCTAAACTCAGCCAACTGCAAGACGGGGCATCTGGTCATAAAGATGGAATCCCAATAGACCACTAAAACCCCTCTTCCCCACCTCCCAGGCCTAGCATGCTGCTTTACTGTGAAATCAGGTGGACAAAGCTGGGAGAGATTAACCTCCCCCTCCCCAGCTTCGTCCAACCAGGTCTTGGTAATACACACCAGGTCAGCTTGTTTATCCAGGATCAATCCCTGAGTCCAGGTAGATCCCTGGCATTTAACAGCAGCAGTTTCAGTCTGGGGGATGGGGGTACCACTATGGATATCCAGATTACCTACCAGAGGAGACAATCTGTGGGCAGCAAGAAATCTCCTGCGCAACTCATGATGTTAATAAAACTGTCTCCTCCCCCCGAGCTAATGCATGCAACACTTGTATTAAAACTCATGTTTCCTCTTTTAGGAATGGGCTTTGGTGGTAAGCTGAATTGCTTGATCAAATTATTGTCTCTTTCTTTCCAGGTCGGATGTTCATATTTTATGGTAACAAGACATCAACACAATTTTTAAATTTTTCTCCCACCCTAATCTGTTCAGAAGATCTTCAGTCATATATCCTTTGCTATTTAATTTTCCCAATAGGAGAGCTGTTTTGTTGTTGTTTAGTCATTCAGTCACTTCCAACTCTTCATGACCTCATGGACCAGCTCATGCCAGAAGTCCCTGTTGGAGAGCTGTATTTTGTTCTTGAGTATGAAAACAAATGTACAGGAACATTGGGGTAGAAGAAAAATGGGAGGTCATTGGGCCAAGATGTTTACTATGTGTCTGAGATGAGCATAGTGAAGAAAGTTGTGAATCACAGTTAATCTTGAAAAGAAGATCCACAATGTGTCTGTGTGCTCATTTTTGTCTTGTTTTGTTTTAGTTCTGTGTTAAGCCTTTAGAAAGAATGTGTTCCTACTTTGCTTGGAAACCATTGCAAAGATGAGAGTCCTAATTTAAATATATAAAAATAAAAAATTGATTTATTCTTCAAATAGCTTGCATTTTACCAGATTGGGGAAGTGATGTTTGAAATTATATAGGAATATTTACACGTAAATAGTCCCATCTGGAATTTGAATGATTGAATCAATGACACAAACATAAGTCCTCATCTGCCATGTTTCCATTGATTCTACTCTAGCTGGGATTAACAATTGGAGTTGGCCACATAATTGTTTTAAGAAATCTGTTATGCCACTAGTGTTAAATCATATATCTTATAATGAATATGTTGTAAAATTCTTAAGAGTGCAAGGAAAATCAAAATGTGGAATTAAGTGCATGCATCTGATATTCATTTGTGCTTTATAAATAGCCAGCACAAGGGAACCAAAGGAGGTGCAAAGGGAATATTTAACCTCTCCCCATTTTTGTAGTGAGGGCCTCTGATGAAAATGGATGTTATCTCCATCAAAAGAAACAGTACTTCTGATTAGGAAAGGCATAATAGTTTTTGGGTGGATCAGAGAAGATGCAAGGAAGAGTTAAATTTTCCTTCCTTCTCCCTAATAATCTCTGTTTACACAAATGGCATGAATCCTGCATCTAGTTTATCTTTCATATGTTGATGCACTTGCTTTCATTCTGTAAGCTGACTAAATCTGACATACTTTGCAACCTGCTGAAAATGCTTGTTTCCTTAATATGTCACGCCTGAATCTGCAAACAAAACCAGTTGATCCCACTGTGGAAGGAGGTGCTCAAGTGCAGCAAATAGTAAACATTGAATGCATATCAGACTTCATGGAAGCCCCTGTCCTGAATATTCAGTTCAGGTATCACTCTTAATTTGGTCCTGTGTGTGTTTGTATTTCAGTAGGGTTATCTTTCTAGGGGAGTGTGAAAGCAAAAAGGATGGGAGAACTGTAATATTTAGATGATGAATTGGTTTGGATTCAGCATACTTCTGCCTAAATAAAAGAGAGAGAAAGGTGCTATCTGATGATGGCCAAAATTCCATTATTTTAAATTGTGGTCATTTGCTGTCATTTTCAGATATGGTGGGGCATTGCAAAATGTCTCTGTGAAGCTACCTATCACACTGAACAAGTTTTTCCAGCCTACAGAAATGGGCTCTCAAGACTTTTTCCAACGGTGGAAACAGCTGAGCAGGTCAGATGACTCAAATCCTGTACAATCTTTATTTGTATATACCATGTTCCTTTGCCAAGAGTAAGGATGGGAATCATGCAGATCTCTAGATATTATCAAACTATAACTGATAGCCTCTTAGGCAGCGGTGGAGAAAGCTGGGAGTTACAGTCCACTGTCATCTATGGGACTGCATACTTCCTTCTCTTGTACTAGAGTCGGCCTTTTATTTGTATTTCCAGCCTCAAAACTAATATGTGCAGTCATTACACCTTGGTATATTTAGCACCTTTCACACAAATGCACATTTCTGGAGAACTTAATTTCATATTGTTCAAAGAAGCTTGATGAGATCCAATGCCACTATTAAAAACTCGGACTAATATGATCAGTAAAGCAGTGGGCTGGGTGGCAAAAAATAGTAGCATCAACATTGTGTTTGTTTCCCAGTGAATTACATTATGAATATAAGGGGGAACTTCGGGAACTCCTTAGTCCTCCAGATATTTGCACTACAATTCCCATGATTATGTGATGGCCATGCTTTTTGGAGATGTGAAAGTGTTCCAAGTCTGTATTGGTACATTTGCACATGCTACACCTGTCTGCCTCCATGTAAAATCTCTCCTACCTCATCTTTTTCTAAATACTATAAAAGAACCATAAAGATTAACTGTTTCAACCTTGATATTACACCACAGCCCTCAACAAGAAATGCAGAACATCTTCAAAGCAAACCATCCATTGGATACAGAAATTACAAAGGCAAAGGTAGGCACAGCTTTCTCTTTTTTCTCTTAAGCAGTTGTATCCTACCCATAATTGGCATAGCAGTTAAATGTTAGATGAATCAGAATAAAACATTCACAGTTACATACAATATGTCCAAACTAATGTTGGACTTGAAGTTCCAAAATGAAGTTTTCAACAAATTTTCAGGAGTCAGATGGAAGACAGAAATAAGGATGAAGAAACCAGTAGTTTTGGACTGACGGCTAAACCTTTTAACTTTCGGAATGGGGATGGGGTGTGTGTGTGTACTGTATTTGCAATGGCTTTCTAGCAAAGGTTTCTTCTCTCTCCACTTTCTTTTAAAACTAATTTTGTTACTGCTTGCCATAGTGACCTAGGGATCTCTGGAATAAATTTGCACTAGAGCACTTCTCCAAAGAAGGATATTATATCAAAACATATTACAAGCAGCCCCCAAGTTACAAACAAGATCAGTTCTGTGGTTTTTTTCTTAAGTTGAATTTGTATGTAAGTCAGAACAGGGACATTTTTGAAGTGAAACTCTCTCTCTCTCTCTCTCTCTCTCTCTCTAGATAGATAGATAGATAGATAGATAGATAGATAGATAGATATGCATGCTTTGGATAGCATAGGGAAGAGTTCACACTCCTGTGGTGTTTGCTTTGCTTTCTTTGCCCCTGTTCGGAACATTTCACCTCACTTTCTGTCCTTACTTTTGGGATTTGGAAAATTTGGCTTGTTGTGGAAACAAGGATTGGGGATAAAATTTCAGAGGGTAACCCTTTTCCCCATGATAACTAAGGAGTGGATTCCGAGAGGTAGATTTCTCTCACTTCCTGTTGTGTCACCCGTGTTCTTAACTATGAGTGAGTTAAAAGTTGGATGTTGGTAATTCGGGCACTGCCTGTATTCTTGCAAGGGCAATGCTGCGGGAAGGGGGCGGGGAGGAAGATAGTCAAGACACTGTGTGTTGAGAAGTAAAAATGGACAGAAAAGGCCCTGATACTGACCACTGTATGTGGAAGTTTTCCTGCCCTTAAAATATTAAAGATTCTAACAGTCCCCCATTTCCCCAAAGGCAAAGGTTCCTTTCACAGCAAAGAATGTCATTGGAAAAGTTAAAAACCACCATAAACCTAGCTAATAATGAAAACAGGAACTTCTAAGACAAGAACCATTAAATTCAATATATATGACTTGGAAACTTTGAGAGTTCTGGGGACTCCACATACCTTCCTCTGGACAGCAGTAGATAGCCACATATCCCCCCCCCCCCATCCATCCACCTTCCTACCTACCTACCTACCTACCTACCTATCCATATATATAGAGAGAGAGAAAGAGAGAATTTAGGCTACACTTTGCCAACCGTTGCTCTAAGATGTGGAACAGTGCCTCACACAGACACTTGGTCACTCTTACTACAGAAATCCCCACTGAGATATATATTGAGGTAGTCCAGTGAGGAAGAGTACGGAAATACATTTATCTGTGTTTCCTTATGGTGTGTTTCAAGCCTATCACTGAGTTTTTGTCTGGTCCACTTTCTTCCTGTTCCCCATCAGCATTTTGTTGTTTGGTCTCCAGTTGAAATATTATATTGGATCTTGTGTTATAGATCATTGGCTTTGGCACAGCTTTACTTGAAGATGTGGATCCCAATCCTGCTAATTTTGTAGGAGCTGGTATAATACATACAAAATCAAGCCAGATTGGATGTTTGATGCGACTTGAGCCCAACCTACAGGCACAGGTATTGGCTTCTAGTTTAATTACTAAGCGCTTACAGGTGTGAAAATGCTACATTTTCCTATTTTTTTAAAAATTCTTCCATGTTATTTTATGCAGACAGAACTCTTCTGTGGTGTTAGCATGTAGCAACTAATGTTATACTAGGAATATATAATGGTTTATATAAAGGAATATATAATGCTTTCTTGCAACACTAAATTAAAATAGAATTACATTTTCAGCTATTTTGTTTTGTGGCTCTAGAATAGAACTTGGAACATTAAATTTGAATGTTCATTTGATAAACGAACAAATTGGAAAATCAATTCACTGCCATAAATTAGTAATAATCAAGATTGTTCAAGTCGTTATCATTAATTGACTCATTGGTAAAAATATCAATGTTAGGGCAGATAATGGTTCATAGAATGGCATGGGTGGGAGCCTTTCAGTCCTTTTCTGAAAATTACATTAGAAATGTCTAATGAAACCCTTTTTAAAATATATAAATTATACAGATTATGTTTTTAAAGTATCCTTAATGTTCTTTAAAAATATATTCTAGCTGTCTTAAATACTTTTCTACTACTAATGACTCTTACTACCAAAACAGAGTTCTATCACAAAGCTGTACATTTTTCCTTACATCAAATTTCCAGGCTGTTTTTAGAGGAAGAGGAAGCAGAATTAGGTTGATAAAGAAATCCACATTAAGCACATAAAGAAATTTATCAATATCTTTAACTGATTGTTTTTTCCCTCCAATTTAAGAAGTGGAAAAATATTTCTTAAGTTGCTTCGAAGAAATAGCCTTTGTTCTGCTAACCTCCTCTCAAGACTTGATCCTGTTCTCCCAGTCGTCCTAACTTTTTAAAAGAAAATCGCAACGGCCTGAAAGCAAACTTTTAACAATTCTGCATACTTACTGTGTGCCAAAAGACACTGTTGACTTCCATCCAAATCTGAACCTGTATAAATGTGTTATTTTTTTTGTTATAAACAGACTTTATAGCAGTCCTTGAAAAGTTGTCCTCTTTTCTTTCAGATGTACAGATTAACGTTACGAACAAGTAAAGAAACTGTTTCCCGAAGGTTATGTGAACTTCTCTCAGAACAGTTCTGAACAGTTCACAATTCAGGATGGTTCTCAGTGTTACGTTGTCCTTGTCCTGCTCAAGAAACATTTGATACACCCGTGTCTGTAAAATTAACTCCCACCACATTCACATCCCTGCCTTGAATGACCCCCTTGATGTGAAATAAAAGATAATCTGTGTCATAAACTCGCATAAACACAGGGGGAGAAATGGTCTTGTATTTCTGGTGGAAAGAGGCTGGCAGGTCTTGAGTATGTCAGATCAGTTGTACTCTGTACATTTTGGCAAATGTTTTTGTTTTGTTTTACTTTTTTTAAAAAAACACAATTGTTTCAGCAATTCTGTTCAGCGGATGTGTATTTGGTCACCTTGTCATGCTGGTGTGTTTGTCCGCTTTACCTGGCTCCAAAAGGTGTATAAGGGAAATTTTCAGAATATTTGCAGGACTGTCTCTATCACTACTCTGTTTAGTTGTCACTAAAGTCCCTTTTTCTGGAGAGGCGTGTGAGCACTTGCTTTCTGAAGAACATAAATAGGCACATATTATGATGCATAGTTTAATATCTTCAAACCTATTGCTTTAAAAGCTTGAAATTCCACCACTTCCAAGTTCTGAACTACCAAAGAGTACTTAATTGTTTTGTTAAATTCTTAAGTTTTAAATTCAGGTTGGTTCTTTGGATATTATGAGTTTTTCCAAAACTCTCGTTGATCCATCTAAACATCTATTCACTTGGGTTGCAAATAATAAAAGAATCACTTGACACATTCTGGCACACTAACACTTTCCAAGGGAACCTATGCATCTGTAAATCTTACACACCTGCCCCTCCCAGCTTTTGGCACTACTTTGGGTTCCCCATTTATTACTTTCTTGATCACATTAGCCAGCTTCAATTCTGGGGACTCTAGCAGTATTCAGAAAAAAATGTGGGCTTCAGCAAGTGTGATTATTGTTAGTGATGTCATTATTGGAGCAACTGTGTTATGTCACTAATGCACTTTTTGTATTAGGAATTCACTGCTCTGTTTTAAGAAAGCCTAGTAATGGTGCACTGCATTTGTTGCTTGACCGGATATATCCATTTGTAACATATCATGTAATAGAATATAAGTAGAATTGTTATTTGACTGACATCAGTCACATGTCTCTGAACAGCATCTAAGCAATAAGCAGTCAGTATGCACAGAGGCCATGGGGGATGCTCAAATGGGCTAGAATATTACATTAGAAACTGTGTTGGGCTGATCATAAATTCATTTGATATTTGAATTAGCAGGTTTTTAAAAAGCAAACACAGATCAAGACCTCTCCAGGCAGTCTAGAGTTGTCAGCATTAGCTGGTTTTCTTTAATATGGGTATTGGATTAGAATTACAACCCAGGGGACTTGTTGTTGGTTTTGGCCAACTTCTCTAGCCAGATTTACAGTATCAACACATTCCCTGGCACATAATGATAAAGTAGTAAGGCCAAGATGGTTTTCCTACAAGATCACTGGGGAAACTGAGCTGCCATAAGTTCTCCCAGGGTTAAGAGTAGTTAAAAACATGAGATCATCTGAAGCTTGTTTTGTCACATAGCAGGTGCTGTTGAGATGATTTGCCATCTTTCTCCTTAACATTGGTCTGATCCTCTGAAGCATGAGGGAGTTGCTCTCCTGTCATGTCATCTGACAACACTGTTTCTGTGGACTCCTCACTGGTACATTTTTGTGTCTGTGTGAAAAAATGTGATTTATCCATAAAGAGACATGGGACTCTAAATATATAGCTGAATGATTAACTGTATATATGGGTAATTGTACTTTATGCAAAGGACTTTGTCTCCAAAATGCCATATAGGCATTATTTTGAGAGAGAGAAAACACAGAAGATTCTGTCTTAATTCGGATAAATGACTTGATTACCAAAGTTGTGTATCTTTCTCCATCTTAAAGTGAAGTAACAGTTTCTGTGGCTAAAGCAGTATTAGTAATCCAAGTACAGTATTTGTTATGTTGATGTGAAAAATACCAGAACAAGAAGACGAAATATTCTGTACTTTAGGCCTACACTCCAATATGTAATGTGTAGTCATTTCACTTGTAAAACCAAGAAGAAAGAAACACAAGCTTATATGATGAAATTTCATTATTATAACTGTAATTTTTTTAAAATATATATAAATCTAATCATGTTATCTTTAATGGAAAAATAAAAGGCTAGAAGAGCAAAATCATTCCTCCCTTCCATTCTTGGCTTCAGAACCATCATTGTACCTTAATTTCACAAATCAACCCTAGTGTAAGAATATCGTAAGAATATAGCAAACTGTCTTAAACTGAATCAGTCTGTTCCTCCATCAAGTCCAGGGCTGTCAACTCTGACTGACACTGATTTTCAGGGATTTCCTTAACCTTGAAAGTCCCAAGTGTTTTCTGATCCAAGTTCAAGCCAAGTATGTTTCTGCTTAGTTTTGAAATTAGATGAAATCAGGGTGTTCTCAGGGTGGGATGGTAGTCTCAGAAGCTCTTGATTTGCAATATAAAGTATACTTTGATCAAAATTCAATCCCTAAAGAATTTCTGATGCCGATGAGTGCAGTATAAATTTCAGTGGCTTTGAAGAAGCAAAAGGAATGGAGGCTTATTTCTAAGGTAGGAAACTACTACATATGTCCTTGAAATAAAAACAGTGATGTTTTAACATTTGGTTTACCAATATTTTTGCATACAGACATGCAGAATATTAGTGCAACGGAACAGGAAATGAGATTATTTTATTTTGACATTATTCTATCCTCTAGTAATTAGTATTTTTAGTGTCAGGATATTATTTCTGTTTCGGTCCCAACTTTTCCAAAATACTTCAGTCAAGGTGGAAAACTGGCCCAATTTCAACACCCTATAAATTATCAGTTCAGAACTTTGATGAGAGTTATCTCAGCCCACTCCAGCACCCCACCAAGAAAGAAGATGTGACAGAAATAGGTATCAGAAAGTGTGGTAGCCTCAGCTCTGCCTATTCCTGAGATGCCAAACAACTCGTTTCCCAAGCAGATTGTCAGATGAAGTGAGCTGAAATATCAAGAACATGAGATCGGATTTGGTTTAGTATTCTATATAAAAGTGTGAGATGTTGACTGCGTCGAAGTGTTTATTCACATAATGTGAAGCTGAATTATAATACATTTGTTTGTGTAGGGAAACAACATTATAAACTGGGTAAGAAAACACCTTACACAAGATAATAGTCCGCCCGCCCCCCCCCCCCCCCCATATTGCCTTCTCTTGTACGTTTTAGGGCATCCTGGTTTGGGTTAGCTAATGAAAGAGAGGTGTCATTTTGACATATGTTAATGTCTCTGGTTTTGTTGGTTGGTGTGACTTTGCTGAAAGTGGCATAGACCCGGTGTCAAAGGTAAAATCGCTCCAGGAGTAGAATCAGAGTTGGAAGAGACCTCGTGGGCCATCCAGTCCAACCCCCTGCCAAGAAGAAGGAAAATCACATTCAAAGCACCCCCAATAGATGGCCATCCAGCCTCTGTTTAAAAGCCTCCAAAGAAGGAGCCTCCACCACACTCGGGGCCAGAGAGTTCCACAGCTGAACAGCTCTCACAGTTAAGAAGTTCTTCCTAGTGTTCAGGTACTGATGTTGACTGAGGGAAATGGCAGAAAAAGCTGCTGGATTAGCTTCTGGCAATATGAAAGGCTTTCCCTGCCATTCTCCCAACAACTGCTCCAAAAATACCTTGTACTTGGGAATACATTCCTGGTTAGATTCCTTTCCTTCTCAGCGATGTACTGATCACACTCTTCTTGAATCCTTTTCCTAATGCATTGAAAGCTGTGAGAAATGGGGTAGAAGACATTCAGCAATGGTGGTCTTTGACAAACATGAAACACTTTCTTATAAGGAGCAGAAGTCAAATGCACCACTCCATCTGAAGTTTAGATTCCAAACCAATCTCCTCTTAAAGCCAAAGCCCTTTAAAAAGTGGGGCAAGCATCTTAGCTTAATCTGTTTATCTGTTGTGTGCAGCATGATATAAGCCATGTTCCTCCACTTAATTCTTTAGCTCCTTTTTAAAATATGTTCTCAGCCTGTTATAGCTGACCATGATATAAGACTTTCAAACACAATATTTCACAGTAATATCTTTGAAAGTGGTTATTTCCATCTCCCAACCTTCCTTAATTCCATCGCTTAGCCTGATACAGTTGTCTGATACAGTTATATAATTGTCTAGCTTCAAAATACCAATTGTTTTATCACTTTGGACTTTTCCCTTTTCCTCCCTCCATGCTCACCACTCCTGCCATACATTGAAACCTATATAATACTTTGGCATTCAGTTCTACCAGGAAAATGAGCATGTAAACCCAGTGAATGAGCCTTGAAGCTTGCTGTGTGTTCTCATTCTGGATTCTAGCTGGTCAAGTCCTATTCCAGGATACTCCATGCTGTTCTTCCCTCCCTATAATTGTTATATGTTGTATGGAACCACTGCTGTTTCTACTGTTTTTACTGTTTGTGAACCGCCGTGAGTCGCCTTCGGGCTTGAGATACAGCGGTATATAAGCAAAGTAAATAATAATAATAATAATAATAATAATAATAATAATAATAATATAACTTTCTGATTGTCCACCACATTCCCACAAACATCAGTCAGTGCTCCATGCCTATCAAGAATATTCTGTCCCCGTTGCACTGTTGTGGGACTAATCACGTTTTTGCTACATTTTTGGAGTTGTGAAGGTCATCTTCCAACAATCCTGGGGGATATGCCACACACACACACCCCATGCCTTTTGATACCACTTGTGTGGGGGGTGTACTGCTTTAGCCATAGAACATGAATATCAGATTGCTGAGAACCAGCCTCCTTTAATGGTTTAGATATTGGGCTAAGACTCTCTGCTGAACCATGGAAACCATGGGCAATGACATCCTCTCAGCCTCAGAACAGGAGCTCCCAGTGGTGTTCAACCTGTGGGTTCAACCTGTGGGTTACCAGTGGTGTTCAACCTGTGGGTCCCCAGATGTTTTGGCCTTCAACTCCCAGAAATCCTAACAGCTGGCAAACTAGCTGGAATTTCTGGGAATTGTTGGCCAAAACAGGACTGCTGACCAAAAGATCGGCATTTCAAATCTGGGAAGTGAGCTCACATCTGTCAGCTCCAGCTTCTCGTGGGGGGACATGAGAGAAGCCTCCCACAGTATGGTAAAACATCTGGGCGTCCCCCGGGCAACAACGGCCAATTCTCCCACACCAGAAGCGACTTGCAGTTTCTTTCATCACTCCTGACACCAAAAAAACCTCAGAACAAATCCCACGGGGAGGTTTCCCAAGCAGAAAACAGCTTGAAGGCACATAACTAACAATGAATTACTCAGGACTAGAAATCAGAATGACTAGCTAATCTCTTTATTAAGCCTATTAACTATTTTACAATATAAAAGTTGACGTTACTTTGACAAAAAACATCTGAAGATATCAGTCATTTCCTTCATCTTCGCACTCCCAAAATAACGAATAAGTTAACATAGCAAGTTATCTGTATCAGTCTTCTGGAGAGTATGCCCTGCTTGCCTTCCCAGAGTTTGGATATTTATGCTGCTGGTAGCATAAGTCATAACTGGATTGTTGTTGGTTTCCTTTCAAAAAATCCTTTCATGATCAGCATAATGAGGCATGGCTAGTGTTTACATCTATCGAAGTTGCAGACACAGTCACCAAATATGATGATTTCTTTAACAAGTGGCTTCTGTGGGTCGTCTGGGTCTGGGCAAGGCATCTGGAATTCCTTCTTGTAGAATGTTTGTGGCATGCAGCACCCACATTCCATGTCTACTGTCATTGTGGCAATATTCGGCCTGCAAAAGCAAAAAGCTTTGATTCAGAAATCCCAAACTGTATATGCATATGCTTATTTGTCATTATTTTAAAAAGAGATTGTTTCCCTGAGAGTAATGAAATCCCCAAATCCCAATATACTACTTGTACTACTTGACATATTTGAATGCTCATGCCTGAGGCTAAAAATATTATGTGTAGAAGCATACTACTGAAAACACAATGGGAGTTTTAGATGGAGCATCCCCTATCAAAAATGCTTGGGACCAGAAGAGTTTGGTTTTGGGGGGATATTGAAATATCTGTACTGACGTAAACATGCATCATCATCATAACTGTGTTGAAGATGGGACCCAAATCAAAACACTTAGATTTTTCATAAATACCTTAGACACATCTCCCAAAGGTAATTGCATACAAACTATTTTTTAATTTTGCATATTAAACAAAAGTCAGAATGCAAAGGGGTCACTATCAGCCATCAATGTGGATAGTGTTGGATTTTGGAAAATTTTGAGATAAGAACATTAAATCTGTATATCTATATTCAAAGTATTGTCGTAGGCTTTGACAGCCAGAATCACTGGGGTGTTGTGTGGTTTTCGGGTAGTATGACTGTAATTTTAATGTTTATATAAGTGATTTTAATGTTTGTATAGATTTATGGTTTTATGTCCCGGCATTGAATGTTTGCTGCATATATGTTGTGCTCCGCAGAGTCCCCTGCGGGGTGAGGAGGGCGAAATATAAATGTTTTAAATAAATAAATAAATAAAATATTTTGATGTTTTGCCTGCACCTGTGGCTGGCATCCTCAGAGGTTTCTCTGAAGATGCCAGGTACAGATGCAGGCAAAATGTCAGGAGAAAATGTTGCTAGAACATGGTCATACTGCCCGGAAACCACACAACATCCCAGTATACTCAGAGTAAATTACGAGATTGAATTGTGGCATATGACACCACTTGGTTTCAAACAATTTTACTCTGTCTTGGTGATACAGGAATATGGCATTTTACACTGTGTAGACCAGAGTTAACCCAAAGTGCTCCTCCAGATGTTTTGGACTTCAGTTCCCACAATTCCTATCAGCAGGTAAGCTGGCTAGGTTTTCTGAGCGGTGAAATCCAAAACACTTGGAGGAGCACAGTTTGAGAAACACTGGTGTAGACACATCACCCATCTGCATCAGCATGATGCAGATCCTTAAGGAATCCTACTGTTTTCCTTAATGTTGAGAACTATATATTTTATAATACATACAGGTAAAGGTTTTCCCTTGACACTAAGTCTAGTCATGTTCGACTCTGGGAGATGGTGTTCATCTCCATTTCTAAGCCGAAGAGCCGGCATTGCCACTACCTTCCCGCAGAAGTGGCACCTATTGATCTCACATTTGCATGTTTTTGAACTGCTAGGTTGGCAGAAGCTGGGGCTAACAGCAGGAGCTCACCCCCGCTCCCCGGATTCGAACTACTGACATTTCAGTCAACAAGTTCATCAGCTCATCAGTTTAACCTGTTGCACCACTGGGGGCTCCTTCATATTACATAATGACACAAATATAACTGGATTGAACAATTAGTCACAGAGTCTTTCTTACGTGGCAGATGATGGGCACATTCCTGCGCAGCGTGTCAATGTGGCATTTGCAACACAGCCCTTGTAGACTACTTGGTCATCATACTCAATAGCATGGCATGGCCCTGTGAAATAAAAAAAAATATAAAACCAACACTGGCAATGTGGTGAATTGTCTTCCAGCAATTTAGATGATATATTTTCTCATTCTTAATAGCTTATACTAATCACTACATGTAATAATTATCAGGGGGATGAAAGAGGGGTGGCAAATTTCTGTATCATGTACAGTGACTGTTTCCAGCTCTATACTCCCCCTCCCCAGTCCCCATCATAAACATTTTAATACAAATACAGCTCATGCCAGTTCTCTTGTTTTTAAAGGTAAAGGTTTCCCCTTGACATTAAATTTAGTGTCTGTCCCTTTGAGGGGGGGGGGTCATCTCCATTTCTAAGCTGAAGAGCAGGCGTCCATAGACGCCTCCAAGGTCATGTGGCTGGCATGACTGTATGGAGTGCCATTACCTCCCCGCCGGAGCGGAACCTATTGATCTACTCACATTTGCATGTTTTCAAACTGCTGGGTTGGCAAAAGCTGGGCCTAACAGTGGGAGCTCACCCCGCTCCCCGGATTCTTTTGGTCAGCAAGTTCAGCAGCTCAGCGGTTTAACCCACTGTGCCACTGGAGGCTCTTTTATCCATTATATATAGTTCTTACGATATGTTTTCCTAATAGTTCATACATAATTTTTTCTTGGTCATTTGGTGGTTTACATTTTAAAACATTATTTTTTTACATGTATTGAATAAATGTAATAGCATCAATATTTTTTCAGCCATTGGTCTTTCCTCTTCCAACCTATTTTCCAGTAAGTACATTTTACTGGAGATGTATGGAAAGTAATTTGGGCCATCTACTAGAAACGGCAGATATTTTTCATTATTAAAGAATACCAGGAATATTTTTGCATGACATATAGGGGCAACAGAATTATCTAAACTAACAGAATGTTTGAGAAAAATACAGCAGACAGCTCTTCTCTTGAGGCTAACTTCCTCAAGTTGAGATCCTAAATGGGTTGGCAGAAAATTAAGATCTGCTAAATGACATTCCAGTCCCTTTCTAAGCAGTTAAGCAGTCTCTGACTTTACTATAAATGGATGCAAGACAAAGCGTGCATCTTCCAACATCTAGCTGGAGTCCTTTGGAAATGTGGAACAATTATATTCTTTATCAAGATATAGAGACTGACTGCTTCATGTTCCCTTGTCCATTAAATTACTGTGTCTAAATCAGAGATGGTGGGAGACAGGCATATTACATGGGACTGGGGGTGGGGGGGGGGGGAGAGGGGGTGGCATGGAAGAGATGGTGAAATATTTCTTCTGTAATGGCCATTATCTCATCCTATTTGATGTGGGAGACTGATATTTCCTCCCTTATGGAGCAGGACTGGCACCATGTTTGTGCCAGGATCAGAAGCCCGTGGATTGGGGACCAGCACTGGTCATGAACTACATTGATTCCAGAATGCAGGTTTGACATTATGCCTGTTGCTGTCAGATTTCTGGATCTTTTTGTAAACATTGCTGCTCAGACAATGAAAAGATAATTTTTAAATAGAACAAGAGCTTCAAAGTGTGTTTCAGTATTACATCTAGTTTCATTTCACTTGCTTAAATGTAAAATATAAATCTGTCAGCCAAAGAGCCAAGGAACAGGTAGATGGTGTGTCACTGCTGCGACTGCCATGGCATGAGTGGGGACGACGACCCTTAGGGTGGTTGTCCATGTTTGGCATAGCTGGGTAGAAGGGACTCCTCCCGCCTCTGAGGCAGTTAAGGGAATCCCAATGAGGACACCATGCAGGTCATATCTGGTGTCTTGGATGCCAGATAGGGGCTGCATTTTGAGTCAGCAAGAAAGGCCAATAGAAAACCAAACATTTTAAATCAAATTTTGCCATTTAGCCAGTAAATATTATGTAAGCTCTATGTTTATTGAGTGGAAACTAACCTGATGGTGATGTTGAGCGTGGAGCAACAGTGCTTTGAGCTGTAGTTGTTGGAGCAGTAGATGTGGTAGTGCTGACAGATGGAGGAACTGACAAAATAAAAGGAAAGGTGTAAATGGGAGGGGGGGCGGGAAACCCTGTAACTATAAATGAATTAAAGTAATGAGCTTTCTGGTTAAAATGCAACTCAGTGAGGAAACAGCAACATAATGAAAATGAGAGAAGAGAGGAAATGAACAAGAAAAAAGATCATTATTACAGAGAAGGAAAGGAGGTATCGTGTAAAGGCAAGAGTTACTGTAACTGGATGAAGAAGCCTTCTTAGCTCCCCCTTAAAAAGCAAATTAAGCAACAGAGCATGCTCGGAAATATCATTCATTGCCAAGGATTTAATACTGTATTTGCTTTGACTCCCGAACTGAATTTTGTGATGCAGGAAATTAGACATCACAAACTACAGAAGGAAAAGAACAGATGCTTATAGAATTTCCTAATGCTCAAATCAAATTTAGTTTTGAACTTGAACCAGAGACACTCATCATACTAGAATATGTAACTTTCTCCATTTTTTTTTTACAAAAATGTACACGTGCAGCAAGGTAGCATTTGAGTGGTCTCAAGAGAATAGAAATGTTTTCTCCTCGTAGGAAGTGGGACTTATTTTCATTTTTGTGGTGGTAGTCCTCTCCAGCAAAAGTAAATAATACTGTAGTTGCTGTTGTTCTCATTGGTGTCATCATTACATTTAAAAATGCAAAGGGACCTCCTTCCCTAGAGCTCTATTGCTTCACAAAACTACAAACTCCAGAATTCCATGGATGTTGCCAAGGCAGTCCAAGTGCTCTAATATGAAGGGGCTCTTTGTTGTTAGAGACTAAAAATGGCAAGTTGAGGCAGAAAAGAGCTCCCTTTTGAAGTAGGTTGCTCAGAAAGAAAATAAAGGTAAACGGGAATGGGGAGGAGCATTATACTTTAGAATCAGTTAGGCTATTTGGAATGCTGATTCAGAAAACTGTATTGGATAGACGACAACAGCTCTAGTTACAGGACATATGCCATCAGTAGTTGCCATCTGTTCACCTATAGAAAACCATATTTAATAATCTAGAACGGATATCGTAATAATAATCTTTTGTGGGTAGTCAGCCTCTTCTCTCCTGAAACCTTGTGGTTTCGAGGCAATGGTGTAGCAATGGTGAGGCCACAGACCATATTATCATTCTTGCAGACCACTGGTTATCCACCAACCACAGGTTGGGAACCACTGCTCTAAGTAATGGCCAGGGGGTTCCAGTCTGAAGACTTTCCTTCTGGAGTGAAGGTGGGTATTTTACCTGCACTTTGTCTTTTGCAGTAGATGGGATGTGTCTGGGAATGATTGCCTATTTATTTTCTGGGGATAATGGGTAATGTATGTCCTGTGGAACCATATTACTAAAATTGTGAAAAGTCCTTAGCTGGGACAGGGCCCTTAGTTGTGTTGTATACACCAGAATAGCACAGCAGTTGTGGCAAATTGTTAGTTATGTCTTATTACTGTATTTCAGTTCCAAGAAGAAGAAGCTGCATAATCATCTGTCTATGGTTTCAAATATAATAATAATAATAATAATAATAATAATAATAATAATAATAATATAATAATCATGTAGGTTTCTATTTTTCATTGGAGCACAGTCCAGGGAGGTTGATTTGCTGCACTGTTGGTTGGACTTTCTAAAAGCAAAGCTGTACTATTAATTCCTGAATGTGACTTAAAAATAATTCTAAACATAATTGTGAATATTGATTTTTTTAACTCTTTTTGTGCAATGGACTTTAAGTAGGAGAACCACCAGAAGAAGTTCATCATCCAGCACACCAATCCTTTTGCCAAGCTGTGTTCTCTTCCCATACAATCTCAGCTCCATTTAACCACAAAAGGGCTGCCTTCATGGAGTTCTGAACTGGAAATTCCTTTCCTCTTTGATTACCGAATGTTCGCCAACTCAGGTCTGTCTCAGGGCAGGCAGTGCTAGCATTAATGTCTGTTCTACTATCAAAAACCATATTTCATGAGTGAGGTAAAAAAGGAATATGATAAAAGAGAAGCCAAGTGACAATGGAGGGGTTTACCTGTAGAGGATTGTGTTTGAACTGTCTCGGTAGTTTTCGTAATTGCTGTTCCACAAGAGCAGAGAAAAAGAATATTGGTACTTAAGACAAATAAATAAAAAACCATTCACACTAAAACTAAATCCTATTTTGAGAAAAGTATAAACTGGGCAAATATGCGGAAGTCCCCAGGATTATTCAATGTACAGGGATTTATCTTCTGTAAGCATTGTAATGTTTAGGTAAGACAGCTAGGAATCCAGAAGACCATTTGGAATCAGTTTGAAGTGAGGGACAGCCAACTTGGCTTAGTCATTTGAGCATTGGATTACGATTCTGATAATTCTGAACTCAGCTGCAGTTGTGGAACACTCTGCCTCAGAGTGTGATGAAAACTCATTCCTTTGAGGCTTTTAAACAGAGGTTGGGTGGCCATCTATCAGGGGCACTTTGATTATTCTTTTCTTATATTGTTGGAGGTTGGACTAGATGACCCATGTGGTTTCTTCCAACTCTATGATTCTAACTGGTCTATATTGCCCAATGCTTCACACTGCTTCCTCTCAATAGTTTTAAATTCCATGGGAGGTGATTAATTAATAAACATTTCTACCATTAAGGTGCATATGATTAAGACCTCAAAGAGTCAAGAGAGATTATTATTCCACTCCCTCCTTTAAACAAATATGTTCAATAGGCATAAAGAGACAGAATGTAGGAAAATCATTTGCTCTCTTCTTGTTTACACTCTCTCTCGCAGAAAACAAGGAAAAAGAAAAACGTAACAAAATTAATCACTTTCCCCCCAAAATAATTCGGTTCTCAATATTTGGCCCATCAGTTATAGCAAAATCAAATATCATCTAGAAAAATTGTTTACTTTCATCAATTTTTATTAGAAAAATATCACTAAGGCAATGTTTTTCAGCCTTTGTACCTCTAGTCATTTTGGACTTCAGCTGCAGGGACCTTTTGCAATTCAATGTTATGGCAGAAGAATCTGGAAGCTGAAGTCCAAAAATTCTAGCAAAGCAAATATCGAGAACCACTACAAATAATATCATGGTGGCATAGTGGTTTCAGATTTGGACTTTGACTCTGGAAACCAGAATTAAAATCCCTCAGTTCTTGTGGGTTTTTTCGGGCTATATGGCCATGTTCTAGAGGCATTTCTCCTGACGTTTCGCCTGCATCTATGGCAGGCATCCTCAGAGGGTGAGGTCTGGAGCTGGGAAAAAAGGGGGTTTATATATCTGTGGAAAGACCAGGGTCTTTCCACAGAAAGACCCTGTGGAAAAACTCAGGCCCAAAAAACTGGTGATAGCATTATGCCATCAAAAGTCACAAAACATACCCCTGCTAAAAAGCAGGAAGCCTTACCATTAGTAGTTTGAATGGTTGTAGTAGCCATAGTAGTAGAAGATGGAGCAGAGGTAGTAGGAGCAGTAGATGTAGTAGTTATGGAGGTGAGCGTACTTAATGGAGTGCTGGTGAGTGTAGAGGTGACAGTTATAGGCACTGAAAAGGTAGTGATATTCATGGTTGTCTTAAGGGTACTGAAACTAGTAGGGAAATTTGAGGAACTGGAACCGCTAGTGGTGGTTGTAGTGTGAGTCCCGAATGAAGTGGACTCAACAGAGGTAGATACAGGTGTAGTGGTAGGAAGATGAATGGGCTGAGGAGGAAAGGTTGTATGTTTAGAAATGGTGATGGTGGAAGGAGACCAAGTGGATGTAGAAGTGGCCTTTGAGGTACTTGCAGATAAAGTGACTTTTGAAGTGGAAGACACAGGAGTACTTGAAACAACGATTGTACTGCGGGTGGGGGTAGTTGGAGTGGTGGGGTAAGAGGTAGATGTGGTTGAGGGCAAAGTGGTACTGCTGGTGGGTTTGGGTGTTGTGGGCGTGGGGCTGGTCTTTGGCGTGCTGGCCGTGGACGACTCTGTGGACACAGTGGTTCTAGTGGTCGTTGAGGGTGATGTGGTTGGTGTTGTTCTGGGTGTCCTAGTGGGAGGTGGCTTTGTTCTGGGGGCTGGAAATTAAAAGAAAGGGAAACAGAGGTGAAGGCTTTGTGATAAGAAGGCAGAAGAAAAGTAAATAGTAATAACAATAATAATAATGTAAATAACAACAACAATAATAATAATAAAATGTTATTTACATACTGTCCTATCTCCTCAAAAGGACTCACAGACTTGAACAACAAAGGCAGCAAACATTGAAAGTTAGCAAACGTTCAAAATAGAGACAAATCAGGCAAAGGAGACATCCCTTATGTCAGAGGTCCTTACCTGGCGGGGTGTGTGTTGTGACGGTGCTGGGCGTTGTTTCTATAAAGGAAGGGGGCAGAGGAAAGGAACATTAAATACTTGTATGGATGGGAATTAAGAAGAGCCAGGTGTGGGCCCACTGCATTTCTGAGATTTGGGAGTCTCGGGCCAGTTACGTGAAGGCTGAGGTCCTGTCCGGCTTCCCCATTTGGGAGGAGCCATCCAGACGGCCCTCCATTTTTTAGAGGGAGTCCAAGCAGCTTAGAAAACATCATGAGTGGGGAAAGAACGTGTTACCCATCTTGGCGTTTTGAGTCGGTGGGAAAAACATACCTGTCTTGGTGACGGGGTGAGTTGTAGTCGAAGTGGTTGTTGTGGTTGGAGGCGTGGTCGTTTCCGTGGTGGTGGGTGTAGTGGTAGTGGGAGTGGTGGTGCTTAGCGGAGTGGTAGAGGTGACTGTCGGCGTTGGTGTTGGGGGGACGGGTGTGGGTGTCAATGGCATTGGAGTGATAGGCGGAATGTGGGTGATGGGTGATGTTGTGGTGGTTGGGGTGTGCGTGCTTGTTGGAGTAGATTTGGTGGAGGTCATGGTGGGGGTAGTTGGAGTGGTGGGGTGAGAGGTAGATGTGGTTGAGGGCGAAGTGGTACTGGTGGTGGGTTTTGGTGTTGTGGGTGTGGGGGTGGTCTTTGGCGTGCTGGCCGTGGACGACTCTGTGGACACACTGGTTCTAGTGGTCGTTGAGGGTGATGTGGTTGGTGTTGTTCTGGGTGTCCTAGTGGGAGGTGTCTTTGTTCTGGGGGCTGGAAATTAAAAGAAAGGGAAACAGAGGTGAAGGCTTTGTGATAAGAAGGCAGAAGAAAAGTAAATAGTAATAGTAATAATAATAATAATGTAAATAACAACAACAACAATAATAAAATGTTATTTACATACTGTCCTATCTCCTCAAAAGGACTCACAGACTTGAACAACAAAAGCAGCAAACATTGAAAGTTAGCAAACGTTCAAAATAGGGACAAATCAGGCAAAGGAGACATCCCTTATGTTAGAGGTCCTTACCTGGCGGGGTCTGTGTCGTGCCGGTGCTGGGCGTTGTTTCTATAAAAGAAGGGGGCAGAGGAAAGGAACATTAAATACTTGTATGGATGGGAATTAAGAAGAGCCAAGTGTGGGCCCACTGCATTTCTGAGATTTGGGAGTCTCGGGCCAGTTACGTGAAAGCTGAGGTCCTGTCCGGCTTCCCCATTTGGGAGGAGCCGTCCAGACGGCCCTCCATTTTTTAGAGGGAGTCCAAGCAGCTTAGAAAACATCATGAGTGGAGAAAGAACGTGTTACCCATCTTGGCGTTTTGAGTCGGTGGGAAAAACATACCTGTCTTGGTGACTGGGTGAGTTGTAGTTGAAGTGGTTGTTGTGGTTGGAGGCGTGGTCGTTTCCGTGGTGGTGGGAGTGGTGGTGCTTAGCGGAGTGGTAGAGGTTACTGTCGGCGTTGGTGTTGGGGGGACGGGTGTGGGTGTCAATGGCATTGGAGTGATAGGCGGAATGTGGGTGATGGGTGATGTTGTGGTGGTTGGGGTGTGCGTGCTTGTTGGAGTAGATTTGGTGGAGGTCGTGGTGGGGGTAGTTGGAGTGGTGGGGTGAGAGGTAGATGTGGTTGAGGGCGAAGTGGTACTGGTGGTGGGTTTTGGTGTTGTGGGTGTGGGGGTGGTCTTTGGCGTGCTGGCCGTGGACGACTCTGTGGACACACTGGTTCTAGTGGTCGTTGAGGGTGATGTGGTTGGTGTTGTTCTGGGTGTCCTAGTGGGAGGTGGCTTTGTTCTGGGGGCTGGAAATTAAAAGAAAGGGAAACAGAGGTGAAGGCTTTGTGATAAGAAGGCAGAAGAAAAGTAAATAGTAAGAAGAATAGTAATAAAAATAATAATGTAAATAACAAGAACAACAATAATAATAAAATGTTATTTACATACTGTCCTATCTCCTCAAAAGGATTCACAGACTTGAACAACAAAGGCAGCAAACATTGAAAGTTAGCAAACATTCAAAATAGAGACAAATCAGGCAAAGGAGAAATCCCTTATGTCAGAGGTTCTTACCTGGCGGGGTGTGTGTCGTGCCGGTGCTGGGCGTTGTTTCTATAAAAGAAGGGGGCAGAGGAAAGGAACATTAATTACTTGTATGGATGGGAATTAAGAAGAGCCAGGTGTGGGCCCACTGCATTTCTGAGATTTGGGAGTCTCGGGCCAGTTACGTGAAAGCTGAGGTTCTGTCCGGCTTCCCCATTTGGGAGGAGCCGTCCAGACGGCCCTCCATGTTTTAGAGGGAATCCAAGCAGCTTAGAAAACATCATGAGTGGGGATAGAACGTGTTACACATCTTGGCGTTTTGAGTCGGTGGGAAAAACATACCTGTCTTGGTGACTGGGTGAGTTGTAGTTGAAGTGGTTGTTGTGGTTGGAGGCGTGGTCGTTTCCGTGGTGGTGGGTGTAGTGGTGGTGGGAGTGGTGGTGCTTAGCGGAGTGGTAGAGGTGACTGTCGGCGTTGGTGTTGGGGGGACGGGTGTGGGTGTCAATGGCATTGGAGTGATAGGAGGAATATGGGTGATGGGTGATGTTGTGGTGGTTGGGGTGTGCGTGCTTGTTGGAATAGATTTGGTGGAGGTCATGGTGGGGGTAGTTGGAGTGGTGGGGTGAGAGGTAGATGTGGTTGAGGGCGAAGTGGTACTGGTGGTGGGTTTGGGTGTTGTGGGCGTGGGAGTGGTCTTTGGCGTGCTGGCCGTGGACGACTCTGTGGACACAGTGGTTGTAGTGGTCGTTGAGGGTGATGTGGTTGGTGTTGTTCTGGGTGTCCTAGTGGGAGGTGGCTTTGTTCTGGGGGCTGGAAATTAAAAGAAAGGGAAACAGAGGTGAAGGCTTTGTGATAAGAAGGCAGAAGAAAAGTAAATAGTAATAGTAATAATAATAATAATAATGTAAATAACAACAAGAACAATAATAATAAAATGTTATTTACATACTGTCCTATCTCCTCAAAAGGACTCACAGACTTGAACAACAAAGGCAGCAAACATTGAAAGTTAGCAAACGTTCAAAATAGGGACAAATCAGGCAAAGGAGACATCCCTTATGTCAGAAGTCCTTACCTGGCGGGGTCTGTGTCGTGCCGGTGCTGGGCGTTGTTTCTATAAAGGAAGGGGGCAGAGGAAAGGAACATTAATTACTTGTATGGATGGGAATTAAGAACAGCCAGGTGTGGGCCCACTGCATTTCTGAGATTTGGGAGTCTCGGGCCAGTTACGTGAAAGCTGAGGTCCTGTCCGGCTTCCCCATTTGGGAGGAGCCGTCCAGACGGCCCTCCAGGTTTTAGAGGGAGTCCAAGCAGCTTAGAAAACATCATGAGTGGGGAAGGCACATGTTCCCCATCTTGGCGTTTTGAGTCGGTGGGGAAAACATACCTGTCTTGGTGACGGGGTGAGTTGTAGTCAAAGTGGTTGTTGTGGTTGGAGGTGTGGTCGTTTCCGTGGTGGTGGGTGTAGTGGTGGTGGGAGTGGTGGTGCTTAGCGGAGTGGTAGAGGTGACTGTCGGCGTTGGTGTTGGGGGGACAGGTGTGGGTGTCAATGGCATTGGAGTGATAGGCGGAATGTGGGTGATGGGTGATGTTGTGGTGGTTGGGGTGTGTGTGCTTGTTGGAGTAGATTTGGTGGAGGTCGTGGTGGGGGTAGTTGGAGCGGTGGGGTGAGAGGTAGATGTGGTTGAGGGCGAAGTGGTACTGGTGGTGGGTTTGGGTGTTGTGGGCGTGGGGGTGGTCTTTGGCGTGCTGGCCGTGGACGACTCTGTGGACACAGTGGTTCTAGTGGTCGTTGAGGGTGATGTGGTTGGTGTTGTTCTGGGTGTCCTAGTGGGAGGTGGCTTTGTTCTGGGGGCTGGAAATTAAAAGAAAGGGAAACAGAGGTGAAGGCTTTGTGATAAGAAGGCAGAAGAAAAGTAAATAGTAAGAAGAATAGTAATAAAAATAATAATGTAAATAACAAGAACAACAATAATAATAAAATGTTATTTACATACTGTCCTATCTCCTCAAAAGGACTCACAGACTTGAACAACAAAGGCAGCAAACATTGAAAGTTAGCAAACGTTCAAAATAGGGACAAATCAGGCAAAGGAGACATCCCTTATGTCAGAGGTCCTTACCTGGCGGGGTCTGTGTCGTGCTGGTGCTGGGCGTTGTTTCTATAAAGGAAGGGGGCAGAGGAAAGGAACTTTAAATACTTGTATGGATGGGAATTAAGAAGAGCCAGGTGTGGGCCCACTGCATTTCTGAGATTTGGGAGTCTCGGGCCAGTTACGTGAAGGCTGAGGTTCCTTCCGGCTTCCCCATTTGGGAGGAGCCGTCCAGACGGCCCTCCAGGTTTTAGAGGGAGTCCAAGCAGCTTAGAAAACATCATGAGTGGGGAAGGCACGTGTTCCCCATCTTGGTGTTTTGAGTCGGTGGGGAAAACATACCTGTCTTAGTGACGGGGTGAGTTGTAGTCGAAGTGGTTGTTGTGGTTGGAGGCGTGGTCGTTTCCGTGGTGGTGGGTGTAGTGGTGGTGGGAGTGGTGGTGCTTAGCGGAGTGGTAGAGGTGACTGTCGGCGTTGGTGTTGGGGGGACGGGTGTGGGTGTCAATGGCATTGGAGTGATAGGCGGAATGTGGGTGATGGGTGATGTTGTGGTGGTTGGGGTGTGTGTGCTTGTTGGAGTAGATTTGGTGGAGGTCGTGGTGGGGGTAGTTGGAGTGGTGGGGTGAGAGGTAGATGTGGTTGAGGGCGAAGTGGTACTGGTGGTGGGTTTGGGTGTTGTGGGCGTGGGGGTGGTCTTTGGCGTGCTGGCTGTGGACGACTCTGTGGACACACTGGTTCTAGTGGTCGTTGAGGGTGATGTGGCTGGTGTTGTTCTGGGTGTCCTAGTGGGAGGTGGCTTTGTTCTGGGGGCTGGAAATTAAAAGAAAGGGAAACAGAGGTGAAGGCTTTGTGATAAGAAGGCAGAAGAAAAGTAAATAGTAATAGTAATAATAATAATAATAATAATGTAAATAACAACAACAACAATAATAAAATGTTATTTACATACTGTCCTATCTCCTCAAAAGGAGTCACAGACTTGGACAACACAGGCAGCTAACATTGAAAGTTAGCAAACGTTCAAAATAGGGACAAATCAGGCAAAGGAGACATCCCTTATGTCAGAGGTCCTTACCTGGCGGGGTCTGTGTCGTGCCGGTGCTGGGCGTTGTTTCTATAAAGGAAGGGGGCAGAGGAAAGGAACTTTAAATACTTGTATGGATGGGAATTAAGAAGAGCCAGGTGTGGGCCCACTGCATTTCTGAGATTTGGGAGTCTCGGGCCAGTTACGTGAAGGCTGAGGTCCTGTCCGGCTGCCCCATTTGGGAGGAGCTGTCCAGACGGCCCTCCAGGTTTTAGAGGGAGTCCAAGCAGCTTAGAAAACATCATGAGTGGGGAGGGAACGTGTTACCCATCTTGGCGTTTTGAGTCGGTGGGGAAAACATACCTGTCTTGGTGACGGGGTGAGTTGTAGTCAAAGTGGTTGTTGTGGTTGGAGGCGTGGTCGTTTCCGTGGTGGTGGGTGTAGTGGTGGTGGGAGTGGTGGTGCTTAGCGGAGTGGTAGAGGTGACTGTCGGCGTTGGTGTTGGGGGGACGGGTGTGGGTGTCAATGGCATTGGAGTGATAGGCGGAATGTGGGTGATGGGTGATGTTGTGGTGGTTGGGGTGTGCGTGCTTGTTGGAGTAGATTTGGTGGAGGTCGTGGTGGGGGTAGTTGGAGTGGTGGGGTGAGAGGTAGATGTGGTTGAGGGCGAAGTGGTACTGGTGGTGGGTTTTGGTGTTGTGGGCGTGGGGGTGGTCTTTGGCGTGCTGGCCGTGGACGACTCTGTGGACACACTGGTTCTAGTGGTCGTTGAGGGTGATGTGGCTGGTGTTGTTCTGGGTGTCCTAGTGGGAGGTGGCTTTGTTCTGGGGGCTGGAAATTAAAAGAAAGGGAAACAGAGGTGAAGGCTTTGTGATAAGAAGGCAGAAGAAAAGTAAATAGTAAGAAGAATAGTAATAAAAATAATAATGTAAATAACAAGAACAACAATAATAATAAAATGTTATTTACATACTGTCCTATCTCCTCAAAAGGAGTCACAGACTTGAACAACAAAGGCAGCAAACATTGAAAGTTAGCAAACGTTCAAAATAGGGACAAATCAGGCAAAGGAGACATCCCTTATGTCAGAGGTCCTTACCTGGCGGGGTCTGTGTCGTGCCGGTGCTGGGCGTTGTTTCTATAAAGGAAGGGGGCAGAGGAAAGGAACTTTAAATACTTGTATGGATGGGAATTAAGAAGAGCCAGGTGTGGGCCCACTGCATTTCTGAGATTTGGGAGTCTCGGGCCAGTTACGTGAAGGCTGAGGTCCTGTCCGGCTTCCCCATTTGGGAGGAGCTGTCCAGACGGCCCTCCAGGTTTTAGAGGGAGTCCAAGCAGCTTAGAAAACATCATGAGTGGGGAGGGAACGTGTTACCCATCTTGGCGTTTTGAGTCGGTGGGGAAAACATACCTGTCTTGGTGACGGGGTGAGTTGTAGTCAAAGTGGTTGTTGTGGTTGGAGGCGTGGTCGTTTCCGTGGTGGTGGGTGTAGTGGTGGTGGGAGTGGTGGTGCTTAGCGGAGTGGTAGAGGTGACTGTCGGCGTTGGTGTTGGGGGGACGGGTGTGGGTGTCAATGGCATTGGAGTGATAGGCGGAATGTGGGTGATGGGTGATGTTGTGGTGGTTGGGGTGTGCGTGCTTGTTGGAGTAGATTTGGTGGAGGTCGTGGTGGGGGTAGTTGGAGTGGTGGGGTGAGAGGTAGATGTGGTTGAGGGCGAAGTGGTACTGGTGGTGGGTTTGGGTGTTGTGGGCGTGGGGGTGGTCTTTGGCGTGCTGGCTGTGGACGACTCTGTGGACACACTGGTTCTAGTGGTCGTTGAGGGTGATGTGGCTGGTGTTGTTCTGGGTGTCCTAGTGGGAGGTGGCTTTGTTCTGGGGGCTGGAAATTAAAAGAAAGGGAAACAGAGGTGAAGGCTTTGTGATAAGAAGGCAGAAGAAAAGTAAATAGTAATAGTAATAATAATAATAATAATAATGTAAATAACAACAACAACAATAATAAAATGTTATTTACATACTGTCCTATCTCCTCAAAAGGAGTCACAGACTTGGACAACACAGGCAGCTAACATTGAAAGTTAGCAAACGTTCAAAATAGGGACAAATCAGGCAAAGGAGACATCCCTTATGTCAGAGGTCCTTACCTGGCGGGGTCTGTGTCGTGCCGGTGCTGGGCGTTGTTTCTATAAAGGAAGGGGGCAGAGGAAAGGAACTTTAAATACTTGTATGGATGGGAATTAAGAAGAGCCAGGTGTGGGCCCACTGCATTTCTGAGATTTGGGAGTCTCGGGCCAGTTACGTGAAGGCTGAGGTCCTGTCCGGCTGCCCCATTTGGGAGGAGCTGTCCAGACGGCCCTCCAGGTTTTAGAGGGAGTCCAAGCAGCTTAGAAAACATCATGAGTGGGGAGGGAACGTGTTACCCATCTTGGCGTTTTGAGTCGGTGGGGAAAACATACCTGTCTTGGTGACGGGGTGAGTTGTAGTCAAAGTGGTTGTTGTGGTTGGAGGCGTGGTCGTTTCCGTGGTGGTGGGTGTAGTGGTGGTGGGAGTGGTGGTGCTTAGCGGAGTGGTAGAGGTGACTGTCGGCGTTGGTGTTGGGGGGACGGGTGTGGGTGTCAATGGCATTGGAGTGATAGGCGGAATGTGGGTGATGGGTGATGTTGTGGTGGTTGGGGTGTGCGTGCTTGTTGGAGTAGATTTGGTGGAGGTCGTGGTGGGGGTAGTTGGAGTGGTGGGGTGAGAGGTAGATGTGGTTGAGGGCGAAGTGGTACTGGTGGTGGGTTTTGGTGTTGTGGGCGTGGGGGTGGTCTTTGGCGTGCTGGCCGTGGACGACTCTGTGGACACACTGGTTCTAGTGGTCGTTGAGGGTGATGTGGCTGGTGTTGTTCTGGGTGTCCTAGTGGGAGGTGGCTTTGTTCTGGGGGCTGGAAATTAAAAGAAAGGGAAACAGAGGTGAAGGCTTTGTGATAAGAAGGCAGAAGAAAAGTAAATAGTAAGAAGAATAGTAATAAAAATAATAATGTAAATAACAAGAACAACAATAATAATAAAATGTTATTTACATACTGTCCTATCTCCTCAAAAGGAGTCACAGACTTGAACAACAAAGGCAGCAAACATTGAAAGTTAGCAAACGTTCAAAATAGGGACAAATCAGGCAAAGGAGACATCCCTTATGTCAGAGGTCCTTACCTGGCGGGGTCTGTGTCGTGCCGGTGCTGGGCGTTGTTTCTATAAAGGAAGGGGGCAGAGGAAAGGAACTTTAAATACTTGTATGGATGGGAATTAAGAAGAGCCAGGTGTGGGCCCACTGCATTTCTGAGATTTGGGAGTCTCGGGCCAGTTACGTGAAGGCTGAGGTCCTGTCCGGCTTCCCCATTTGGGAGGAGCTGTCCAGACGGCCCTCCAGGTTTTAGAGGGAGTCCAAGCAGCTTAGAAAACATCATGAGTGGGGAGGGAACGTGTTACCCATCTTGGCGTTTTGAGTCGGTGGGGAAAACATACCTGTCTTGGTGACGGGGTGAGTTGTAGTCAAAGTGGTTGTTGTGGTTGGAGGCGTGGTCGTTTCCGTGGTGGTGGGTGTAGTGGTGGTGGGAGTGGTGGTGCTTAGCGGAGTGGTAGAGGTGACTGTCGGCGTTGGTGTTGGGGGGACGGGTGTGGGTGTCAATGGCATTGGAGTGATAGGCGGAATGTGGGTGATGGGTGATGTTGTGGTGGTTGGGGTGTGCGTGCTTGTTGGAGTAGATTTGGTGGAGGTCGTGGTGGGGGTAGTTGGAGTGGTGGGGTGAGAGGTAGATGTGGTTGAGGGCGAAGTGGTACTGGTGGTGGGTTTGGGTGTTGTGGGCGTGGGGGTGGTCTTTGGCGTGCTGGCCGTGGACGACTCTGTGGACACACTGGTTCTAGTGGTCGTTGAGGGTGATGTGGCTGGTGTTGTTCTGGGTGTCCTAGTGGGAGGTGGCTTTGTTCTGGGGGCTGGAAATTAAAAGAAAGGGAAACAGAGGTGAAGGCTTTGTGATAAGAAGGCAGAAGAAAAGTAAATAGTAAGAAGAATAGTAATAAAAATAATAATGTAAATAACAAGAACAACAATAATAATAAAATGTTATTTACATACTGTCCTATCTCCTCAAAAGGAGTCACAGACTTGAACAACAAAGGCAGCAAACATTGAAAGTTAGCAAACGTTCAAAATAGGGACAAATCAGGCAAAGGAGACATCCCTTATGTCAGAGGTCCTTACCTGGCGGGGTCTGTGTCGTGCCGGTGCTGGGCGTTGTTTCTATAAAGGAAGGGGGCAGAGGAAAGGAACTTTAAATACTTGTATGCATGGGAATTAAGAAGAGCCAGGTGTGGGCCCACTGCATTTCTGAGATTTGGGAGTCTCGGGCCAGTTACGTGAAGGCTGAGGTTCCTTCCGGCTTCCCCATTTGGGAGGAGCCGTCCAGACGGCCCTTCAGGTTTTAGAGGGAGTCCAAGCAGCTTAGAAAACATCATGAGTGGGGAAGGCACGTGTTCCCCATCTTGGCGTTTTGAGTCGGTGGGGAAAACATACCTGTCTTGGTGACGGGGTGAGTTGTAGTCGAAGTGGTTGTTGTGGTTGGAGGCGTGGTCGTTTCCGTGGTGGTGGGTGTAGTGGTGGTGGGAGTGGTGGTGCTTAGCGGAGTGGTAGAGGTGACTGTCGGCGTTGGTGTTGGGGGGACGGGTGTGGGTGTCAATGGCATTGGAGTGATAGGCGGAATGTGGGTGATGGGTGATGTTGTGGTGGTTGGGGTGTGTGTGCTTGTTGGAGTAGATTTGGTGGAGGTCGTGGTGGGGGTAGTTGGAGTGGTGGGGTGAGAGGTAGATGTGGTTGAGTGCGAAGTGGTACTGGTGGTGGGTTTGGGTGTTGTGGGCGTGGGGGTGGTCTTTGGCGTGCTGGCCGTGGACGACTCTGTGGACACACTGGTTCTAGTGGTCGTTGAGGGTGATGTGGCTGGTGTTGTTCTGGGTGTCCTAGTGGGAGGTGGCTTTGTTCTGGGGGCTGGAAATTAAAAGAAAGGGAAACAGAGGTGAAGGCTTTGTGATAAGAAGGCAGAAGAAAAGTAAATAGTAATAGTAATAATAATAATAATAATAATAATAATAATAATAATGTAAATAACAACAACAACAATAATAAAATGTTATTTACATACTGTCCTATCTCCTCAAAAGGAGTCACAGACTTGAACAACAAAGGCAGCAAACATTGAAAGTTAGCAAACGTTCAAAATAGGGACAAATCAGGCAAAGGAGACATCCCTTATGTCAGAGGTCCTTACCTGGCGGGGTCTGTGTCGTGCCGGTGCTGGGCGTTGTTTCTATAAAGGAAGGGGGCAGAGGAAAGGAACTTTAAATACTTGTATGGATGGGAATTAAGAAGAGCCAGGTGTGGGCCCACTGCATTTCTGAGATTTGGGAGTCTCGAGCCAGTTACGTGAAGGCTGAGGTCCTGTCCGGCTTCCCCATTTGGGAGGAGCTGTCCAGACGGCCCTCCAGGTTTTAGAGGGAGTCCAAGCAGCTTAGAAAACATCATGAGTGGGGAGGGAACGTGTTACCCATCTTGGCGTTTTGAGTCGGTGGGGAAAACATACCTGTCTTGGTGACGGGGTGAGTTGTAGTCAAAGTGGTTGTTGTGGTTGGAGGCGTGGTCGTTTCCGTGGTGGTGGGTGTAGTGGTGGTGGGAGTGGTGGTGCTTAGCGGAGTGGTAGAGGTGACTGTCGGCGTTGGTGTTGGGGGGACGGGTGTGGGTGTCAATGAAATTGGAGTGATAGGCGGAATGTGGGTGATGGGTGATGTTGTGGTGGTTGGGGTGTGCGTGCTTGTTGGAGTAGATTTGGTGGAGGTCGTGGTGGGGGTAGTTGGAGTGGTGGGGTGAGAGGTAGATGTGGTTGAGGGCGAAGTGGTACTGGTGGTGGGTTTGGGTGTTGTGGGCGTGGGGGTGGTCTTTGGCGTGCTGGCCGTGGACGACTCTGTGGACACACTGGTTCTAGTGGTCGTTGAGGGTGATGTGGCTGGTGTTGTTCTGGGTGTCCTAGTGGGAGGTGGCTTTGTTCTGGGGGCTGGAAATTAAAAGAAAGGGAAACAGAGGTGAAGGCTTTGTGATAAGAAGGCAGAAGAAAAGTAAATAGTAATAGTAATAATAATAATAATAATAATAATAATAATAATAATAATAATGTAAATAACAACAACAACAATAATAAAATGTTATTTACATACTGTCCTATCTCCTCAAAAGGAGTCACAGACTTGAACAACAAAGGCAGCAAACATTGAAAGTTAGCAAACGTTCAAAATAGGGACAAATCAGGCAAAGGAGACATCCCTTATGTCAGAGGTCCTTACCTGGCGGGGTCTGTGTCGTGCCGGTGCTGGGCGTTGTTTCTATAAAGGAAGGGGGCAGAGGAAAGGAACTTTAAATACTTGTATGGATGGGAATTAAGAAGAGCCAGGTGTGGGCCCACTGCATTTCTGAGATTTGGGAGTCTCGGGCCAGTTACGTGAAGGCTGAGGTTCCTTCCGGCTTCCCCATTTGGGAGGAGCCGTCCAGACGGCCCTTCAGGTTTTAGAGGGAGTCCAAGCAGCTTAGAAAACATCATGAGTGGGGAAGGCACGTGTTCCCCATCTTGGCGTTTTGAGTCGGTGGGGAAAACATACCTGTCTTGGTGACGGGGTGAGTTGTAGTCGAAGTGGTTGTTGTGGTTGGAGGCGTGGTCGTTTCCGTGGTGGTGGGTGTAGTGGTGGTGGGAGTGGTGGTGCTTAGCGGAGTGGTAGAGGTGACTGTCGGCGTTGGTGTTGGGGGGACGGGTGTGGGTGTCAATGGCATTGGAGTGATAGGCGGAATGTGGGTGATGGGTGATGTTGTGGTGGTTGGGGTGTGCGTGCTTGTTGGAGTAGATTTGGTGGAGGTCGTGGTGGGGGTAGTTGGAGTGGTGGGGTGAGAGGTAGATGTGGTTGAGGGCGAAGTGGTACTGGTGGTGGGTTTGGGTGTTGTGGGCGTGGGGGTGGTCTTTGGCGTGCTGGCCGTGGACGACTCTGTGGACACACTGGTTCTAGTGGTCGTTGAGGGTGATGTGGCTGGTGTTGTTCTGGGTGTCCTAGTGGGAGGTGGCTTTGTTCTGGGGGCTGGAAATTAAAAGAAAGGGAAACAGAGGTGAAGGCTTTGTGATAAGAAGGCAGAAGAAAAGTAAATAGTAATAGTAATAATAATAATAATAATAATAATAATAATAATAATGTAAATAACCACAACAACAATAATAAAATGTTATTTACATACTGTCCTATCTCCTCAAAAGGAGTCACAGACTTGAACAACAAAGGCAGCAAACATTGAAAGTTAGCAAACGTTCAAAATAGGGACAAATCAGGCAAAGGAGACATCCCTTATGTCAGAGGTCCTTACCTGGCGGGGTCTGTGTCGTGCCGGTGCTGGGCGTTGTTTCTATAAAGGAAGGGGGCAGAGGAAAGGAACTTTAAATACTTGTATGGATGGGAATTAAGAAGAGCCAGGTGTGGGCCCACTGCATTTCTGAGATTTGGGAGTCTCGGGCCAGTTACATGAAGGCTGAGGTTCCTTCCGGCTTCCCCATTTGGGAGGAGCCGTCCAGACGGCCCTTCAGGTTTTAGAGGGAGTCCAAGCAGCTTAGAAAACATCATGAGTGGGGAAGGCACGTGTTCCCAATCTTGGCGTTTTGAGTCGGTGGGGAAAACATACCTGTCTTGGTGACGGGGTGAGTTGTAGTCGAAGTGGTTGTTGTGGTTGGAGGCGTGGTCGTTTCCGTGGTGGTGGGTGTAGTGGTGGTGGGAGTGGTGGTGCTTAGCGGAGTGGTAGAGGTGACTGTCGGCGTTGGTGTTGGGGGGACGGGTGTGGGTGTCAATGGCATTGGAGTGATAGGCGGAATGTGGGTGATGGGTGATGTTGTGGTGGTTGGGGTGTGTGTGCTTGTTGGAGTAGATTTGGTGGAGGTCGTGGTGGGGGTAGTTGGAGTGGTGGGGTGAGAGGTAGATGTGGTTGAGGGCGAAGTGGTACTGGTGGTGGGTTTGGGTGTTGTGGGCGTGGGGGTGGTCTTTGGCGTGCTGGCCGTGGACGACTCTGTGGACACACTGGTTCTAGTGGTCGTTGAGGGTGATGTGGCTGGTGTTGTTCTGGGTGTCCTAGTGGGAGGTGGCTTTGTTCTGGGGGCTGGAAATTAAAAGAAAGGGAAACAGAGGTGAAGGCTTTGTGATAAGAAGGCAGAAGAAAAGTAAATAGTAAGAAGAATAGTAATAAAAATAATAATGTAAATAACAAGAACAACAATAATAATAAAATGTTATTTACATATTGTCCTATCTCCTCAAAAGGACTCACAGACTTGAACAACAAAGGCAGCAAACATTGAAAGTTAGCAAACGTTCAAAATAGGGACAAATCAGGCAAAGGAGACATCCCTTATGTCAGAGGTCCTTACCTGGCGGGGTCTGTGTCGTGCTGGTGCTGGGCGTTGTTTCTATAAAGGAAGGGGGCAGAGGAAAGGAACTTTAAATACTTGTATGGATGGGAATTAAGAAGAGCCAGGTGTGGGCCCACTGCATTTCTGAGATTTGGGAGTCTCGGGCCAGTTACGTGAAGGCTGAGGTTCCTTCCGGCTTCCCCATTTGGGAGGAGCCGTCCAGACGGCCCTCCAGGTTTTAGAGGGAGTCCAAGCAGCTTAGAAAACATCATGAGTGGGGAAGGCACGTGTTCCCCATCTTGGCGTTTTGAGTCGGTGGGGAAAACATACCTGTCTTGGTGACGGGGTGAGTTGTAGTCGAAGTGGTTGTTGTGGTTGGAGGCGTGGTCGTTTCCGTGGTGGTGGGTGTAGTGGTGGTGGGAGTGGTGGTGCTTAGCGGAGTGGTAGAGGTGACTGTCGGCGTTGGTGTTGGGGGGACGGGTGTGGGTGTCAATGGCATTGGAGTGATAGGCGGAATGTGGGTGATGGGTGATGTTGTGGTGGTTGGGGTGTGCGTGCTTGTTGGAGTAGATTTGGTGGAGGTCGTGGTGGGGGTAGTTGGAGTGGTGGGGTGAGAGGTAGATGTGGTTGAGGGCGAAGTGGTACTGGTGGTGGGTTTGGGTGTTGTGGGCGTGGGGGTGGTCTTTGGCGTGCTGGCCGTGGACGACTCTGTGGACACACTGGTTCTAGTGGTCGTTGAGGGTGATGTGGCTGGTGTTGTTCTGGGTGTCCTAGTGGGAGGTGGCTTTGTTCTGGGGGCTGGAAATTAAAAGAAAGGGAAACAGAGGTGAAGGCTTTGTGATAAGAAGGCAGAAGAAAAGTAAATAGTAATAGTAATAATAATAATAATAATAATAATAATAATAATGTAAATAACAACAACAACAATAATAAAATGTTATTTACATACTGTCCTATCTCCTCAAAAGGAGTCACAGACTTGAACAACAAAGGCAGCAAACATTGAAAGTTAGCAAACGTTCAAAATAGGGACAAATCAGGCAAAGGAGACATCCCTTATGTCAGAGGTCCTTACCTGGCGGGGTCTGTGTCGTGCCGGTGCTGGGCGTTGTTTCTATAAAGGAAGGGGGCAGAGGAAAGGAACTTTAAATACTTGTATGGATGGGAATTAAGAAGAGCCAGGTGTGGGCCCACTGCATTTCTGAGATTTGGGAGTCTCGAGCCAGTTACGTGAAGGCTGAGGTCCTGTCCGGCTTCCCCATTTGGGAGGAGCTGTCCAGACGGCCCTCCAGGTTTTAGAGGGAGTCCAAGCAGCTTAGAAAACATCATGAGTGGGGAGGGAACGTGTTACCCATCTTGGCGTTTTGAGTCGGTGGGGAAAACATACCTGTCTTGGTGACGGGGTGAGTTGTAGTCGAAGTGGTTGTTGTGGTTGGAGGCGTGGTCGTTTCCGTGGTGGTGGGTGTAGTGGTGGTGGGAGTGGTGGTGCTTAGCGGAGTGGTAGAGGTGACTGTCGGCGTTGGTGTTGGGGGGACGGGTGTGGGTGTCAATGGCATTGGAGTGATAGGCGGAATGTGGGTGATGGGTGATGTTGTGGTGGTTGGGGTGTGCGTGCTTGTTGGAGTAGATTTGGTGGAGGTCGTGGTGGGGGTAGTTGGAGTGGTGGGGTGAGAGGTAGATGTGGTTGAGGGCGAAGTGGTACTGGTGGTGGGTTTGGGTGTTGTGGGCGTGGGGGTGGTCTTTGGCGTGCTGGCCGTGGACGACTCTGTGGACACACTGGTTCTAGTGGTCGTTGAGGGTGATGTGGCTGGTGTTGTTCTGGGTGTCCTAGTGGGAGGTGGCTTTGTTCTGGGGGCTGGAAATTAAAAGAAAGGGAAACAGAGGTGAAGGCTTTGTGATAAGAAGGCAGAAGAAAAGTAAATAGTAATAGTAATAATAATAATAATAATAATAATAATAATAATAATAATGTAAATAACAACAACAACAATAATAAAATGTTATTTACATACTGTCCTATCTCCTCAAAAGGAGTCACAGACTTGAACAACAAAGGCAGCAAACATTGAAAGTTAGCAAACGTTCAAAATAGGGACAAATCAGGCAAAGGAGACATCCCTTATGTCAGAGGTCCTTACCTGGCGGGGTCTGTGTCGTGCCGGTGCTGGGCGTTGTTTCTATAAAGGAAGGGGGCAGAGGAAAGGAACTTTAAATACTTGTATGCATGGGAATTAAGAAGAGCCAGGTGTGGGCCCACTGCATTTCTGAGATTTGGGAGTCTCGGGCCAGTTACGTGAAGGCTGAGGTTCCTTCCGGCTTCCCCATTTGGGAGGAGCCGTCCAGACGGCCCTTCAGGTTTTAGAGGGAGTCCAAGCAGCTTAGAAAACATCATGAGTGGGGAAGGCACGTGTTCCCCATCTTGGCGTTTTGAGTCGGTGGGGAAAACATACCTGTCTTGGTGACGGGGTGAGTTGTAGTCGAAGTGGTTGTTGTGGTTGGAGGCGTGGTCGTTTCCGTGGTGGTGGGTGTAGTGGTGGTGGGAGTGGTGGTGCTTAGCGGAGTGGTAGAGGTGACTGTCGGCGTTGGTGTTGGGGGGACGGGTGTGGGTGTCAATGGCATTGGAGTGATAGGCGGAATGTGGGTGATGGGTGATGTTGTGGTGGTTGGGGTGTGCGTGCTTGTTGGAGTAGATTTGGTGGAGGTCGTGGTGGGGGTAGTTGGAGTGGTGGGGTGAGAGGTAGATGTGGTTGAGGGCGAAGTGGTACTGGTGGTGGGTTTGGGTGTTGTGGGCGTGGGGGTGGTCTTTGGCGTGCTGGCCGTGGACGACTCTGTGGACACACTGGTTCTAGTGGTCGTTGAGGGTGATGTGGCTGGTGTTGTTCTGGGTGTCCTAGTGGGAGGTGGCTTTGTTCTGGGGGCTGGAAATTAAAAGAAAGGGAAACAGAGGTGAAGGCTTTGTGATAAGAAGGCAGAAGAAAAGTAAATAGTAATAGTAATAGTAATAATAATAATAATAATAATAATAATAATGTAAATAACCACAACAACAATAATAAAATGTTATTTACATACTGTCCTATCTCCTCAAAAGGAGTCACAGACTTGAACAACAAAGGCAGCAAACATTGAAAGTTAGCAAACGTTCAAAATAGGGACAAATCAGGCAAAGGAGACATCCCTTATGTCAGAGGTCCTTACCTGGCGGGGTCTGTGTCGTGCCGGTGCTGGGCGTTGTTTCTATAAAGGAAGGGGGCAGAGGAAAGGAACTTTAAATACTTGTATGGATGGGAATTAAGAAGAGCCAGGTGTGGGCCCACTGCATTTCTGAGATTTGGGAGTCTCGGGCCAGTTACGTGAAGGCTGAGGTTCCTTCCGGCTTCCCCATTTGGGAGGAGCCGTCCAGACGGCCCTTCAGGTTTTAGAGGGAGTCCAAGCAGCTTAGAAAACATCATGAGTGGGGAAGGCACGTGTTCCCAATCTTGGAGTTTTGAGTCGGTGGGGAAAACATACCTGTCTTGGTGACGGGGTGAGTTGTAGTCGAAGTGGTTGTTGTGGTTGGAGGCGTGGTCGTTTCCGTGGTGGTGGGTGTAGTGGTGGTGGGAGTGGTGGTGCTTAGCGGAGTGGTAGAGGTGACTGTCGGCGTTGGTGTTGGGGGGACGGGTGTGGGTGTCAATGGCATTGGAGTGATAGGCGGAATGTGGGTGATGGGTGATGTTGTGGTGGTTGGGGTGTGCGTGCTTGTTGGAGTAGATTTGGTGGAGGTCGTGGTGGGGGTAGTTGGAGTGGTGGGGTGAGAGGTAGATGTGGTTGAGGGCGAAGTGGTACTGGTGGTGGGTTTTGGTGTTGTGGGCGTGGGGGTGGTCTTTGGCGTGCTGGCCGTGGACGACTCTGTGGACACACTGGTTCTAGTGGTCGTTGAGGGTGATGTGGTTGGTGTTGTTCTGGGTGTCCTAGTGGGAGGTGGCTTTGTTCTGGGGGCTGGAAATTAAAAGAAAGGGAAACAGAGGTGAAGGCTTTGTGATAAGAAGGCAGAAGAAAAGTAAATAGTAAGAAGAATAGTAATAAAAATAATAATGTAAATAACAAGAACAACAATAATAATAAAATGTTATTTACATACTGTCCTATCTCCTCAAAAGGAGTCACAGACTTGAACAACAAAGGCAGCAAACATTGAAAGTTAGCAAACGTTCAAAATAGGGACAAATCAGGCAAAGGAGACATCCCTTATGTCAGAGGTCCTTACCTGGCGGGGTCTGTGTCATGCTGGTGCTGGGCGTTGTTTCTATAAAGGAAGGGGGCAGAGGAAAGGAACTTTAAATACTTGTATGGATGGGAATTAAGAAGAGCCAGGTGTGGGCCCACTGCATTTCTGAGATTTGGGAGTCTCGGGCCAGTTACGTGAAGGCTGAGGTTCCTTCCGGCTTCCCCATTTGGGAGGAGCCGTCCAGACGGCCCTCCAGGTTTTAGAGGGAGTCCAAGCAGCTTAGAAAACATCATGAGTGGGGAAGGCACGTGTTCCCCATCTTGGCGTTTTGAGTCGGTGGGGAAAACATACCTGTCTTGGTGACGGGGTGAGTTGTAGTCGAAGTGGTTGTTGTGGTTGGAGGCGTGGTCGTTTCCGTGGTGGTGGGTGTAGTGGTGGTGGGAGTGGTGGTGCTTAGCGGAGTGGTAGAGGTGACTGTCGGCGTTGGTGTTGGGGGGACGGGTGTGGGTGTCAATGGCATTGGAGTGATAGGCGGAATGTGGGTGATGGGTGATGTTGTGGTGGTTGGGGTGTGTGTGCTTGTTGGAGTAGATTTGGTGGAGGTCGTGGTGGGGGTAGTTGGAGTGGTGGGGTGAGAGGTAGATGTGGTTGAGGGCGAAGTGGTACTGGTGGTGGGTTTGGGTGTTGTGGGCGTGGGGGTGGTCTTTGGCGTGCTGGCCGTGGACGACTCTGTGGACACACTGGTTCTAGTGGTCGTTGAGGGTGATGTGGCTGGTGTTGTTCTGGGTGTCCTAGTGGGAGGTGGCTTTGTTCTGGGGGCTGGAAATTAAAAGAAAGGGAAACAGAGGTGAAGGCTTTGTGATAAGAAGGCAGAAGAAAAGTAAATAGTAATAGTAATAATAATAATAATAATAATAATAATGTAAATAACAACAACAACAATAATAAAATGTTATTTACATACTGTCCTATCTCCTCAAAAGGAGTCACAGACTTGGACAACAAAGGCAGCAAACATTGAAAGTTAGCAAACGTTCAAAATAGGGACAAATCAGGCAAAGGAGACATCCCTTATGTCAGAGGTCCTTACCTGGCGGGGTATGTGTCGTGCCGGTGCTGGGCGTTGTTTCTATAAAGGAAGGGGGCAGAGGAAAGGAACTTTAAATACTTGTATGGATGGGAATTAAGAAGAGCCAGGTGTGGGCCCACTGCATTTCTGAGATTTGGGAGTCTCGGGCCAGTTACGTGAAGGCTGAGGTCCTGTCCGGCTTCCCCATTTGGGAGGAGCTGTCCAGACGGCCCTCCAGGTTTTAGAGGGAGTCCAAGCAGCTTAGAAAACATCATGAGTGGGGAGGGAACGTGTTACCCATCTTGGCGTTTTGAGTCGGTGGGGAAAACATACCTGTCTTGGTGACGGGGTGAGTTGTAGTCAAAGTGATTGTTGTGGTTGGAGGCGTGGTCGTTTCCGTGGTGGTGGGTGTAGTGGTGGTGGGAGTGGTGGTGCTTAGCGGAGTGGTAGAGGTGACTGTCGGCGTTGGTGTTGGGGGGACGGGTGTGGGTGTCAATGGCATTGGAGTGATAGGCGGAATGTGGGTGATGGGTGATGTTGTGGTGGTTGGGGTGTGCGTGCTTGTTGGAGTAGATTTGGTGGAGGTCGTGGTGGGGGTAGTTGGAGTGGTGGGGTGAGAGGTAGATGTGGTTGAGGGCGAAGTGGTACTGGTGGTGGGTTTTGGTGTTGTGGGCGTGGGGGTGGTCTTTGGCGTGCTGGCCGTGGACGACTCTGTGGACACACTGGTTCTAGTGGTCGTTGAGGGTGATGTGGTTGGTGTTGTTCTGGGTGTCCTAGTGGGAGGTGGCTTTGTTCTGGGGGCTGGAAATTAAAAGAAAGGGAAACAGAGGTGAAGGCTTTGTGATAAGAAGGCAGAAGAAAAGTAAATAGTAAGAAGAATAGTAATAAAAATAATAATGTAAATAACAAGAACAACAATAATAATAAAATGTTATTTACATACTGTCCTATCTCCTCAAAAGGAGTCACAGACTTGAACAACAAAGGCAGCAAACATTGAAAGTTAGCAAACGTTCAAAATAGGGACAAATCAGGCAAAGGAGACATCCCTTATGTCAGAGGTCCTTACCTGGCGGGGTCTGTGTCGTGCCGGTGCTGGGCGTTGTTTCTATAAAGGAAGGGGGCAGAGGAAAGGAACTTTAAATACTTGTATGCATGGGAATTAAGAAGAGCCAGGTGTGGGCCCACTGCATTTCTGAGATTTGGGAGTCTCGGGCCAGTTACGTGAAGGCTGAGGTTCCTTCCGGCTTCCCCATTTGGGAGGAGCCGTCCAGACGGCCCTTCAGGTTTTAGAGGGAGTCCAAGCAGCTTAGAAAACATCATGAGTGGGGAAGGCACGTGTTCCCCATCTTGGCGTTTTGAGTCGGTGGGGAAAACATACCTGTCTTGGTGACGGGTTGAGTTGTAGTCGAAGTGGTTGTTGTGGTTGGAGGCGTGGTCGTTTCCGTGGTGGTGGGTGTAGTGGTGGTGGGAGTGGTGGTGCTTAGCGGAGTGGTAGAGGTGACTGTCGGCGTTGGTGTTGGGGGGACGGGTGTGGGTGTCAATGGCATTGGAGTGATAGGCGGAATGTGGGTGATGGGTGATGTTGTGGTGGTTGGGGTGTGTGTGCTTGTTGGAGTAGATTTGGTGGAGGTCGTGGTGGGGGTAGTTGGAGTGGTGGGGTGAGAGGTAGATGTGGTTGAGTGCGAAGTGGTACTGGTGGTGGGTTTGGGTGTTGTGGGCGTGGGGGTGGTCTTTGGCGTGCTGGCCGTGGACGACTCTGTGGACACACTGGTTCTAGTGGTCGTTGAGGGTGATGTGGCTGGTGTTGTTCTGGGTGTCCTAGTGGGAGGTGGCTTTGTTCTGGGGGCTGGAAATTAAAAGAAAGGGAAACAGAGGTGAAGGCTTTGTGATACGAAGGCAGAAGAAAAGTAAATAGTAATAGTAATAATAATAATAATAATAATGTAAATAACAACAACAACAATAATAAAATGTTATTTACATACTGTCCTATCTCCTCAAAAGGAGTCACAGACTTGAACAACAAAGGCAGCAAACATTGAAAGTTAGCAAACGTTCAAAATAGGGACAAATCAGGCAAAGGAGACATCCCTTATGTCAGAGGTCCTTACCTGGCGGGGTCTGTGTCGTGCCGGTGCTGGGCGTTGTTTCTATAAAGGAAGGGGGCAGAGGAAAGGAACTTTAAATACTTGTATGGATGGGAATTAAGAAGAGCCAGGTGTGGGCCCACTGCATTTCTGAGATTTGGGAGTCTCGGGCCAGTTACGTGAAGGCTGAGGTCCTGTCCGGCTTCCCCATTTGGGAGGAGCTGTCCAGACGGCCCTCCAGGTTTTAGAGGGAGTCCAAGCAGCTTAGAAAACATCATGAGTGGGGAGGGAACGTGTTACCCATCTTGGCGTTTTGAGTCGGTGGGGAAAACATACCTGTCTTGGTGACGGGGTGAGTTGTAGTCGAAGTCGTTGTTGTGGTTGGAGGCGTGGTCGTTTCCGTGGTGGTGGGTGTAGTGGTGGTGGGAGTGGTGGTGCTTAGCGGAGTGGTAGAGGTGACTGTCGGCGTTGGTGTTGGGGGGACGGGTGTGGGTGTCAATGGCATTGGAGTGATAGGCGGAATGTGGGTGATGGGTGATGTTGTGGTGGTTGGGGTGTGCGTGCTTGTTGGAGTAGATTTGGTGGAGGTCGTGGTGGGGGTAGTTGGAGTGGTGGGGTGAGAGGTAGATGTGGTTGAGGGCGAAGTGGTACTGGTGGTGGGTTTTGGTGTTGTGGGCGTGGGGGTGGTCTTTGGCGTGCTGGCCGTGGACGACTCTGTGGACACAGTGGTTCTAGTGGTCGTTGAGGGTGATGTGGTTGGTGTTGTTCTGGGTGTCCTAGTGGGAGGTGGCTTTGTTCTGGGGGCTGGAAATTAAAAGAAAGGGAAACAGAGGTGAAGGCTTTGTGATAAGAAGGCAGAAGAAAAGTAAATAGTAAGAAGAATAGTAATAAAAATAATAATGTAAATAACAAGAACAACAATAATAATAAAATGTTATTTACATACTGTCCTATCTCCTCAAAAGGAGTCACAGACTTGAACAACAAAGGCAGCAAACATTGAAAGTTAGCAAACGTTCAAAATAGGGACAAATCAGGCAAAGGAGACATCCCTTATGTCAGAGGTCCTTACCTGGCGGGGTCTGTGTCGTGCCGGTGCTGGGCGTTGTTTCTATAAAGGAAGGGGGCAGAGGAAAGGAACTTTAAATACTTGTATGGATGGGAATTAAGAAGAGCCAGGTGTGGGCCCACTGCATTTCTGAGATTTGGGAGTCTCGGGCCAGTTACGTGAAGGCTGAGGTTCCTTCCGGCTTCCCCATTTGGGAGGAGCCGTCCAGACGGCCCTTCAGGTTTTAGAGGGAGTCCAAGCAGCTTAGAAAACATCATGAGTGGGGAAGGCACGTGTTCCCAATCTTGGCGTTTTGAGTCGGTGGGGAAAACATACCTGTCTTGGTGACGGGGTGAGTTGTAGTCGAAGTGGTTGTTGTGGTTGGAGGCGTGGTCGTTTCCGTGGTGGTGGGTGTAGTGGTGGTGGGAGTGGTGGTGCTTAGCGGAGTGGTAGAGGTGACTGTCGGCGTTGGTGTTGGGGGGACGGGTGTGGGTGTCAATGGCATTGGAGTGATAGGCGGAATGTGGGTGATGGGTGATGTTGTGGTGGTTGGGGTGTGTGTGCTTGTTGGAGTAGATTTGGTGGAGGTCGTGGTGGGGGTAGTTGGAGTGGTGGGGTGAGAGGTAGATGTGGTTGAGTGCGAAGTGGTACTGGTGGTGGGTTTGGGTGTTGTGGGCGTGGGGGTGGTCTTTGGCGTGCTGGCCGTGGACGACTCTGTGGACACACTGGTTCTAGTGGTCGTTGAGGGTGATGTGGCTGGTGTTGTTCTGGGTGTCCTAGTGGGAGGTGGCTTTGTTCTGGGGGCTGGAAATTAAAAGAAAGGGAAACAGAGGTGAAGGCTTTGTGATAAGAAGGCAGAAGAAAAGTAAATAGTAATAGTAATAATAATAATAATAATAATAATAATAATAATAATGTAAATAACAACAACAACAATAATAAAATGTTATTTACATACTGTCCTATCTCCTCAAAAGGAGTCACAGACTTGAACAACAAAGGCAGCAAACATTGAAAGTTAGCAAACGTTCAAAACAGGGACAAATCAGGCAAAGGAGACATCCCTTATGTCAGAGGTCCTTACCTGGCGGGGTCTGTGTCGTGCCGGTGCTGGGCGTTGTTTCTATAAAGGAAGGGGGCAGAGGAAAGGAACTTTAAATACTTGTATGGATGGGAATTAAGAAGAGCCAGGTGTGGGCCCACTGCATTTCTGAGATTTGGGAGTCTCGAGCCAGTTACGTGAAGGCTGAGGTCCTGTCCGGCTTCCCCATTTGGGAGGAGCTGTCCAGACGGCCCTCCAGGTTTTAGAGGGAGTCCAAGCAGCTTAGAAAACATCATGAGTGGGGAGGGAACGTGTTACCCATCTTGGCGTTTTGAGTCGGTGGGGAAAACATACCTGTCTTGGTGACGGGGTGAGTTGTAGTCGAAGTGGTTGTTGTGGTTGGAGGCGTGGTCGTTTCCGTGGTGGTGGGTGTAGTGGTGGTGGGAGTGGTGGTGCTTAGCGGAGTGGTAGAGGTGACTGTCGGCGTTGGTGTTGGGGGGACGGGTGTGGGTGTCAATGGCATTGGAGTGATAGGCGGAATGTGGGTGATGGGTGATGTTGTGGTGGTTGGGGTGTGCGTGCTTGTTGGAGTAGATTTGGTGGAGGTCGTGGTGGGGGTAGTTGGAGTGGTGGGGTGAGAGGTAGATGTGGTTGAGGGCGAAGTGGTACTGGTGGTGGGTTTGGGTGTTGTGGGCGTGGGGGTGGTCTTTGGCGTGCTGGCCGTGGACGACTCTGTGGACACACTGGTTCTAGTGGTCGTTGAGGGTGATGTGGCTGGTGTTGTTCTGGGTGTCCTAGTGGGAGGTGGCTTTGTTCTGGGGGCTGGAAATTAAAAGAAAGGGAAACAGAGGTGAAGGCTTTGTGATAAGAAGGCAGAAGAAAAGTAAATAGTAATAATAATAATAATAATAATAATAATAATAATAATAATAATGTAAATAACAACAACAACAATAATAAAATGTTATTTACATACTGTCCTATCTCCTCAAAAGGAGTCACAGACTTGAACAACAAAGGCAGCAAACATTGAAAGTTAGCAAACGTTCAAAATAGGGACAAATCAGGCAAAGGAGACATCCCTTATGTCAGAGGTCCTTACCTGGCGGGGTCTGTGTCGTGCCGGTGCTGGGCGTTGTTTCTATAAAGGAAGGGGGCAGAGGAAAGGAACTTTAAATACTTGTATGGATGGGAATTAAGAAGAGCCAGGTGTGGGCCCACTGCATTTCTGAGATTTGGGAGTCTCGGGCCAGTTACGTGAAGGCTGAGGTTCCTTCCGGCTTCCCCATTTGGGAGGAGCCGTCCAGACGGCCCTTCAGGTTTTAGAGGGAGTCCAAGCAGCTTAGAAAACATCATGAGTGGGGAGGGAACGTGTTACCCATCTTGGCGTTTTGAGTCGGTGGGGAAAACATACCTGTCTTGGTGACGGGGTGAGTTGTAGTCGAAGTGGTTGTTGTGGTTGGAGGCGTGGTCGTTTCCGTGGTGGTGGGTGTAGTGGTGGTGGGAGTGGTGGTGCTTAGCGGAGTGGTAGAGGTGACTGTCGGCGTTGGTGTTGGGGGGACGGGTGTGGGTGTCAATGGCATTGGAGTGATAGGCGGAATGTGGGTGATGGGTGATGTTGTGGTGGTTGGGGTGTGCGTGCTTGTTGGAGTAGATTTGGTGGAGGTCGTGGTGGGGGTAGTTGGAGTGGTGGGGTGAGAGGTAGATGTGGTTGAGGGCGAAGTGGTACTGGTGGTGGGTTTGGGTGTTGTGGGCGTGGGGGTGGTCTTTGGCGTGCTGGCCGTGGACGACTCTGTGGACACACTGGTTCTAGTGGTCGTTGAGGGTGATGTGGCTGGTGTTGTTCTGGGTGTCCTAGTGGGAGGTGGCTTTGTTCTGGGGGCTGGAAATTAAAAGAAAGGGAAACAGAGGTGAAGGCTTTGTGATAAGAAGGCAGAAGAAAAGTAAATAGTAATAGTAATAATAATAATAATAATAATAATAATAATAATAATGTAAATAACAACAACAACAATAATAAAATGTTATTTACATACTGTCCTATCTCCTCAAAAGGAGTCACAGACTTGAACAACAAAGGCAGCAAACATTGAAAGTTAGCAAACGTTCAAAATAGGGACAAATCAGGCAAAGGAGACATCCCTTATGTCAGAGGTCCTTACCTGGCGGGGTCTGTGTCGTGCCGGTGCTGGGCGTTGTTTCTATAAAGGAAGGGGGCAGAGGAAAGGAACTTTAAATACTTGTATGGATGGGAATTAAGAAGAGCCAGGTGTGGGCCCACTGCATTTCTGAGATTTGGGAGTCTCGGGCCAGTTACGTGAAGGCTGAGGTTCCTTCCGGCTTCCCCATTTGGGAGGAGCCGTCCAGACGGCCCTTCAGGTTTTAGAGGGAGTCCAAGCAGCTTAGAAAACATCATGAGTGGGGAAGGCACGTGTTCCCCATCTTGGCGTTTTGAGTCGGTGGGGAAAACATACCTGTCTTGGTGACGGGGTGAGTTGTAGTCGAAGTGGTTGTTGTGGTTGGAGGCGTGGTCGTTTCCGTGGTGGTGGGTGTAGTGGTGGTGGGAGTGGTGGTGCTTAGCGGAGTGGTAGAGGTGACTGTCGGCGTTGGTGTTGGGGGGACGGGTGTGGGTGTCAATGGCATTGGAGTGATAGGCGGAATGTGGGTGATGGGTGATGTTGTGGTGGTTGGGGTGTGCGTGCTTGTTGGAGTAGATTTGGTGGAGGTCGTGGTGGGGGTAGTTGGAGTGGTGGGGTGAGAGGTAGATGTGGTTGAGGGCGAAGTGGTACTGGTGGTGGGTTTGGGTGTTGTGGGCGTGGGGGTGGTCTTTGGCGTGCTGGCCGTGGACGACTCTGTGGACACACTGGTTCTAGTGGTCGTTGAGGGTGATGTGGCTGGTGTTGTTCTGGGTGTCCTAGTGGGAGGTGGCTTTGTTCTGGGGGCTGGAAATTAAAAGAAAGGGAAACAGAGGTGAAGGCTTTGTGATAAGAAGGCAGAAGAAAAGTAAATAGTAATAGTAATAATAATAATAATAATAATAATAATGTAAATAACAACAACAACAATCATAAAATGTTATTTACATACTGTCCTATCTCCTCAAAAGGAGTCACAGACTTGAACAACAAAGGCAGCAAACATTGAAAGTTAGCAAACGTTCAAAATAGGGACAAATCAGGCAAAGGAGACATCCCTTATGTCAGAGGTCCTTACCTGGCGGGGTCTGTGTCGTGCCGGTGCTGGGCGTTGTTTCTATAAAGGAAGGGGGCAGAGGAAAGGAACTTTAAATACTTGTATGGATGGGAATTAAGAAGAGCCAGGTGTGGGCCCACTGCATTTCTGAGATTTGGGAGTCTCGGGCCAGTTACGTGAAGGCTGAGGTCCTGTCCGGCTTCCCCATTTGGGAGGAGCTGTCCAGACGGCCCTCCAGGTTTTAGAGGGAGTCCAAGCAGCTTAGAAAACATCATGAGTGGGGAGGGAACGTGTTACCCATCTTGGCGTTTTGAGTCGGTGGGGAAAACATACCTGTCTTGGTGACGGGGTGAGTTGTAGTCAAAGTGGTTGTTGTGGTTGGAGGCGTGGTCGTTTCCGTGGTGGTGGGTGTAGTGGTGGTGGGAGTGGTGGTGCTTAGCGGAGTGGTAGAGGTGACTGTCGGCGTTGGTGTTGGGGGGACGGGTGTGGGTGTCAATGGCATTGGAGTGATAGGCGGAATGTGGGTGATGGGTGATGTTGTGGTGGTTGGGGTGTGCGTGCTTGTTGGAGTAGATTTGGTGGAGGTCGTGGTGGGGGTAGTTGGAGTGGTGGGGTGAGAGGTAGATGTGGTTGAGGGCGAAGTGGTACTGGTGGTGGGTTTTGGTGTTGTGGGCGTGGGGGTGGTCTTTGGCGTGCTGGCCGTGGACGACTCTGTGGACACACTGGTTCTAGTGGTCGTTGAGGGTGATGTGGTTGGTGTTGTTCTGGGTGTCCTAGTGGGAGGTGGCTTTGTTCTGGGGGCTGGAAATTAAAAGAAAGGGAAACAGAGGTGAAGGCTTTGTGATAAGAAGGCAGAAGAAAAGTAAATAGTAAGAAGAATAGTAATAAAAATAATAATGTAAATAACAAGAACAACAATAATAATAAAATGTTATTTACATACTGTCCTATCTCCTCAAAAGGATTCACAGACTTGAACAACAAAGGCAGCAAACATTGAAAGTTAGCAAACGTTCAAAATAGGGACAAATCAGGCAAAGGAGACATCCCTTATGTCAGAGGTCCTTACCTGGCGGGGTCTGTGTCGTGCCGGTGCTGGGCGTTGTTTCTATAAAGGAAGGGGGCAGAGGAAAGGAACTTTAAATACTTGTATGGATGGGAATTAAGAAGAGCCAGGTGTGGGCCCACTGCATTTCTGAGATTTGGGAGTCTCGGGCCAGTTACGTGAAGGCTGAGGTTCCTTCCGGCTTCCCCATTTGGGAGGAGCCGTCCAGACGGCCCTTCAGGTTTTAGAGGGAGTCCAAGCAGCTTAGAAAACATCATGAGTGGGGAAGGCACGTGTTCCCAATCTTGGCGTTTTGAGTCGGTGGGGAAAACATACCTGTCTTGGTGACGGGGTGAGTTGTAGTCGAAGTGGTTGTTGTGGTTGGAGGCGTGGTCGTTTCCGTGGTGGTGGGTGTAGTGGTGGTGGGAGTGGTGGTGCTTAGCGGAGTGGTAGAGGTGACTGTCGGCGTTGGTGTTGGGGGGACGGGTGTGGGTGTCAATGGCATTGGAGTGATAGGCGGAATGTGGGTGATGGGTGATGTTGTGGTGGTTGGGGTGTGCGTGCTTGTTGGAGTAGATTTGGTGGAGGTCGTGGTGGGGGTAGTTGGAGTGGTGGGGTGAGAGGTAGATGTGGTTGAGGGCGAAGTGGTACTGGTGGTGGGTTTGGGTGTTGTGGGCGTGGGGGTGGTCTTTGGCGTGCTGGCCGTGGACGACTCTGTGGACACACTGGTTCTAGTGGTCGTTGAGGGTGATGTGGCTGGTGTTGTTCTGGGTGTCCTAGTGGGAGGTGGCTTTGTTCTGGGGGCTGGAAATTAAAAGAAAGGGAAACAGAGGTGAAGGCTTTGTGATAAGAAGGCAGAAGAAAAGTAAATAGTAAGAAGAATAGTAATAAAAATAATAATGTAAATAACAAGAACAACAATAATAATAAAATGTTATTTACATACTGTCCTATCTCCTCAAAAGGATTCACAGACTTGAACAACAAAGGCAGCAAACATTGAAAGTTAGCAAACGTTCAAAATAGGGACAAATCAGGCAAAGGAGACATCCCTTATGTCAGAGGTCCTTACCTGGCGGGGTCTGTGTCGTGCCGGTGCTGGGCGTTGTTTCTATAAAGGAAGGGGGCAGAGGAAAGGAACTTTAAATACTTGTATGGATGGGAATTAAGAAGAGCCAGGTGTGGGCCCACTGCATTTCTGAGATTTGGGAGTCTCGGGCCAGTTACGTGAAGGCTGAGGTTCCTTCCGGCTTCCCCATTTGGGAGGAGCCGTCCAGACGGCCCTTCAGGTTTTAGAGGGAGTCCAAGCAGCTTAGAAAACATCATGAGTGGGGAAGGCACGTGTTCCCAATCTTGGCGTTTTGAGTCGGTGGGGAAAACATACCTGTCTTGGTGACGGGGTGAGTTGTAGTCGAAGTGGTTGTTGTGGTTGGAGGCGTGGTCGTTTCCGTGGTGGTGGGTGTAGTGGTGGTGGGAGTGGTGGTGCTTAGCGGAGTGGTAGAGGTGACTGTCGGCGTTGGTGTTGGGGGGACGGGTGTGGGTGTCAATGGCATTGGAGTGATAGGCGGAATGTGGGTGATGGGTGATGTTGTGGTGGTTGGGGTGTGCGTGCTTGTTGGAGTAGATTTGGTGGAGGTCGTGGTGGGGGTAGTTGGAGTGGTGGGGTGAGAGGTAGATGTGGTTGAGGGCGAAGTGGTACTGGTGGTGGGTTTGGGTGTTGTGGGCGTGGGGGTGGTCTTTGGCGTGCTGGCCGTGGACGACTCTGTGGACACACTGGTTCTAGTGGTCGTTGAGGGTGATGTGGCTGGTGTTGTTCTGGGTGTCCTAGTGGGAGGTGGCTTTGTTCTGGGGGCTGGAAATTAAAAGAAAGGGAAACAGAGGTGAAGGCTTTGTGATAAGAAGGCAGAAGAAAAGTAAATAGTAATAGTAATACTAATAATAATAATAATAATAATGTAAATAACCACAACAACAATAATAAAATGTTATTTACATACTGTCCTATCTCCTCAAAAGGAGTCACAGACTTGAACAACAAAGGCAGCAAACATTGAAAGTTAGCAAACGTTCAAAATAGGGACAAATCAGGCAAAGGAGACATCCCTTATGTCAGAGGTCCTTACCTGGCGGGGTCTGTGTCGTGCCGGTGCTGGGCGTTGTTTCTATAAAGGAAGGGGGCAGAGGAAAGGAACTTTAAATACTTGTATGGATGGGAATTAAGAAGAGCCAGGTGTGGGCCCACTGCATTTCTGAGATTTGGGAGTCTCGGGCCAGTTACATGAAGGCTGAGGTTCCTTCCGGCTTCCCCATTTGGGAGGAGCCGTCCAGACGGCCCTTCAGGTTTTAGAGGGAGTCCAAGCAGCTTAGAAAACATCATGAGTGGGGAAGGCACGTGTTCCCAATCTTGGCGTTTTGAGTCGGTGGGGAAAACATACCTGTCTTGGTGACGGGGTGAGTTGTAGTCGAAGTGGTTGTTGTGGTTGGAGGCGTGGTCGTTTCCGTGGTGGTGGGTGTAGTGGTGGTGGGAGTGGTGGTGCTTAGCGGAGTGGTAGAGGTGACTGTCGGCGTTGGTGTTGGGGGGACGGGTGTGGGTGTCAATGGCATTGGAGTGATAGGCGGAATGTGGGTGATGGGTGATGTTGTGGTGGTTGGGGTGTGTGTGCTTGTTGGAGTAGATTTGGTGGAGGTCGTGGTGGGGGTAGTTGGAGTGGTGGGGTGAGAGGTAGATGTGGTTGAGGGCGAAGTGGTACTGGTGGTGGGTTTGGGTGTTGTGGGCGTGGGGGTGGTCTTTGGCGTGCTGGCCGTGGACGACTCTGTGGACACACTGGTTCTAGTGGTCGTTGAGGGTGATGTGGCTGGTGTTGTTCTGGGTGTCCTAGTGGGAGGTGGCTTTGTTCTGGGGGCTGGAAATTAAAAGAAAGGGAAACAGAGGTGAAGGCTTTGTGATAAGAAGGCAGAAGAAAAGTAAATAGTAAGAAGAATAGTAATAAAAATAATAATGTAAATAACAAGAACAACAATAATAATAAAATGTTATTTACATATTGTCCTATCTCCTCAAAAGGACTCACAGACTTGAACAACAAAGGCAGCAAACATTGAAAGTTAGCAAACGTTCAAAATAGGGACAAATCAGGCAAAGGAGACATCCCTTATGTCAGAGGTCCTTACCTGGCGGGGTCTGTGTCGTGCTGGTGCTGGGCGTTGTTTCTATAAAGGAAGGGGGCAGAGGAAAGGAACTTTAAATACTTGTATGGATGGGAATTAAGAAGAGCCAGGTGTGGGCCCACTGCATTTCTGAGATTTGGGAGTCTCGGGCCAGTTACGTGAAGGCTGAGGTTCCTTCCGGCTTCCCCATTTGGGAGGAGCCGTCCAGACGGCCCTCCAGGTTTTAGAGGGAGTCCAAGCAGCTTAGAAAACATCATGAGTGGGGAAGGCACGTGTTCCCCATCTTGGCGTTTTGAGTCGGTGGGGAAAACATACCTGTCTTGGTGACGGGGTGAGTTGTAGTCGAAGTGGTTGTTGTGGTTGGAGGCGTGGTCGTTTCCGTGGTGGTGGGTGTAGTGGTGGTGGGAGTGGTGGTGCTTAGCGGAGTGGTAGAGGTGACTGTCGGCGTTGGTGTTGGGGGGACGGGTGTGGGTGTCAATGGCATTGGAGTGATAGGCGGAATGTGGGTGATGGGTGATGTTGTGGTGGTTGGGGTGTGCGTGCTTGTTGGAGTAGATTTGGTGGAGGTCGTGGTGGGGGTAGTTGGAGTGGTGGGGTGAGAGGTAGATGTGGTTGAGGGCGAAGTGGTACTGGTGGTGGGTTTGGGTGTTGTGGGCGTGGGGGTGGTCTTTGGCGTGCTGGCCGTGGACGACTCTGTGGACACACTGGTTCTAGTGGTCGTTGAGGGTGATGTGGCTGGTGTTGTTCTGGGTGTCCTAGTGGGAGGTGGCTTTGTTCTGGGGGCTGGAAATTAAAAGAAAGGGAAACAGAGGTGAAGGCTTTGTGATAAGAAGGCAGAAGAAAAGTAAATAGTAATAGTAATAATAATAATAATAATAATAATAATAATAATAATGTAAATAACAACAACAACAATAATAAAATGTTATTTACATACTGTCCTATCTCCTCAAAAGGAGTCACAGACTTGAACAACAAAGGCAGCAAACATTGAAAGTTAGCAAACGTTCAAAATAGGGACAAATCAGGCAAAGGAGACATCCCTTATGTCAGAGGTCCTTACCTGGCGGGGTCTGTGTCGTGCCGGTGCTGGGCGTTGTTTCTATAAAGGAAGGGGGCAGAGGAAAGGAACTTTAAATACTTGTATGGATGGGAATTAAGAAGAGCCAGGTGTGGGCCCACTGCATTTCTGAGATTTGGGAGTCTCGAGCCAGTTACGTGAAGGCTGAGGTCCTGTCCGGCTTCCCCATTTGGGAGGAGCTGTCCAGACGGCCCTCCAGGTTTTAGAGGGAGTCCAAGCAGCTTAGAAAACATCATGAGTGGGGAGGGAACGTGTTACCCATCTTGGCGTTTTGAGTCGGTGGGGAAAACATACCTGTCTTGGTGACGGGGTGAGTTGTAGTCGAAGTGGTTGTTGTGGTTGGAGGCGTGGTCGTTTCCGTGGTGGTGGGTGTAGTGGTGGTGGGAGTGGTGGTGCTTAGCGGAGTGGTAGAGGTGACTGTCGGCGTTGGTGTTGGGGGGACGGGTGTGGGTGTCAATGGCATTGGAGTGATAGGCGGAATGTGGGTGATGGGTGATGTTGTGGTGGTTGGGGTGTGCGTGCTTGTTGGAGTAGATTTGGTGGAGGTCGTGGTGGGGGTAGTTGGAGTGGTGGGGTGAGAGGTAGATGTGGTTGAGGGCGAAGTGGTACTGGTGGTGGGTTTGGGTGTTGTGGGCGTGGGGGTGGTCTTTGGCGTGCTGGCCGTGGACGACTCTGTGGACACACTGGTTCTAGTGGTCGTTGAGGGTGATGTGGCTGGTGTTGTTCTGGGTGTCCTAGTGGGAGGTGGCTTTGTTCTGGGGGCTGGAAATTAAAAGAAAGGGAAACAGAGGTGAAGGCTTTGTGATAAGAAGGCAGAAGAAAAGTAAATAGTAATAGTAATAATAATAATAATAATAATAATAATAATGTAAATAACAACAACAACAATAATAAAATGTTATTTACATACTGTCCTATCTCCTCAAAAGGAGTCACAGACTTGAACAACAAAGGCAGCAAACATTGAAAGTTAGCAAACGTTCAAAATAGGGACAAATCAGGCAAAGGAGACATCCCTTATGTCAGAGGTCCTTACCTGGCGGGGTCTGTGTCGTGCCGGTGCTGGGCGTTGTTTCTATAAAGGAAGGGGGCAGAGGAAAGGAACTTTAAATACTTGTATGCATGGGAATTAAGAAGAGCCAGGTGTGGGCCCACTGCATTTCTGAGATTTGGGAGTCTCGGGCCAGTTACGTGAAGGCTGAGGTTCCTTCCGGCTTCCCCATTTGGGAGGAGCCGTCCAGACGGCCCTTCAGGTTTTAGAGGGAGTCCAAGCAGCTTAGAAAACATCATGAGTGGGGAAGGCACGTGTTCCCCATCTTGGCGTTTTGAGTCGGTGGGGAAAACATACCTGTCTTGGTGACGGGGTGAGTTGTAGTCGAAGTGGTTGTTGTGGTTGGAGGCGTGGTCGTTTCCGTGGTGGTGGGTGTAGTGGTGGTGGGAGTGGTGGTGCTTAGCGGAGTGGTAGAGGTGACTGTCGGCGTTGGTGTTGGGGGGACGGGTGTGGGTGTCAATGGCATTGGAGTGATAGGCGGAATGTGGGTGATGGGTGATGTTGTGGTGGTTGGGGTGTGCGTGCTTGTTGGAGTAGATTTGGTGGAGGTCGTGGTGGGGGTAGTTGGAGTGGTGGGGTGAGAGGTAGATGTGGTTGAGGGCGAAGTGGTACTGGTGGTGGGTTTGGGTGTTGTGGGCGTGGGGGTGGTCTTTGGCGTGCTGGCCGTGGACGACTCTGTGGACACACTGGTTCTAGTGGTCGTTGAGGGTGATGTGGCTGGTGTTGTTCTGGGTGTCCTAGTGGGAGGTGGCTTTGTTCTGGGGGCTGGAAATTAAAAGAAAGGGAAACAGAGGTGAAGGCTTTGTGATAAGAAGGCAGAAGAAAAGTAAATAGTAATAGTAATAGTAATAATAATAATAATAATAATAATAATGTAAATAACCACAACAACAATAATAAAATGTTATTTACATACTGTCCTATCTCCTCAAAAGGAGTCACAGACTTGAACAACAAAGGCAGCAAACATTGAAAGTTAGCAAACGTTCAAAATAGGGACAAATCAGGCAAAGGAGACATCCCTTATGTCAGAGGTCCTTACCTGGCGGGGTCTGTGTCGTGCCGGTGCTGGGCGTTGTTTCTATAAAGGAAGGGGGCAGAGGAAAGGAACTTTAAATACTTGTATGGATGGGAATTAAGAAGAGCCAGGTGTGGGCCCACTGCATTTCTGAGATTTGGGAGTCTCGGGCCAGTTACGTGAAGGCTGAGGTTCCTTCCGGCTTCCCCATTTGGGAGGAGCCGTCCAGACGGCCCTTCAGGTTTTAGAGGGAGTCCAAGCAGCTTAGAAAACATCATGAGTGGGGAAGGCACGTGTTCCCAATCTTGGAGTTTTGAGTCGGTGGGGAAAACATACCTGTCTTGGTGACGGGGTGAGTTGTAGTCGAAGTGGTTGTTGTGGTTGGAGGCGTGGTCGTTTCCGTGGTGGTGGGTGTAGTGGTGGTGGGAGTGGTGGTGCTTAGCGGAGTGGTAGAGGTGACTGTCGGCGTTGGTGTTGGGGGGACGGGTGTGGGTGTCAATGGCATTGGAGTGATAGGCGGAATGTGGGTGATGGGTGATGTTGTGGTGGTTGGGGTGTGCGTGCTTGTTGGAGTAGATTTGGTGGAGGTCGTGGTGGGGGTAGTTGGAGTGGTGGGGTGAGAGGTAGATGTGGTTGAGGGCGAAGTGGTACTGGTGGTGGGTTTTGGTGTTGTGGGCGTGGGGGTGGTCTTTGGCGTGCTGGCCGTGGACGACTCTGTGGACACACTGGTTCTAGTGGTCGTTGAGGGTGATGTGGTTGGTGTTGTTCTGGGTGTCCTAGTGGGAGGTGGCTTTGTTCTGGGGGCTGGAAATTAAAAGAAAGGGAAACAGAGGTGAAGGCTTTGTGATAAGAAGGCAGAAGAAAAGTAAATAGTAAGAAGAATAGTAATAAAAATAATAATGTAAATAACAAGAACAACAATAATAATAAAATGTTATTTACATACTGTCCTATCTCCTCAAAAGGAGTCACAGACTTGAACAACAAAGGCAGCAAACATTGAAAGTTAGCAAACGTTCAAAATAGGGACAAATCAGGCAAAGGAGACATCCCTTATGTCAGAGGTCCTTACCTGGCGGGGTCTGTGTCGTGCTGGTGCTGGGCGTTGTTTCTATAAAGGAAGGGGGCAGAGGAAAGGAACTTTAAATACTTGTATGGATGGGAATTAAGAAGAGCCAGGTGTGGGCCCACTGCATTTCTGAGATTTGGGAGTCTCGGGCCAGTTACGTGAAGGCTGAGGTTCCTTCCGGCTTCCCCATTTGGGAGGAGCCGTCCAGACGGCCCTCCAGGTTTTAGAGGGAGTCCAAGCAGCTTAGAAAACATCATGAGTGGGGAAGGCACGTGTTCCCCATCTTGGCGTTTTGAGTCGGTGGGGAAAACATACCTGTCTTGGTGACGGGGTGAGTTGTAGTTGAAGTGGTTGTTGTGGTTGGAGGCGTGGTCGTTTCCGTGGTGGTGGGTGTAGTGGTGGTGGGAGTGGTGGTGCTTAGCGGAGTGGTAGAGGTGACTGTCGGCGTTGGTGTTGGGGGGACGGGTGTGGGTGTCAATGGCATTGGAGTGATAGGCGGAATGTGGGTGATGGGTGATGTTGTGGTGGTTGGGGTGTGTGTGCTTGTTGGAGTAGATTTGGTGGAGGTCGTGGTGGGGGTAGTTGGAGTGGTGGGGTGAGAGGTAGATGTGGTTGAGGGCGAAGTGGTACTGGTGGTGGGTTTGGGTGTTGTGGGCGTGGGGGTGGTCTTTGGCGTGCTGGCCGTGGACGACTCTGTGGACACACTGGTTCTAGTGGTCGTTGAGGGTGATGTGGCTGGTGTTGTTCTGGGTGTCCTAGTGGGAGGTGGCTTTGTTCTGGGGGCTGGAAATTAAAAGAAAGGGAAACAGAGGTGAAGGCTTTGTGATAAGAAGGCAGAAGAAAAGTAAATAGTAATAGTAATAATAATAATAATAATAATAATAATAATGTAAATAACAACAACAACAATAATAAAATGTTATTTACATACTGTCCTATCTCCTCAAAAGGAGTCACAGACTTGGACAACAAAGGCAGCAAACATTGAAAGTTAGCAAACGTTCAAAATAGGGACAAATCAGGCAAAGGAGACATCCCTTATGTCAGAGGTCCTTACCTGGCGGGGTATGTGTCGTGCCGGTGCTGGGCGTTGTTTCTATAAAGGAAGGGGGCAGAGGAAAGGAACTTTAAATACTTGTATGGATGGGAATTAAGAAGAGCCAGGTGTGGGCCCACTGCATTTCTGAGATTTGGGAGTCTCGGGCCAGTTACGTGAAGGCTGAGGTCCTGTCCGGCTTCCCCATTTGGGAGGAGCTGTCCAGACGGCCCTCCAGGTTTTAGAGGGAGTCCAAGCAGCTTAGAAAACATCATGAGTGGGGAGGGAACGTGTTACCCATCTTGGCGTTTTGAGTCGGTGGGGAAAACATACCTGTCTTGGTGACGGGGTGAGTTGTAGTCAAAGTGGTTGTTGTGGTTGGAGGCGTGGTCGTTTCCGTGGTGGTGGGTGTAGTGGTGGTGGGAGTGGTGGTGCTTAGCGGAGTGGTAGAGGTGACTGTCGGCGTTGGTGTTGGGGGGACGGGTGTGGGTGTCAATGGCATTGGAGTGATAGGCGGAATGTGGGTGATGGGTGATGTTGTGGTGGTTGGGGTGTGCGTGCTTGTTGGAGTAGATTTGGTGGAGGTCGTGGTGGGGGTAGTTGGAGTGGTGGGGTGAGAGGTAGATGTGGTTGAGGGCGAAGTGGTACTGGTGGTGGGTTTTGGTGTTGTGGGCGTGGGGGTGGTCTTTGGCGTGCTGGCCGTGGACGACTCTGTGGACACACTGGTTCTAGTGGTCGTTGAGGGTGATGTGGTTGGTGTTGTTCTGGGTGTCCTAGTGGGAGGTGGCTTTGTTCTGGGGGCTGGAAATTAAAAGAAAGGGAAACAGAGGTGAAGGCTTTGTGATAAGAAGGCAGAAGAAAAGTAAATAGTAAGAAGAATAGTAATAAAAATAATAATGTAAATAACAAGAACAACAATAATAATAAAATGTTATTTACATACTGTCCTATCTCCTCAAAAGGAGTCACAGACTTGAACAACAAAGGCAGCAAACATTGAAAGTTAGCAAACGTTCAAAATAGGGACAAATCAGGCAAAGGAGACATCCCTTATGTCAGAGGTCCTTACCTGGCGGGGTCTGTGTCGTGCCGGTGCTGGGCGTTGTTTCTATAAAGGAAGGGGGCAGAGGAAAGGAACTTTAAATACTTGTATGCATGGGAATTAAGAAGAGCCAGGTGTGGGCCCACTGCATTTCTGAGATTTGGGAGTCTCGGGCCAGTTACGTGAAGGCTGAGGTTCCTTCCGGCTTCCCCATTTGGGAGGAGCCGTCCAGACGGCCCTTCAGGTTTTAGAGGGAGTCCAAGCAGCTTAGAAAACATCATGAGTGGGGAAGGCACGTGTTCCCCATCTTGGCGTTTTGAGTCGGTGGGGAAAACATACCTGTCTTGGTGACGGGTTGAGTTGTAGTCGAAGTGGTTGTTGTGGTTGGAGGCGTGGTCGTTTCCGTGGTGGTGGGTGTAGTGGTGGTGGGAGTGGTGGTGCTTAGCGGAGTGGTAGAGGTGACTGTCGGCGTTGGTGTTGGGGGGACGGGTGTGGGTGTCAATGGCATTGGAGTGATAGGCGGAATGTGGGTGATGGGTGATGTTGTGGTGGTTGGGGTGTGTGTGCTTGTTGGAGTAGATTTGGTGGAGGTCGTGGTGGGGGTAGTTGGAGTGGTGGGGTGAGAGGTAGATGTGGTTGAGTGCGAAGTGGTACTGGTGGTGGGTTTGGGTGTTGTGGGCGTGGGGGTGGTCTTTGGCGTGCTGGCCGTGGACGACTCTGTGGACACACTGGTTCTAGTGGTCGTTGAGGGTGATGTGGCTGGTGTTGTTCTGGGTGTCCTAGTGGGAGGTGGCTTTGTTCTGGGGGCTGGAAATTAAAAGAAAGGGAAACAGAGGTGAAGGCTTTGTGATACGAAGGCAGAAGAAAAGTAAATAGTAATAGTAATAATAATAATAATAATAATGTAAATAACAACAACAACAATAATAAAATGTTATTTACATACTGTCCTATCTCCTCAAAAGGAGTCACAGACTTGAACAACAAAGGCAGCAAACATTGAAAGTTAGCAAACGTTCAAAATAGGGACAAATCAGGCAAAGGAGACATCCCTTATGTCAGAGGTCCTTACCTGGCGGGGTCTGTGTCGTGCCGGTGCTGGGCGTTGTTTCTATAAAGGAAGGGGGCAGAGGAAAGGAACTTTAAATACTTGTATGGATGGGAATTAAGAAGAGCCAGGTGTGGGCCCACTGCATTTCTGAGATTTGGGAGTCTCGGGCCAGTTACGTGAAGGCTGAGGTCCTGTCCGGCTTCCCCATTTGGGAGGAGCTGTCCAGACGGCCCTCCAGGTTTTAGAGGGAGTCCAAGCAGCTTAGAAAACATCATGAGTGGGGAGGGAACGTGTTACCCATCTTGGCGTTTTGAGTCGGTGGGGAAAACATACCTGTCTTGGTGACGGGGTGAGTTGTAGTCGAAGTCGTTGTTGTGGTTGGAGGCGTGGTCGTTTCCGTGGTGGTGGGTGTAGTGGTGGTGGGAGTGGTGGTGCTTAGCGGAGTGGTAGAGGTGACTGTCGGCGTTGGTGTTGGGGGGACGGGTGTGGGTGTCAATGGCATTGGAGTGATAGGCGGAATGTGGGTGATGGGTGATGTTGTGGTGGTTGGGGTGTGCGTGCTTGTTGGAGTAGATTTGGTGGAGGTCGTGGTGGGGGTAGTTGGAGTGGTGGGGTGAGAGGTAGATGTGGTTGAGGGCGAAGTGGTACTGGTGGTGGGTTTTGGTGTTGTGGGCGTGGGGGTGGTCTTTGGCGTGCTGGCCGTGGACGACTCTGTGGACACAGTGGTTCTAGTGGTCGTTGAGGGTGATGTGGTTGGTGTTGTTCTGGGTGTCCTAGTGGGAGGTGGCTTTGTTCTGGGGGCTGGAAATTAAAAGAAAGGGAAACAGAGGTGAAGGCTTTGTGATAAGAAGGCAGAAGAAAAGTAAATAGTAAGAAGAATAGTAATAAAAATAATAATGTAAATAACAAGAACAACAATAATAATAAAATGTTATTTACATACTGTCCTATCTCCTCAAAAGGAGTCACAGACTTGAACAACAAAGGCAGCAAACATTGAAAGTTAGCAAACGTTCAAAATAGGGACAAATCAGGCAAAGGAGACATCCCTTATGTCAGAGGTCCTTACCTGGCGGGGTCTGTGTCGTGCCGGTGCTGGGCGTTGTTTCTATAAAGGAAGGGGGCAGAGGAAAGGAACTTTAAATACTTGTATGGATGGGAATTAAGAAGAGCCAGGTGTGGGCCCACTGCATTTCTGAGATTTGGGAGTCTCGGGCCAGTTACGTGAAGGCTGAGGTTCCTTCCGGCTTCCCCATTTGGGAGGAGCCGTCCAGACGGCCCTTCAGGTTTTAGAGGGAGTCCAAGCAGCTTAGAAAACATCATGAGTGGGGAAGGCACGTGTTCCCAATCTTGGCGTTTTGAGTCGGTGGGGAAAACATACCTGTCTTGGTGACGGGGTGAGTTGTAGTCGAAGTGGTTGTTGTGGTTGGAGGCGTGGTCGTTTCCGTGGTGGTGGGTGTAGTGGTGGTGGGAGTGGTGGTGCTTAGCGGAGTGGTAGAGGTGACTGTCGGCGTTGGTGTTGGGGGGACGGGTGTGGGTGTCAATGGCATTGGAGTGATAGGCGGAATGTGGGTGATGGGTGATGTTGTGGTGGTTGGGGTGTGTGTGCTTGTTGGAGTAGATTTGGTGGAGGTCGTGGTGGGGGTAGTTGGAGTGGTGGGGTGAGAGGTAGATGTGGTTGAGTGCGAAGTGGTACTGGTGGTGGGTTTGGGTGTTGTGGGCGTGGGGGTGGTCTTTGGCGTGCTGGCCGTGGACGACTCTGTGGACACACTGGTTCTAGTGGTCGTTGAGGGTGATGTGGCTGGTGTTGTTCTGGGTGTCCTAGTGGGAGGTGGCTTTGTTCTGGGGGCTGGAAATTAAAAGAAAGGGAAACAGAGGTGAAGGCTTTGTGATAAGAAGGCAGAAGAAAAGTAAATAGTAATAGTAATAATAATAATAATAATAATAATAATAATAATAATGTAAATAACAACAACAACAATAATAAAATGTTATTTACATACTGTCCTATCTCCTCAAAAGGAGTCACAGACTTGAACAACAAAGGCAGCAAACATTGAAAGTTAGCAAACGTTCAAAACAGGGACAAATCAGGCAAAGGAGACATCCCTTATGTCAGAGGTCCTTACCTGGCGGGGTCTGTGTCGTGCCGGTGCTGGGCGTTGTTTCTATAAAGGAAGGGGGCAGAGGAAAGGAACTTTAAATACTTGTATGGATGGGAATTAAGAAGAGCCAGGTGTGGGCCCACTGCATTTCTGAGATTTGGGAGTCTCGAGCCAGTTACGTGAAGGCTGAGGTCCTGTCCGGCTTCCCCATTTGGGAGGAGCTGTCCAGACGGCCCTCCAGGTTTTAGAGGGAGTCCAAGCAGCTTAGAAAACATCATGAGTGGGGAGGGAACGTGTTACCCATCTTGGCGTTTTGAGTCGGTGGGGAAAACATACCTGTCTTGGTGACGGGGTGAGTTGTAGTCGAAGTGGTTGTTGTGGTTGGAGGCGTGGTCGTTTCCGTGGTGGTGGGTGTAGTGGTGGTGGGAGTGGTGGTGCTTAGCGGAGTGGTAGAGGTGACTGTCGGCGTTGGTGTTGGGGGGACGGGTGTGGGTGTCAATGGCATTGGAGTGATAGGCGGAATGTGGGTGATGGGTGATGTTGTGGTGGTTGGGGTGTGCGTGCTTGTTGGAGTAGATTTGGTGGAGGTCGTGGTGGGGGTAGTTGGAGTGGTGGGGTGAGAGGTAGATGTGGTTGAGGGCGAAGTGGTACTGGTGGTGGGTTTGGGTGTTGTGGGCGTGGGGGTGGTCTTTGGCGTGCTGGCCGTGGACGACTCTGTGGACACACTGGTTCTAGTGGTCGTTGAGGGTGATGTGGCTGGTGTTGTTCTGGGTGTCCTAGTGGGAGGTGGCTTTGTTCTGGGGGCTGGAAATTAAAAGAAAGGGAAACAGAGGTGAAGGCTTTGTGATAAGAAGGCAGAAGAAAAGTAAATAGTAATAATAATAATAATAATAATAATAATAATAATAATGTAAATAACAACAACAACAATAATAAAATGTTATTTACATACTGTCCTATCTCCTCAAAAGGAGTCACAGACTTGAACAACAAAGGCAGCAAACATTGAAAGTTAGCAAACGTTCAAAATAGGGACAAATCAGGCAAAGGAGACATCCCTTATGTCAGAGGTCCTTACCTGGCGGGGTCTGTGTCGTGCCGGTGCTGGGCGTTGTTTCTATAAAGGAAGGGGGCAGAGGAAAGGAACTTTAAATACTTGTATGGATGGGAATTAAGAAGAGCCAGGTGTGGGCCCACTGCATTTCTGAGATTTGGGAGTCTCGGGCCAGTTACGTGAAGGCTGAGGTTCCTTCCGGCTTCCCCATTTGGGAGGAGCCGTCCAGACGGCCCTTCAGGTTTTAGAGGGAGTCCAAGCAGCTTAGAAAACATCATGAGTGGGGAGGGAACGTGTTACCCATCTTGGCGTTTTGAGTCGGTGGGGAAAACATACCTGTCTTGGTGACGGGGTGAGTTGTAGTCGAAGTGGTTGTTGTGGTTGGAGGCGTGGTCGTTTCCGTGGTGGTGGGTGTAGTGGTGGTGGGAGTGGTGGTGCTTAGCGGAGTGGTAGAGGTGACTGTCGGCGTTGGTGTTGGGGGGACGGGTGTGGGTGTCAATGGCATTGGAGTGATAGGCGGAATGTGGGTGATGGGTGATGTTGTGGTGGTTGGGGTGTGCGTGCTTGTTGGAGTAGATTTGGTGGAGGTCGTGGTGGGGGTAGTTGGAGTGGTGGGGTGAGAGGTAGATGTGGTTGAGGGCGAAGTGGTACTGGTGGTGGGTTTGGGTGTTGTGGGCGTGGGGGTGGTCTTTGGCGTGCTGGCCGTGGACGACTCTGTGGACACACTGGTTCTAGTGGTCGTTGAGGGTGATGTGGCTGGTGTTGTTCTGGGTGTCCTAGTGGGAGGTGGCTTTGTTCTGGGGGCTGGAAATTAAAAGAAAGGGAAACAGAGGTGAAGGCTTTGTGATAAGAAGGCAGAAGAAAAGTAAATAGTAATAGTAATAATAATAATAATAATAATAATAATAATAATAATGTAAATAACAACAACAACAATAATAAAATGTTATTTACATACTGTCCTATCTCCTCAAAAGGAGTCACAGACTTGAACAACAAAGGCAGCAAACATTGAAAGTTAGCAAACGTTCAAAATAGGGACAAATCAGGCAAAGGAGACATCCCTTATGTCAGAGGTCCTTACCTGGCGGGGTCTGTGTCGTGCCGGTGCTGGGCGTTGTTTCTATAAAGGAAGGGGGCAGAGGAAAGGAACTTTAAATACTTGTATGGATGGGAATTAAGAAGAGCCAGGTGTGGGCCCACTGCATTTCTGAGATTTGGGAGTCTCGGGCCAGTTACGTGAAGGCTGAGGTTCCTTCCGGCTTCCCCATTTGGGAGGAGCCGTCCAGACGGCCCTTCAGGTTTTAGAGGGAGTCCAAGCAGCTTAGAAAACATCATGAGTGGGGAAGGCACGTGTTCCCCATCTTGGCGTTTTGAGTCGGTGGGGAAAACATACCTGTCTTGGTGACGGGGTGAGTTGTAGTCGAAGTGGTTGTTGTGGTTGGAGGCGTGGTCGTTTCCGTGGTGGTGGGTGTAGTGGTGGTGGGAGTGGTGGTGCTTAGCGGAGTGGTAGAGGTGACTGTCGGCGTTGGTGTTGGGGGGACGGGTGTGGGTGTCAATGGCATTGGAGTGATAGGCGGAATGTGGGTGATGGGTGATGTTGTGGTGGTTGGGGTGTGCGTGCTTGTTGGAGTAGATTTGGTGGAGGTCGTGGTGGGGGTAGTTGGAGTGGTGGGGTGAGAGGTAGATGTGGTTGAGGGCGAAGTGGTACTGGTGGTGGGTTTGGGTGTTGTGGGCGTGGGGGTGGTCTTTGGCGTGCTGGCCGTGGACGACTCTGTGGACACACTGGTTCTAGTGGTCGTTGAGGGTGATGTGGCTGGTGTTGTTCTGGGTGTCCTAGTGGGAGGTGGCTTTGTTCTGGGGGCTGGAAATTAAAAGAAAGGGAAACAGAGGTGAAGGCTTTGTGATAAGAAGGCAGAAGAAAAGTAAATAGTAATAGTAATAATAATAATAATAATAATAATAATGTAAATAACAACAACAACAATCATAAAATGTTATTTACATACTGTCCTATCTCCTCAAAAGGAGTCACAGACTTGAACAACAAAGGCAGCAAACATTGAAAGTTAGCAAACGTTCAAAATAGGGACAAATCAGGCAAAGGAGACATCCCTTATGTCAGAGGTCCTTACCTGGCGGGGTCTGTGTCGTGCCGGTGCTGGGCGTTGTTTCTATAAAGGAAGGGGGCAGAGGAAAGGAACTTTAAATACTTGTATGGATGGGAATTAAGAAGAGCCAGGTGTGGGCCCACTGCATTTCTGAGATTTGGGAGTCTCGGGCCAGTTACGTGAAGGCTGAGGTCCTGTCCGGCTTCCCCATTTGGGAGGAGCTGTCCAGACGGCCCTCCAGGTTTTAGAGGGAGTCCAAGCAGCTTAGAAAACATCATGAGTGGGGAGGGAACGTGTTACCCATCTTGGCGTTTTGAGTCGGTGGGGAAAACATACCTGTCTTGGTGACGGGGTGAGTTGTAGTCAAAGTGGTTGTTGTGGTTGGAGGCGTGGTCGTTTCCGTGGTGGTGGGTGTAGTGGTGGTGGGAGTGGTGGTGCTTAGCGGAGTGGTAGAGGTGACTGTCGGCGTTGGTGTTGGGGGGACGGGTGTGGGTGTCAATGGCATTGGAGTGATAGGCGGAATGTGGGTGATGGGTGATGTTGTGGTGGTTGGGGTGTGCGTGCTTGTTGGAGTAGATTTGGTGGAGGTCGTGGTGGGGGTAGTTGGAGTGGTGGGGTGAGAGGTAGATGTGGTTGAGGGCGAAGTGGTACTGGTGGTGGGTTTTGGTGTTGTGGGCGTGGGGGTGGTCTTTGGCGTGCTGGCCGTGGACGACTCTGTGGACACACTGGTTCTAGTGGTCGTTGAGGGTGATGTGGTTGGTGTTGTTCTGGGTGTCCTAGTGGGAGGTGGCTTTGTTCTGGGGGCTGGAAATTAAAAGAAAGGGAAACAGAGGTGAAGGCTTTGTGATAAGAAGGCAGAAGAAAAGTAAATAGTAAGAAGAATAGTAATAAAAATAATAATGTAAATAACAAGAACAACAATAATAATAAAATGTTATTTACATACTGTCCTATCTCCTCAAAAGGATTCACAGACTTGAACAACAAAGGCAGCAAACATTGAAAGTTAGCAAACGTTCAAAATAGGGACAAATCAGGCAAAGGAGACATCCCTTATGTCAGAGGTCCTTACCTGGCGGGGTCTGTGTCGTGCCGGTGCTGGGCGTTGTTTCTATAAAGGAAGGGGGCAGAGGAAAGGAACTTTAAATACTTGTATGGATGGGAATTAAGAAGAGCCAGGTGTGGGCCCACTGCATTTCTGAGATTTGGGAGTCTCGGGCCAGTTACGTGAAGGCTGAGGTTCCTTCCGGCTTCCCCATTTGGGAGGAGCCGTCCAGACGGCCCTTCAGGTTTTAGAGGGAGTCCAAGCAGCTTAGAAAACATCATGAGTGGGGAAGGCACGTGTTCCCCATCTTGGCGTTTTGAGTCGGTGGGGAAAACATACCTGTCTTGGTGACGGGGTGAGTTGTAGTCGAAGTGGTTGTTGTGGTTGGAGGCGTGGTCGTTTCCGTGGTGGTGGGTGTAGTGGTGGTGGGAGTGGTGGTGCTTAGCGGAGTGGTAGAGGTGACTGTCGGCGTTGGTGTTGGGGGGACGGGTGTGGGTGTCAATGGCATTGGAGTGATAGGCGGAATGTGGGTGATGGGTGATGTTGTGGTGGTTGGGGTGTGCGTGCTTGTTGGAGTAGATTTGGTGGAGGTCGTGGTGGGGGTAGTTGGAGTGGTGGGGTGAGAGGTAGATGTGGTTGAGGGCGAAGTGGTACTGGTGGTGGGTTTGGGTGTTGTGGGCGTGGGGGTGGTCTTTGGCGTGCTGGCCGTGGACGACTCTGTGGACACACTGGTTCTAGTGGTCGTTGAGGGTGATGTGGCTGGTGTTGTTCTGGGTGTCCTAGTGGGAGGTGGCTTTGTTCTGGGGGCTGGAAATTAAAAGAAAGGGAAACAGAGGTGAAGGCTTTGTGATAAGAAGGCAGAAGAAAAGTAAATAGTAATAGTAATACTAATAATAATAATAATAATAATGTAAATAACAACAACAACAATAATAAAATGTTATTTACATACTGTCCTATCTCCTCAAAAGGAGTCACAGACTTGAACAACAAAGGCAGCAAACATTGAAAGTTAGCAAACGTTCAAAATAGGGACAAATCAGGCAAAGGAGACATCCCTTATGTCAGAGGTCCTTACCTGGCGGGGTCTGTGTCGTGCCGGTGCTGGGCGTTGTTTCTATAAAGGAAGGGGGCAGAGGAAAGGAACTTTAAATACTTGTATGGATGGGAATTAAGAAGAGCCAGGTGTGGGCCCACTGCATTTCTGAGATTTGGGAGTCTCGGGCCAGTTACGTGAAGGCTGAGGTCCTGTCCGGCTTCCCCATTTGGGAGGAGCTGTCCAGACGGCCCTCCAGGTTTTAGAGGGAGTCCAAGCAGCTTAGAAAACATCATGAGTGGGGAGGGAACGTGTTACTCATCTTGGCGTTTTGAGTCGGTGGGGAAAACATACCTGTCTTGGTGACGGGGTGAGTTGTAGTCAAAGTGGTTGTTGTGGTTGGAGGCGTGGTCGTTTCCGTGGTGGTGGGTGTAGTGGTGGTGGGAGTGGTGGTGCTTAGCGGAGTGGTAGAGGTGACTGTCGGCGTTGGTGTTGGGGGGACGGGTGTGGGTGTCAATGGCATTGGAGTGATAGGCGGAATGTGGGTGATGGGTGATGTTGTGGTGGTTGGGGTGTGTGTGCTAGTTGGAGAAGATTTGGTGGAGGTCGTGGTGGGGGTAGTTGGAGTGGTGGGGTGAGAGGTAGATGTGGTTGAGGGCGAAGTGGTACTGGTGGTGGGTTTTGGTGTTGTGGGCGTGGGGGTGGTCTTTGGCGTGCTGGCCGTGGACGACTCTGTGGACACAGTGGTTCTAGTGGTCGTTGAGGGTGATGTGGTTGGTGTTGTTCTGGGTGTCCTAGTGGGAGGTGGCTTTGTTCTGGGGGCTGGAAATTAAAAGAAAGGGAAACAGAGGTGAAGGCTTTGTGATAAGAAGGCAGAAGAAAAGTAAATAGTAAGAAGAATAGTAATAAAAATAATAATGTAAATAACAAGAACAACAATAATAATAAAATGTTATTTACATACTGTCCTATCTCCTCAAAAGGAGTCACAGACTTGAACAACAAAGGCAGCAAACATTGAAAGTTAGCAAACGTTCAAAATAGGGACAAATCAGGCAAAGGAGACATCCCTTATGTCAGAGGTCCTTACCTGGCGGGGTCTGTGTCGTGCCGGTGCTGGGCGTTGTTTCTATAAAGGAAGGGGGCAGAGGAAAGGAACTTTAAATACTTGTATGGATGGGAATTAAGAAGAGCCAGGTGTGGGCCCACTGCATTTCTGAGATTTGGGAGTCTCGGGCCATTTACGTGAAGGCTGAGGTTCCTTCCGGCTTCCCCATTTGGGAGGAGCCGTCCAGACGGCCCTCCAGGTTTTAGAGGGAGTCCAAGCAGCTTAGAAAACATCATGAGTGGGGAAGGCACGTGTTCCCCATCTTGGCGTTTTGAGTCGGTGGGGAAAACATACCTGTCTTGGTGACGGGGTGAGTTGTAGTCGAAGTGGTTGTTGTGGTTGGAGGCGTGGTTGTTTCCGTGGTGGTGGGTGTAGTGGTGGTGGGAGTGGTGGTGCTTAGCGGAGTGGTAGAGGTGACTGTCGGCGTTGGTGTTGGGGGGACGGGTGTGGGTGTCAATGGCATTGGAGTGATAGGCGGAATGTGGGTGATGGGTGATGTTGTGGTGGTTGGGGTGTGTGTGCTTGTTGGAGTAGATTTGGTGGAGGTCGTGGTGGGGGTAGTTGGAGTGGTGGGGTGAGAGGTAGATGTGGTTGAGGGCGAAGTGGTACTGGTGGTGGGTTTGGGTGTTGTGGGCGTGGGGGTGGTCTTTGGCGTGCTGGCCGTGGACGACTCTGTGGACACACTGGTTCTAGTGGTCGTTGAGGGTGATGTGGTTGGTGTTGTTCTGGGTGTCCTAGTGGGAGGTGGCTTTGTTCTGGGGGCTGGAAATTAAAAGAAAGGGAAACAGAGGTGAAGGCTTTGTGATAAGAAGGCAGAAGAAAAGTAAATAGTAAGAAGAATAGTAATAAAAATAATAATGTAAATAACAAGAACAACAATAATAATAAAATGTTATTTACATACTGTCCTATCTCCTCAAAAGGAGTCACAGACTTGAACAACAAAGGCAGCAAACATTGAAATTAGCAAACCTTCAAAATAGGGACAAATCAGGCAAAGGAGACATCCCTTATGTCAGAGGTCCTTACCTGGCGGGGTCTGTGTCGTGCCGGTACTGGGCGTTGTTTCTATAAAGGAAGGGGGCAGAGGAAAGGAACTTTAAATACTTGTATGGATGGGAATTAAGACGAGCCAGGTGTGGGCCCACTGCATTTCTGAGATTTGGGAGTCTCGGGCCAGTTACGTGAAGGCTGAGGTCCTGTCCGGCTTCCCCATTTGGGAGGAGCTGTCCAGACGGCCCTCCAGGTTTTAGAGGGAGTCCAAGCAGCTTAGAAAACATCATGAGTGGGGAGGGAACGTGTTACCCATCTTGGCGTTTTGAGTCGGTGGGGAAAACATACCTGTCTTGGTGACGGGGTGAGTTGTAGTCGAAGTCGTTGTTGTGGTTGGAGGCGTGGTCGTTTCCGTGGTGGTGGGTGTAGTGGTGGTGGGAGTGGTGGTGCTTAGCGGAGTGGTAGAGGTGACTGTCGGCGTTGGTGTTGGGGGGACGGGTGTGGGTGTCAATGGCATTGGAGTGATAGGCGGAATGTGGGTGATGGGTGATGTTGTGGTGGTTGGGGTGTGCGTGCTTGTTGGAGTAGATTTGGTGGAGGTCGTGGTGGGGGTAGTTGGAGTGGTGGGGTGAGAGGTAGATGTGGTTGAGGGCGAAGTGGTACTGGTGGTGGGTTTGGGTGTTGTGGGCGTGGGGGTGGTCTTTGGCGTGCTGGCCGTGGACGACTCTGTGGACACACTGGTTCTAGTGGTCGTTGAGGGTGATGTGGCTGGTGTTGTTCTGGGTGTCCTAGTGGGAGGTGGCTTTGTTCTGGGGGCTGGAAATTAAAAGAAAGGGAAACAGAGGTGAAGGCTTTGTGATAAGAAGGCAGAAGAAAAGTAAATAGTAAGAAGAATAGTAATAAAAATAATAATGTAAATAACAACAACAACAATAATAATAAAATGTTATTTACATACTGTCCTATCTCCTCAAAAGGAGTCACAGACTTGAACAACAAAGGCAGCAAACATTGAAAGTTAGCAAACGTTCAAAATAGGGACAAATCAGGCAAAGGAGACATCCTTTATGTCAGAGGTCCTTACCTGGCGGGGTCTGTGTCGTGCCGGTACTGGGCGTTGTTTCTATAAAGGAAGGGGGCAGAGGAAAGGAACTTTAAATACTTGTATGGATGGGAATTAAGACGAGCCAGGTGTGGGCCCACTGCATTTCTGAGATTTGGGAGTCTCGGGCCAGTTACGTGAAGGCTGAGGTCCTGTCCGGCTTCCCCATTTGGGAGGAGCTGTCCAGACGGCCCTCCAGGTTTTAGAGGGAGTCCAAGCAGCTTAGAAAACATCATGAGTGGGGAGGGAACGTGTTACCCATCTTGGCGTTTTGAGTCGGTGGGGAAAACATACCTGTCTTGGTGACGGGGTGAGTTGTAGTCGAAGTCGTTGTTGTGGTTGGAGGCGTGGTCGTTTCCGTGGTGGTGGGTGTAGTGGTGGTGGGAGTGGTGGTGCTTAGCGGAGTGGTAGAGGTGACTGTCGGCGTTGGTGTTGGGGGGACGGGTGTGGGTGTCAATGGCATTGGAGTGATAGGCGGAATGTGGGTGATGGGTGATGTTGTGGTGGTTGGGGTGTGCGTGCTTGTTGGAGTAGATTTGGTGGAGGTCGTGGTGGGGGTAGTTGGAGTGGTGGGGTGAGAGGTAGATGTGGTTGAGGGCGAAGTGGTACTGGTGGTGGGTTTGGGTGTTGTGGGCGTGGGGGTGGTCTTTGGCGTGCTGGCCGTGGACGACTCTGTGGACACAGTGGTTCTAGTGGTCGTTGAGGGTGATGTGGCTGGTGTTGTTCTGGGTGTCCTAGTGGGAGGTGGCTTTGTTCTGGGGGCTGGAAATTAAAAGAAAGGGAAACAGAGGTGAAGGCTTTGTGATAAGAAGGCAGAAGAAAAGTAAATAGTAATAGTAATAATAATAATAATAATAATAATGTAAATAACAACAACAACAATAATAAAATGTTATTTACATACTGTCCTATCTCCTCAAAAGGAGTCACAGACTTGAACAACAAAGGCAGCAAACATTGAAAGTTAGCAAACGTTCAAAATAGGGACAAATCAGGCAAAGGAGACATCCCTTATGTCAGAGGTCCTTACCTGGCGGGGTCTGTGTCGTGCCGGTGCTGGGCGTTGTTTCTATAAAGGAAGGGGGCAGAGGAAAGGAACTTTAAATACTTGTATGGATGGGAATTAAGAAGAGCCAGGTGTGGGCCCACTGCATTTCTGAGATTTGGGAGTCTCGGGCCAGTTACGTGAAGGCTGAGGTCCTGTCCGGCTTCCCCATTTGGGAGGAGCCGTCCAGACGGCCCTCCAGGTTTTAGAGGGAGTCCAAGCAGCTTAGAAAACATCATGAGTGGGGAGGGAACGTGTTACCCATCTTGGCGTTTTGAGTCGATGGGGAAAACATACCTGTCTTGGTGACGGGGTGAGTTGTAGTCAAAGTGGTTGTTGTGGTTGGAGGCGTGGTCGTTTCCGTGGTGGTGGGTGTAGTGGTGGTGGGAGTGGTGGTGCTTAGCGGAGTGGTAGAGGTGACTGTCGGCGTTGGTGTTGGGGGGACGGGTGTGGGTGTCAATGGCATTGGAGTGATAGGCGGAATGTGGGTGATGAGTGATGTTGTGGTGGTTGGGGTGTGCATGCTTGTTGGAGTAGATTTGGTGGAGGTCGTGGTGGGGGTAGTTGGAGTGGTGGGGTGAGAGGTAGATGTGGTTGAGGGCGAAGTGGTACTGGTGGTGGGTTTGGGTGTTGTGGGCGTGGGAGTGGTCTTTGGCGTGCTGGCCGTGGACGACTCTGTGGACACAGTGGGTCTAGTGGTCGTTGAGGATGATGTGGTTGGTGTTGTTCTGGGTGTCCTAGTGGGAGGTGGCTTTGTTCTGGGGGCTGGAAATTAAAAGAAAGGGAAACAGAGGTGAAGGCTTTGTGATAAGAAGGCAGAAGAAAAGTAAATAGTAAGAAGAATAGTAATAAAAATAATAATGTAAATAACAACAACAACAATAATAATAAAATGTTATTTACATACTGTCCTATCTCCTCAAAAGGATTCACAGACTTGAACAACAAAGGCAGCAAACATTGAAAGTTAGCAAACGTTCAAAATAGAGACAAATCAGGCAAAGGAGACATCCCTTATGTCAGAGGTCCTTACCTGGCGGGGTGTGTGTCGTGACGGTGCTGGGCGTTGTTTCTATAAAGGAAGGGGGCAGAGGAAAGGAACATTAATTACTTGTATGGATGGGAATTAAGAAGAGCCAGGTGTGGGCCCACTGCATTTCTGAGATTTGGGAGTCTCGGGCCAGTTACGTGAAAGCTGAGGTCCTGTCCGGCTTCCCCATTTGGGAGGAGCCATCCAGACGGCCCTCCATGTTTTAGAGGGAGTCCAAGCAGCTTAGAAAACATCATGAGTGGGGAAAGAACGTGTTACCCATCTTGGCGTTTTGAGTCGGTGGGAAAAACATACCTGTCTTGGTGACTGGGTGAGTTGTAGTCGAAGTGGTTGTTGTGGTTGGAGGCGTGGTCGTTTCCGTGGTGGTGGGTGTAGTGGTGGTGGGAGTGGTGGTGCTTAGCGGAGTGGTAGAGGTGACTGTTGGCATTGGTGTTGGGGGGACGGGTGTGGGTGTCAATGGCATTGGAGTGATAGGCGGAATGTGGGTGATGGGTGATGTTGTGGTGGTTGGGGTGTGCGTGCTTGTTGGAGTAGATTTGGTGGAGGTCGTGGTGGGGGTAGTTGGAGTGGTGGGGTGAGAGGTAGATGTGGTTGAGGGCGAAGTGGTACTGGTGGTGGGTTTTGGTGTTGTGGGTGTGGGGGTGGTCTTTGGCGTGCTGGCTGTGGACGACTCTGTGGACACACTGGTTCTAGTGGTCGTTGAGGGTGATGTGGTTGGTGTTGTTCTGTGTGTCCTAGTGGGAGGTGGCTTTGTTCTGGGGGCTGGAAATTAAAAGAAAGGGAAACAGAGGTGAAGGCTTTGTGATAAGAAGGCAGAAGAAAAGTAAATAGTAAGAAGAATAGTAATAAAATAATAATGTAAATAACAAGAACAACAATAATAATAAAATGTTATTTACATACTGTCCTATCTCCTCAAAAGGACTCACAGACTTGAACAACAAAGGCAGCAAACATTGAAAGTTAGCAAACGTTCAAAATAGAGACAAATCAGGCAAAGGAGACATCCCTTATGTCAGAGGTCCTTACCTGGCGGGGTGTGTGTCGTGCTGGTGCTGGGCGTTGTTTCTATAAAGGAAGGGGGCAGAGGAAAGGAACATTATATATGGATGGGAATTAAGAAGAGCCAGGTGTGGGCCCACTGCATTTCTGAGATTTGGGAGTCTCGGGCCAGTTACGTGAAAGCTGAGGTCCTGTCCGGCTTCCCCATTTGGGAGAAGCCGTCCAGACGGCCCTCCATGTTTTAGAGGGAGTCCAAGCAGCTTAGAAAACATCATGAGTGGTGAAGGAACGTGTTCCCCGTCTAGGCGTTTCGAGTCGGTGGGGAAAACATACCTGTCTTGGTGACGGGGTGAGTTGTCGTCGAAGTGGTTGGAGGTGTGGTCGTTTCCCTGGTGGTGGGTGTAGTGGTGGTGGGAGTGGTGGTGCTTAGCGGAGTGGTAGAGGTGACTGTCGGCGTTGGTGTTGGGGGGAAGGGTGTGGGTGTCAATGGCATTGGAGTGATAGGTGAAATGTGGGTGATGGGTGATGTTGTGGTGGTTGGGGTGTGCGTGCTTGTTGGAGTAGATTTGGTGGAGGTCGTGGTGGGGGTAGTTGGAGTGGTGGGGTGAGAGGTAGATGTGGTTGAGGGCAAAGTGGTACTGGTGGTGGGTTTGGGTGTTGTGGGCGTGGGGGTGGTCTTTGGTGTGCTGGCCGTGGACGACTCTGTGGACACAGTGTTTCTAGTGGTCGTTGAGTGTGAAGTGGTTGGTGTTGTTCTGGGTGTTGTACTTGGAGGAGGCCGTGTTTTTGGTTCAGGGCCTGGAAAGGAAAAGAAAGGGCAAAGAGCAGTTATTGTTTTGATGTGTGATGGGAGAAATGGAAGTAGAGGAAAATCCGGCCTAAGGGGACTTCCCTTCTGACAGACGTCCTTACCTGGTGCAGTGTGTGTCGAGATTTTGCTTGTGCTGCGTGTTTTTTCTAAATGGAGAAGGACACAGAGGTTAAATTTAGAAAAATATGAGGATGGGAATATAACAGTCCTAGGTCTAAACCCACCGCAATCCAAAGATTTGGTGATCTCATTAGAATTACTTCATTGTCAACTTGCCTGTGTTACAAACTGCCAAAATACATTTTTAGGATAATTTAGGAACGTGCAACAGTTTGTTATGCTAATCATTCAAGTGTGATTATTTACCAGAAGTAGTCACAATGGTTTTTATCTCATGAGATGTAGTGGATGGACCAGTAGTAGTCTCTCTAATGCTGTGCGTAGAGGTCATTGGACCTGTGGTTGTAAGAGTGGTTGAAGTTGTTTCTGTAGTTGGTGTAATACTGGAGGGAGTGATTTTAGATGTGCTTGAAGTAGCTGATTCTGTTGATACAGTAATTCTTGAAGTAGTGGATAGTGAACTGGTTGTTGTTGTTTTCGTTGTGCTTGTGGGATGCTGTGTTTCTGGAGCTGTTCTGGCTGGAAGAAAAGTAGCTCAGTGGGTATCTGGACAGAATTTTGAGAAGGGAAAAGCGAAGATAAGGTTGGCTAATTGAGCCATTTTGTTCATACTTCCTGATTCAATTACTTACGCTGAGATGTTGAAGTTGAGGCTGCAATGGTAGTTTGTGTTGCTGGAATAGAAAATTGCAGAATTAAAAATATTCCCCATGAGAAAGTAAAAAGCCAGTGAAAACTAGGTTCATCATATATCATTTGAGCAATTGAGGAGAAACTTGTAATTTTATTTAACAGAACAATGCTCATCGTTTTTTCAATAGTTTCTAGTCAAGGATTTCAAAGTGGCACTAAAGATGGTGAAGCTATCCGATGCCCCATCCACACTACCATATAATCAAGTATCTGATACCAGATAATTTGCTTTGAACTGGATTATATGATATTGTAGATTCATATAATCTCTTCAAAGCAGATAATCTGGAATCATATACTCGATTATATGGCAGTGTAGATCTAGCATGAGATGCGAAGCACTGAGTGGAAAGAGCAAAACATACCACTCATCATTTTGATGGATATAGTCAGATATTGGAGTGAATATATTAGTTGTTATTTCTGTGTCACTAGGGATAGTAAGTAAATAATTGTGCTAAGAATGGAGATAGGTGTGGTGTTACATTTGACATAGTGAGAAGAGTTGTTGTTATTTTGAAAGGAACCAGTGGGTGTCGTGACAGTTAATATTACAAACAATCCCCACTCTCTGACTAGAGAATGTATCCCTAAATTGAATGCAGTCTAGGAATGAAATATTTAAGCCTTCTTTTCTGGCGGTTTATAAATTCCATTGTGAACTGTAGTCTACTTAGGAAAGAACCTACTTTTCTATTCAGTTCGTGAAGTGAATTATTGGACCAAACAACATTTTTACCACCATGGCAACATCCTATAGAATCCTGGGATTATTTTTTTTTGGCGTGACACTTGACCTCTCTGGTTGAGAATGTTAAGAACCATTCTGAACAGCAAATCCCAACACTCTATATAATGTAGCTATGTCAGCTAAAGTGGAACCCTAGCACTATACTTATGTAGTGTGAAAAGCGCCATGGTATTGAGGGAAGGAAGTAAATGAGAATGAGAGAACATACTCCCCCATTCTCTGCTAAAAGATGGTGTTAGGTGAAACTTTCAGCTAAAGGCTGCCATTTTAGATTCTCCCCCAATCTTAACGGGGCACTACTAATGATCTCTTTATTCAAGAAGGAGAATAAAGGTTATCATATGAAGACACATATCAGTTATGATATGTGCAGCAAGGGTAGTAATTTCCAAAACCTGGGAAAAATAGATTATTTATCAGTAAGGAATTGTTTATACAAAATATGGGCTATAGCCCTATCAGAAAAGTTAGCAAACAAAATAAGAGTAACAAAAATGAAATTAAAAACGTATTTTGCATTACATGGAAACGATACTTTAGTTATTTGTGTCAAAACAATGCCAAATCAAACCACCATATGATCAAGTGACATTTTGGATTAACAACTAGATAAAGCACCATTATTATGACAAGCAATGGTGAAAAATGCAGGTATTTGAGGGAACTGTATTTTAAAATGTATGTATTGGGGGGAGGGATGGGTATGGGTGGATTTGTTTGGAATGAAAGGGGTAACTTGTTGCATTATAGATATTGTATTAATTTTGACAGTCAATAAATTTAATCTTTTTTTTTTTAAAAAAAGTTTGACAGCACTGCTGAGTCCACACAAAGCATTATTTGGCTCATTCATGATTAGGTGCAAAGCAGAAACAGATGCACATAACAAGGTGTGGACACACCGTAAATTATGAATAACTAGTAATGTATCTGTATGACCCATTCATTATTATCGGGCAGTATTGGCAAATGGACACTTTCCTTCACTGTAAAGATTGTGGTTTTGGATCTATATTTTTGCTTCCATTAGCAGAACCATCCCCTACTTTGAGAGTAAAGTATGGAGCAAAATAGAGTTCTACATAATTCTGCCTGTGGGATGGAGGGAGATATCATTGATATAATTCCCAATTTCCCATGCAGATCATTGTGTCCTTTGATATCCTCTGAAGATTTGCAGATCTTCTATGATATTATAAAAGAAGGTGTGTAATGAGGAGGGAAGAATCAGGGGAAAAATATCTTCATTGAGGTTTTTTTTTTTTTACTATATCAAAAGCCTTCTATCAACAGACCTATCCATCACATTCATGTAAGACTAAATTGAGACTACTCACTAAAAGGAATCATGAAATTTTAGCATACATTTGAAAAAATTGTACTCACCTGCTGGTGTCGGTGTCAGTGTTGGTGTGGGTGTTGGTGGCGGAATACCTGAAAAGATAAATATGTGAGAATAATGTGGAATACACACTGTTTTATAATATTAAAGTGGTTCAGGGTTTGGAAGACAAAAGTCTCCACCATTTTCTTTTCTTTATGTGTGTGATTTCATGGCAGGAGACCATAGGAAAATAACATATGCTGTGAATTGCAAAAGTACAGCAAATTGTGGTTAGCCATATAGACAAAAGTTTGTGGTTATATGGTTTCCCTATGCAGAAGAAGAAGAGAGGTCATCAGTGGTGCCCAACTAATTTGTTAGCGGTATTGAGCAGTGTTTAAATAATTTATAACAATATCAGCTTTTCCTTGATGAAAATTTCTTTATATTAACAAATCATATTCTTTGTCTTATCTGTTTTGCAATTCTGTGTTTTTTGTGTGTGTCAGGAGCGACTTGAGAAACTGCAAGTCACTTCTGGTGTGAGAGAATTGGCCATCTGCAAAGACATTGCCTAGGGGACGCCCTGATGTTTGATGTTTTACCATTCTTGTGGAAGGCTTCTCTCATGTCCCTGCATATATTGAAAGCAGATGTTTGTTTACAAAAACATAAGGAAGAATTCTAAGTTCTATACAAATGCAGAAGTGTCCAGCTACTGGAAAATGTTTTTCATAAGCATCAGGATACATTTTCAGTGTTTTTTAAGGACTGTGATTGCTTTTTTTTACTGTATACAGCAGTGTCTTAAAATGTGAGTCTGCAAGATCTGAGAAACAGTATTGATAAATGGGTAATTTGGAAGTCTCCCATTCATGGTATCCCCGAAAGTAGATGTCAGCTTGATGATATTTGATAACAATGACTTAAACCACTATAACAGAGACTACACTTCTTATAGTGAAGCAAATTGTATTGTTTGCTTGATATGATTTCCCAGTATTTTCTCAACATGGGATCTAAAGCACTGTACAATATAAAATTGAATAGATAACATAAATATCCAATTAAATTAAAACAGCAATTTAAACACTAGATGGATGTCAATATGACTCTTCAGTGCCTAAATATTAGGATCAAAATCCATCTTCTGTCTAAAATAAACTATATTGCAAAAGAAAGCTGTAATCATTTGCATTTTATGCACAGTAAGGAAAAAGTGCCAGTAGAATCAGTAAACATATAATTGACTTGGAAATGTATTTTCTTAGTTCTAAAATTATTCCAAGCAAGGTATCTGAAAGTGAACATCTTTGCTTACCACAGGGCACGCAGGATTTTGTCTTAGGATTATAGTATTCATCTCCTGAGCAGTTGTAACAACCTGTGAGTAAAGAAAGAATACATTTATTGTCCAGGAGACATGCAGCAAATATTTTAGGTAGATTTAAGGACCAGAAAAAGATTCAATAAAGCCCACTGTCAATTTGTAAAGACATACTGAAGATCTAATTAAAGATGCATGCTTTCAAGTAGGAGAGTTTAGTCCCATTTTTTCCCTATGAAACATGTAAAAGTTTTAAAAACATCTTGTCCACTTTCACCCAGCTTCCTAGTCGTATTTGGATGGAACATTTTAAATAGTATACGAACCCCATATCAGTAGGAGATATGTATCTGGATATTGCATGCATATGTGGAACTGTAGATAATAGTGAAAGCTATTATTTTCAGTAGGGCAAATGCAGATGTGTTGAGAAGAGGGCATAGCTTGCATGGAAACCGCATATATTGGTTCCATAAATATGGGGGTCATTCAGCATTTTTTTTTTAAAAAAACAACCACTGTAATTTTATTTAATTATTTTGTCTGTGAATTAGTAAGGAAGGCATGGTGGCATCTTCTCGAGACAAAGATTGAATAAAGGGTTTAGGTTGAGCCTTTAATTTCCTGCATTTCAGATCATAGTCTCATGTTCTGTTTGATAGTAGCAGTTGAATCAGAACAAAACATAGCAGGCTTCTGGTTCATAACAAGAGATGTGGGGGGAAATCTGACTAAATGGCCTGTTTTCAACAAAACACCCTGAAGAGAGTTCATTCACTTTGAGGCTTCTCACAATCAGCACAAGAAAGACATAACGGTTATTTTTTTTAATGAGATTTCTGCAATTTGTATTAAAAGCATAGGGGGCCAGGCTACATAAGTAATATATTACATCAAAATAAAACAGAACAAAAAGACAGAGCAGAAATACTCAAGAGAAGAATTGTTAGACAATTTTGAACTGATATTATGTTGACAATGAATAGTTTTAACATGTCACCTGCCAGCAGGGAAAATTATATTTGAAAGACTTCCATGCACAATTCTTTATGGTTGCTTAAACAATTGGCCAATCCAAGTTTGCATTTAAAAAAATAAAGAATGTTACCTTCAATATTGACACCCACTGATGTTGACATGTTTAGACATTTACAGGGCCGATAATGCCAGGTGCAATTTAACTCATTAACGTAGTAATAATAAGTGCCAACCATGCCACTCTTCTTATGGGAGTTGAAGTAGTCACAATAAACAGCTAAGATAGAGGAGAATGTGATTGTTACTATGGATATTACATTTGTAAAAAACAAAACACTAAAACAAAAACACAAAGAAGAAAGTGTGTTGTTGAAACATCTTCATCCTCCATCATCGGATGCATTGGCTGGGGCTACAGAGAAAAAGATCAGCAACATCTAGAATCCATGAAAATCATACTCCTTATCCTTAACAGAAGACAAGTTACCTGTGGTCTAATTGTTCATCACTACAATCTTTTCACCAAAGAGCTCTAATAAGCTTTTGAGACATACAACAGATCTTTAGGGCATAGTTTCAAAATACTACTCTCAAGACATACTAATTCTTTCTCTTTTAGTTTCTGTTACAAGCAAACTTAAAAAGTGTGATCTTGTTCTGCATATTATTATATGAACATATAAAGCTCCTACTATAGCTTTAAAGTGATAATTAGAAACTTACGACAGAAGTCAGGGGTTCTCCAATCAATGCATACACCAACATCTAAACAAGCTTTTGCATACACTGCAATGGCATCACACATGCATTCACAGTCTCCTCCAGTGTCACATCCACATGAATCACGGACACAAGCTTCATAATATGGCATCCGGTATACCTAGAGCAGGGACAGAAGCAATAAACTGGAAGTTATGTGTAAGCAAATATTTATTTTCAAATACAATATGAGACCCACACCCATCTGGTATCTGTGTGGAAAATATATTTCCAAGTTTTGAATGGATATGTGAAGCCATGGATAATAGCAAACTCTATTGAAATAAAAGGCAGCTAGAGTCATATAATCATAGAGTTAGAAGAGGCCACAAGGCAGAGGGTTTTGACTGGATGGTCCTTGTGGTCCCTTCCAACACACAACCAAAGCACACCCTGGCTCAACACCACCATAGAGCAGTGATTCTCAACCTGTGGGTCCCCAGATGTTTTGGCCTTCAACTTCCAAAAATCCCGACAGCTGGTAAATTGGTTGGGATTTCTAGGAGTTGTAGGCCAAAACACCTGGAGACCCACAGGTTGAGAACCATTGCCATAGAGTCATACTGGAGGATCCGGAGAATGTTTACAGATAACATATTTTTCAGTATCAGAACTCAGTCTAAATTGTGTGTTTTCAGTCTCTATATTGAGACTGTATTTTATTGTTGACAGTGTAAGTGCAATATTTTAAATCACAATTTAGCCAAAACAATTTTTGTACATCTGTGATTCCTGCCACCTTCCAATTTTTTAACCATCTACCCTGCTGAAGAGTTTTGGAGATCTCAAAGGCTTGTGTGGCTTTTGAGTTTCTATTGATCACAATACAAATAATGACCATCTGAATTTTTTTCTTCCTGAATTGAAGGACTACAACATGTCTGGATCTTATTGTTAATCTCAACAAAAATAAATCCATTAAATTAACAAAATTTGCACATGTTGATTTATTAGGCTACCATTAATTCAATAGACATCTTCTAGTTGGGACTTTGAATTGGATAGAGGCTGGAGTGGGCAGCCCCATTAGACATAATTATAGGGCATGTTGGGGGTAAGAGATCAGGGGCTCTCGGGACCTCAAAGCAGACTTTGTCACTGTGCTTTCCTCAACCCTGATATCAGCCATTGCACTTTTATGGACTATAGTTTGTCACTCAGATGGACAAGAACATGGTCAGGAAAAACACATTTCCTTCTCAGATGTTTATATATAAATCAAACACTGCAGTACTGAAATTATTAATGCTAACAATATAGTATTCAGTGGTACAGTTAGAATCTATTTTGCTGACCAAAAAGTGTAGCTTTCTATGTGTGCTAAAGTCAACATCTAACAGGTTTTTGATGTTTAAAATAATACAAAGAAACCTGGAGTTTGAAAGGCGATAAAGGGAAAATGATTGTGACTTGTACTAATGGCAAATATTGAAACCAATGAGGGTTTCACTCTCTGCTTTACCTTACTGTGGCAGGCAGCAAATACTTGACTGTTGATAATAGAGCACTTCTTCTCTGCCCAGGCTTTGCGATAAGGATTCCTATTGCATGGGTCAGCCACAAAGAATACATCTCCACACAATGGGTTTTCCTTCCAGGAATTTACAAATTCCAGTTCATTGGATGCCACATATCGAGTTCTGGTTTCAAAATCATCTCGTATATTTCCATTGTAATTGCCACATAGACCACAGAGGTGATCCTAGATTGCATCAAAGTAAATCATGGACATTTTGTTAGCTTTCAAAATTAGGGTTAATAAGGTACACAGCAGTCATCACACTTGAGTGAATGATCCAGAAGAAGCACCTAAGAAGGGGGAAGAAGTGCAAGTCCAGCTCAATCATTCATCCAGAAGTACCATAAATTCAAAAAGTAAAATACTAATCTGCTTCTACACTCCCATTTCTTTGCTAGGAGTAGCCTTTTGGCTTCCTGAAAGTTTGGGTTTTATGCATTCTTCCCCAATAGCTGTGATCTGGAACATATAGGCCAAAGTATTTTTGGTGGGGGGATGTATAGGAGCATTAATGTTCCCATTTGGCAGGGATGGTCTTAATTAATGATCTGCTATTCTGCCTTTTCAGCATGCTCAGGTACAAGCAAACCACTGCAACTTCTCTTAGTTTGTGCATTCTTCCTTATTAATAATGTTTGTAGCCTTGACCACACTCTAATGTTTCTTGGACACATGTGCTTAGATTTTCATCCATGCAATGTATGGATAGAAGCTGGGGGAGAAGAGGGCTGTATAGGTTGTGCTTCCCTCATCCGAAGAGTGAGTTAGCCACCCCAAGTTTTGGTTGTCATTAAGAGGCAGCATACTGTTAGTAATTTAAGTAATTGTGCATGTTGTTTCCAACATATAATAACCCTAAGGCCAAGCAATCACAACATTTTCATTAGCAAGGTTTGTCCAAGGTTTTCCTTTGCCTTTCTCTGAAACTGAAAGAGTGTGGCTTGCCCAAGGGCACCCAGTGTATTTCCATGGCCCTTTGTAGATTATTAGTTTTTTTAGAGAAGGGAAGGAGACAGGTGCGTGCCCAGGAGAGGAGGTGTGGCTAATGGGAAGGGAGCACTAGGGGAAGCAGAAATACAAGCACATGCCTGGAAGAGCAAGTGTGGGGGACAGTGATAGTTACCCCATTTGGAATCCTGACAAAGAAGCAGTGATGTAGGGGAATATTGGATGGATTGGGAGGAGTTATCTGTCAGCCATGTGATCAGTCAAAAGGCCTTATTTTATAAGATATGGGAAGGAGAGAGCTGCAAGTGTGATTTAGTCAGTATGTATGCAGTATGTATCCCGTCCATAAAAGCCATGAATTGTCTACTGGACTTTTGCTTTGTGTGTGATAGGGTCCTAAATGTTCAATTAAAGTTTTAAATCACTGCAGTATGACAGAAAATTTCATTTGGACAACCAAATTCATATTTGCATAATGTTATGCCCACATTTTACCTCAACCCCAGCATAGCAACAATCTTGGGGTTATGGCACTGTTATTACCTTTTCATTTTCACTCATTTGCCCATCAGCAATGAATTGATGAATTTCAACTATTAAATTTTAAATACAATTGTTATTTAATTCTGTTTAATGTTTGTATATTTGTAGGTTTTAAATTGTATTAAAATGCTTTTAATGTAAGCTGCTTTGAGTTTCTTTGTGGAGAGAAAAAGTGGGGTATAAATAAGAATAGGAATAATTTATTAAGAAAAGTGAAGAATTTCTTAGAAAATGACATTACCTTTGCTTCTCTGGAAATCTTGATGAATAAGTTCATGTGTCTGTTCCAGACAAGGATCATATCATATTTGTCAGGTATTGTGATCTCAACAACCAAGTACAGGGCATTTTCTTCTATGAAGAACTCCGTATGGGAATTCCAACCAGACACAGTGTATGTTCTGTCTGCCAAAGTGATAGTCATATTCTGCAAGGAGAACTATGTGTAAGTAAAAAAACCCTATTAAAATGAAATAGAAATAAAAATTATTGCACTGGGCCCTTGGTAGATCCAAGAACACTGTCAGCATGTAGTCATTTTCTCCCCCAAAAGAAATGCAACAAAATGTCTAATTAGCTTTCCAAATGAAACAAAGATAAAGTAGCTATTGTCTTATGTTGAGGGTTGCTTGCTTGCTCACATTCCACTGTGGAACAAGTGAGGAAAACTCAGCACTGCACAGCAAGAACTACATATTGTCCTTACCCCAAGATGAATCTTGATTGCCCTGGAACAGGTGACTCCAGTGTTTCCACAGACAACATTCTCAGTCACTATTTTAAAAGTGTGGGGAGAGCCACCCATGCCACAACCATCCTAAGGAAAGAAGCACAGTCATATAATTATTAGATTGGTCCAGGTAGCAAAGCATCTGTGTGGATTTAAAATGCACAGTAGAAACTCCCAGGCTTTCATCAAACAAAATTGAAGGGTTTTCACCCAAACATAGCATTAAAATGATATTGGCCTTAGAGGATTTGTTTGGAGTGAGGGGGCTAAATGCCAGATTCAGCTATGGTGGCCTTAAGTCATGCAATCCTCCATTTGAAGACATCTTTTTTGATGGCCTGTCACAGTTTTGTAGGGTTAATGCAAATATAAATGAGATAGGCTCTCTAAGCATGCTATAAATAGTTGGAGAGATATTCCTTGAGACAGTTGCCTCAAAGTTTTAGAGATCAGTTGGTTGATATGGGTTATCTTATTTAATGAACTTTGTGGTTCAGCCTGCTGGACCAAATCAATGCAAAGGGGTGGTGCCCTTAAGCTGTGTGTTTCTGTGGCAGTTTGAATACATTTATTATGCCATGCATAATAATGGTTTTCAGGGGAAACAAGAAACCAGAATAGTGTTAAATTCTTAGAGTAAATTTTCTGTGGAGAAGTCATATCATTTTATCCCAAAGAGGTTGCACTGACAAAAAAGTGCAATACATTTTATGAAATGAGAGTAAGAATGGAAAGGATAGTGAATAATCTTTTCATCCTTAATAAAAAGGGAGTTTCCTGACTATCAGAAATTCTTGCAGAGAAAAATTTGAACATGACAAGGCACTTGCCTTGGATACTTCTGTACTTCTGTGCTGAATTTTACCCCCTATGCCTGAAACAATAGGAAGTAGAAGAAATCTGCTCCTAGGAAGTGGAATTACTCCTGTTAAGAGTTATTATGGGGAAAAGGTCTCTCCATTGATGCTTGTTTCCTTGTTTCCACAACACTCCAAAATGTCCAAATTCCAATTGTCACAGGGACAGAAAATGAGGTGAAATTTTCTAAACAGGGGCATAGATTTAGCAAAACAAACATTACAGGGGTGTACTGTTAACCCTTCTCTGTGTTGTCCAAAACTAAAAATGTTTGGCTGGAGTTAAACTTGAAAAATGTACCTGTTCTGACTTGCATAGAAGATCAACTTAAGAACAAACCTAAAGAACCTATTTTGTCCTTAATGTGGGAATTGCTTGTATATTTATTTTAACAACCAGTAGTACATTTGCTGGATTATGATGTACCAATATAATAAGGTTACCATAGCTAAAATGTATTCACAGTTGCCATCAAATACAAATCGCTGTCCATCAAACGTGTTGATATGCCCTTCCCCATAGAGGCTGCATGTTGATGAGCATTTGGTATTTTGGATACATTTCCATTTTCCTCTGGCACAGGTACTAAGAAGGAATAAAAAGACTTGTGAGAAACTTACAAAGTTTACTCTCTTCCTTGAGGTCTTTGAGTGATGACAACTTAATTTCCAGATGTTACATGTTACTATGTTTTGGTACAAATTTAATAGTTGACAATAGTAGTATACATAATTAATTTTGTTTTTTTTCTAGGTTTATTTGGATGGCATACATGCACAGTTTGATCAAGGATACTCAAGGACAGAACCCTGAAGTCTTACCAGGTCTTGCATTCAGTCTGAATTTGCTCTCCTTTTTCATATGAGATGCCACCATATTCGCAAGGGCACTCATCAGGTGGTACACATGTACCATCTAGTTTTTCATATAGTCCAGCATCACAAACACACCCTGACTCACATTTGCTGGGGACCTGGAAAAGAACAACCTATTACTACATGTCAAACGTTTAATACACCTGGCTTTATTGAACAACACAGTACAGTACTTCTAGATCTGTGACAGCCAGGGAAACAAATTGCTCTAAGACAAAGGTGGAAAATGTGCTGTTCCACTGCTAGTTTCATCACTCCTTTTAGTAGATGTGGTGGCTAGGTCTACCACTCAGTACCTGGAGGTTCACACAGTCTTCATTTATTGTTCAAGCTCTTGTGCAATAACTGTAAATATCAAATGTGATGAAGTGCAGATAATTTAGTTTACTTTAGAAAGAACAGAGTTAAACACACTCAATAATGTAGTTGTCCTACAGTTATCACAAGGTACATGTTTTATCAAAGAACCGTAGAGATTCTTTGCTAGGATGATCCCTTTCTTGTGTTTTTGTGAAATTAAAAAGTATATGCGTTTTTCCAAATATAGTTTTAGGACTGAATTATGAGACTCTAGTCTAAAACTTTGTAATAAAATTACATTTAAAAAATACTATTCAGTCAAAGTTTCTTAATTTTCTGGAAGTATAAAGTGCAGTGGCTGTTTGATTCCATTATGCTTCTGGGAAAAAGTATTATTAGTGGAAATATTTCAAAACAGAGTTGTTTAAACATCCTTCCAGCTATATAGGTTCTATTTCTGAATGGATATGTGGCTGGAAGGATATAGATAGTGCTACACTTGAACAGCAGCACAATCCCGTGCATGCCTACTCAAAATAATGACATAATGAATTCAATAAGATTATCTTCCATGTAAATGATCATGAGATTATGTCCTAAATGATCTAAACTTCTGGTCAGAAGAAATAGTTGCACAGAATTTTCTCCTGCATTGGCATTCTACCAGGAGTAGTAATTCCAAGGAAAATACTTGGGGGGGGGGGGGGGAAGTTGCTTGTTTTCATAATTGGGTATTTTGGGTTCCTTGTTTGTTTTGTGGAATCTGTCCCTATACAAACAGTTCATCCACATTTGGGAGAGCACTTGTATGTATGCTTATTTGCATACATGTATGATTAGGATCTGATCATTTCTATTGCATAAGCATTAATGGGATAATAGTTGTGACGTGCAAGTTTAAAAGAAAGATGCATAAAGAGACCTGATGTAAGGCAGTCACCAGTTTGGCATTCTACATATGTATAATTCCTGTTAAGTTTAGTGGGACTTTCCCCTAGAAAAGTGTAGCCTCATCTTTTCATTCACTGAGCTCTAATTGCATGTTGGAGCTAGGGGATGGAAATTACGAAGAAAGAATTCCATTTGCCTGTGATAACCATGTTGCTGCTCCCAAAGTGTGTGTTCTCTAGAGCTGTCCTTTGGCAAAAGTGTGTCTCTCAATATTGTGGAAGATTTTTTGTCAAATAGTGTCACCTTAGGCAGTAAGTTTTGGTATTGTGAAGAGTGAGCAAACAAATTATCCCTAAAGGTAATAGTAAAGGTTTCCCCTTGGCAAAAAATGAATACATTTCATGAATGAAATACAGCAATTGTGTTTGATATCATAGTGATTACTGAAAGTGTATTGATCTCACACATTGAATTCCAGTAGCCAGCATCTGGCAGGTTGGCGCACAGGCAGCTCCGTACTTGCTTCCTGAGTTGGAGGAACATGAAATGTATTTTTTGGGAGGCCTGCACTTTTCTAAAGAAAAAAAAAAGATACACAAGTGTGAAGTGATATCTTTGCAACATGAGAGGAAGCAAAGATACTCTGGAAAAAATGCAACGAGATCCATACCTGCAGGATCTACAGGTTTGCCAGTACAACTCAGATTCCCATTAATGCAGTAGCTAGAAGAGAAAATGTGTATTAGGATACATGAAGTAAATGAAGTAAATGAATGGTACTCTAATTCTAATTTAAACTCTGAGCCTGCATAGTTTCCAAAAGAACAGTCTATCTTTTTCTTTCTTTTTTTGGACTGATGTTACCCAGCCAGGGTTGAACAAACAAGCAATTTAACTGATCCAGATCCTGGGGAGGGTATAGTATAGTAAACAACCTAAATCGGAGTGCAAAGATAACATTAGTTTATGTAGTAGGGATAGTACACACAATATATTACAAGGACCATATTTTTTTCCTTCTAGACTTGCTACCACAGTTAGATGGAAAGGCAATAGATGAAGAGTGTTAATAAATAAACAAGGAAAACATCTAAAAGGATCTCATAGGGCTAACTATAAACTTTCATAGACTTAAGTCTACTTCCTCATATGTGTATGCTACTAACTTTGTTCTCTCATATAGTCTTGAGCATACTACAATATTCTTTTGCATACTGATATTTCAAGCAAATATGGGCATATCGTTGAATTTAATACAGAAATAACCAATCTTTAGTTTTTCTGTTTTTATTTTTGATTGTGCTCCAGTTATCTCCTTTCCCTGATAAAAAGTATACTTTTGTTTATTACATTTACATCCCCCTTTTTCTGTTTTGAAACTCTGGGATATATATACTTCAAAATTTAAAAAGTTCCACCAATGTTTACCTTTTTTGCAGGATCTGGACAGAGTGTGATTTTTAATGAAGGAAACTTTTACTATACCAAGCAAGCCCATAAAGGCTCTTAATTTTTAACAGATACTTACCAGGTGATTCCACCAATCATGGTTGACTGGTCTGGCTGAATAAACTTCCTGTCTTTCAAGTAGCAAGGACACTGAGATTTACGGACACACTGATTTCTGTGGTTCAGGTAAGTTCCTTTGGGACAATTGCAGCCATCAATGGGGATGTCAGCAGAATGACACTCTAATTCTCGGTTGGAGAGGGACAGACATGTCCGATCACAAGCTTGTGTGTTATAGCTGAATGTCTGATTACCAGTACATGCAATGGCTAGCAAAAGGAAGAAGAATATAATTATGCTCAAAAACCTTCAACTTGCATCCAAATATTCCAATGCCACCTTTTCTTTGGGTGGGTGGGAGGGAACAGAAACCATGTAGCTTATCTGGGAGATACACTCATACTGATCTTTTACTAGGTGAAGTTCAGATTGTGGAGCATCTGGAAAAACTTCAGACAGTCCTTGAGTAACAATTAAACTTGTTTTAATCCCTTCAGGCACACTATCCCATACTTAAGTGCTCATTAGAACAGAAACATATGAGCACATGAAACTCACAGCAATTCATCTTTTTGCTCTTTATGAAATTTAAAATAACATTTTTCATTGCTCATAAGAGTAAACTGCTCAAAGTGATGAACATTAAGCAAATAAAACTAAATGTCTATATATTTTTATGAAGACTGTGCTTATCATAGATCACATAGTGTCATCTTAAATTAATGTTTCCTTAGATATTTGCCCAGGACAACATGTCTATTAGTCTTAGTAATCAAAATATGATTCTTTGAGAACAATTCTGCCACTTATCATGGGACGATGAGGAGCTGTTTTGCTCTTGTGCTAGAGTTAGGGAATGTATTTACACTACACATTTACAGTAGTTTTATACAACTTCAATTGTCTTAGCTTCGTGTATTCCTGCCTTGGCTTCCTGTATTTGTTGTTAATGTATCATAGAGAAACTTTAGATTCTGCACCAGAGTTCTCTAATGTCCTCCACTGAACTGTAGCACTAGAACTATCTGTTGGAGAGAATTCAAAGAGCTTCACCAGATAGCGGATTCCCTAGGAATCATGGCAGTCAAAATGGTATCAAACTGTAAATGTCTAGATTTTAAGAATCCCACAAAGGATGATAAAATAGTTCATTTAATTCAGGTTGTGCTAATAGTGATGACAGCTTGTACAAATGTTTGACCAATTCTAATGAAGGCCTGGTAGGAGTTGGAGTGTACTTACTACAGTTGTCTACAGTACTCCGCCAGTTCCCAATAAGCAGTCCCATTGAAGCACATGCACGAGCGTATGATGCCAGGGCAGAGCAAATATATGGAAAAGTCTCTTCATAGTTACAGGCTTGGTAGACACATCTCTAAAATAAATGACAAGATATGTTACTTTAATATTAGGCCAGAAATACTAACTAGTAGAGTGTATGGATGGGTTTACATCCATGGGTACCACTTGTGTGACCCTCACCCCATTTTATTTAAGCTTTGATGTGAATGTTCTGTATTTGTATTTTGATTTGTGACATCTTATACATATTCAGTAGTTACTGCCTGAAGATTCAGTTATCAAATGATGGCAGTGCCCATGTCAAACAGTTCTTTTCTACTATATAAATTCAGCTGTTGCCTAGGATAGGTTATCAATTATATCTATCAACTAGGTAGATGGAAGCCATGTGTTTTTTTTCTTTCCTTGGTTTGTATTTCATTTTTCATCTTGTATTTTAGTCTTTTGTAGTGTAGTTTAGTTATTTATAGTTTTATCATTATCTCGTTTGTATCTATGAAATTTTTCCTTATACATTATTTTATATTACAATTTTTGGTTGTTTAATGAAAGCATTTTTAATGAAACTTTTCCTGAAAATATTGTAAATCAGTAGTTCTCAATCATCATGACAGTGAACATTTGGCAGAGGAAGAAATATCCATGTGGCATTTCAGAGGAACGAAGTACTCATAATCTTCTGGAACAGATTCTTCTTCCTCTTTATTCTATTTCTTTTCACTCTTATGAATGGATTTCCTTGGTGGGGTTAGATTCTTCTCTGCCCTATTTTCTTAACATTTAGATTCAGAACATATTTAGCAGCCCAAGCAAAAAAAATATCTTATGTTATTATAAGGCAAAATTGGAAACACAGATTTGTGTTGGCTCAAGCCCATAGAGCTTCTCTTATTAGAAATCTGAATATGCTTCCTCTGGTCCCCTTCTTTCAGGATTAGTGTTACTCTCTTTTGTTTTTCTACAAAATGCTGTTGTGTATTTCCTCCTTCCTTAGCTGTGGCCTTGGCTTATTTTTCACCCACCTTGCTTCTCATGTCACAGCAGATGGTAGTAGCAACACGTTTCTGATTATTAAGGGGGAGGAGTTAGTTTAGGTTTTAGCATGAGCTGTCCAAGGTGCTGAATACATTTTCAGGTTAGGGTTTAGTGGCTCAGAGAACTTATTTAAAATTTGAACTAAAACAGGTTGCCTTCATCAACTTACTGGTATGGAAAACACTTAGCTACTAAAGTCTTTTAAACACAAAAATCTGAAAGAAAAGGCAAACTCATCAGGTTCTAATGAACAACATATGGGTCTACCAAAACGTATAAATCACCCATCCAATGAAATGTTTTACTTTCTTGCTGTTTCAGTCTTTTGGCAAGAAGTCCCTACCTTGTAAAATGGAACAGGATTCACCACAATATGACATTTTGCAAATATTGCGTCTTTCTTTGTAAGAACGGAGCAGTGGGTTTCTGCACACATTTCTAAACAAGAGATACAATCAAAGGCATTAGGCAACTCCATTTATTCATACCACAGGAAAAGATCAATTTAAAATCATTGTGGGAATACTCTGACAAACTGTCATGTTTTGTAATCATTTTTATGTCCTGCCTAGCCTGTTTTCTGAAAACTCATGACCAAGTTTATAATGTTATTTGCTTTTCATGGATATCCAGAAGGACAAACCAATCTCATTTAATTTTAATTAACAGGTAAAACATATTTTTAGACAGCAAAAAATTGCTACAGTTTGTACATTTTGATCCTCTCCAGAGCAACTTTCTTCTCTCTTTTGTGATACTAATATCTGAAAGTTTACTTTCTTCCTCTTAACTTACAGCTCACAAAGGCTGCTTGTGCAATTTAGCATTAACCATTTGCTTGTTTTGATCACAGAATTAGCAATAAAATATTCCTCATTCTGATAAACATTTGCTAGTACATCTAAGCCTTTTCCTAAACTACAGAGTTTAAATTCCCTAGAGAAGTATGTGCAGCCATATTAGTTTTGGGATGAGACAACATGATGTAGTGATTTTGAGCATTGGACACAACTCTGGAAATCAGAATCGGATTCCTCAACTTGGTAATGGAAACCAACTGGGTGACCTTGGGCAAGTGACATACTCTCAGTCCCAGAAAACCCCATGATAGGGTCACCTTAAAGTCTCCATGTGACAGAAATTTATTGAAGGCACCACATACTGCTTGAGACAAAAGTCTAGTGTGTGGGGAGAGTTGCTTTTGCGAATAGTGCTACTTGTTCTTCTTATTTCAGTGGATTGGGTGTGAGAATCATAGAGTATGGAGGCCATTTCTATGCACCTTGACTTCTCTCAAATCCCTCCTTTGCTCCAGCCTCTGTTAATTAATCCATTCTCCATGTGGAATGAAAGCTCCAGCAGCCTCTACAACATGCGATTCTCCTACAGCTCTTACAGGTGGCTGGAAGGCACACGTGTACACACATAACTGGAAGTGATCTTCTTGTGGTCTCTTTCTAGTTTTGCCTAGTACAGTGGTAATGGGAAATTCCCATTTCTGATACTCTGCACTTGCCCACTTCTACAGTCAGTTATAGGTGGGAACACCAGTAAATTAAGGTGTATTTATATGTTCCTGTAGCTGATACAAACTGCAGGTAAGACTGCAGTACTAATGTGCAATCAAGTAGTTTCCACTATATGATCACCTTATGATTCATAACAGTAGAAACATTACAGTAATGAAGTAGCAACGAAAATAATTTTATGGCTGGGGGTTAGCACAACATGAGGAACTGTATTAAGGGGTCGGGGCATTAGGAAGGTTGAGGAACACTGATTTAGATAGTATGATGTGGATGGAGTTTATCAACTGCCAAATCACTTATTTCCTGCGGGTGGGGCAATTTCATAGTAAACCAAAAAGTAGAGGTGGGAAAGTAATGATTTGGATTTCAAGAAGTCATTGTTTTCCACCTCTCCAGACTGGCAATGACACAGAAAACTCATTTCCTTAAAATTCTTCTGTTTGTGACATCTATAATGCACTTTGGAGGAAGAAATCTGGTAAAATTATGTATATGTTTCAAATATGTTTACAAAAGCAAAAACAGATTTTTTTGAAAAATGTGTACACATATGGTTGACATAAGCAGAACTCATGCAACATGTTTTTGTAAGGAAATGATGCACAAAAAGCCTTGCAACACAGTACAGAAACAGGAATGGAAGAAAATGTATTTATTTATTTAGAACTTTTATATACCGATCTTCTCACCTCCAACGAGGGACTCAGGCCGGTTTACAACAAGGGGGTTCATACACAATAGTTTAAAAACATCACATCAATAATACACTAATATAAACACATTAAAGTACTATCACATAATTATATAAAGCCAAGTCGTTAGCATAAAATTAATGAAAGGCAGTCTGACAATTTTTCACTTCACTTGTGTAAGTGCATCCAGCATCTTATTACCTATTACAGACAGTGAGTAAGGTCTAAACTCGTACCACTGACTTGTATAGGGAAGTTTTGCAGTGAACTGCGGTCAAGTCAGCTTTCACTTATGGCAACTCTATGAATGAGAGCCTTTCAAAGAACAATATCAAAACAGCCCTGCTTAGATCTTGGAAACTAAAAGCTTCCTTAATTGAGGGCCAACTAGATGAAACCATGGTTATACGCCACAAAATTAATAAGTTGTGTGTGAGAGAGTTTAATTTGTGGAATTTAAAACTTCTCTTCCCAATACTCCAGTTCTCTGGTTTTTAGGACTGGAGATGCTAATCAGTAAAACAAAAACCAGGAAGTGATATTAGTTACAGGAGCTCTCATTCATAGACATTCTTTCTGACCTATCCAAACTGAAATCTTAAAAAAAAAAATCTAGCGCAGACTTAGGATGATATCATGGCTGTGGATTTGTGCATTTATTAGTAATTGTCACACACATACCCCTAAAGAGGCAAGATACTTACTGTTTAACTGGCTCATAGAACAAGGATCTGTGTCTCTTTCAATGGCAGCGGGACAATTTCCCGCCCTCCAAGAATCCACAAAAAGTGGTGCTGTTCCTTCAATAATATCCATGCTTGTCATAAAGTCATCTGCTGTTTCTCCATTGTAGTTACCACACAGCCCTGGTGATATGGGGGGAAATGCATGGAATAAAAAACCGCCAGAATATTTTTCAAAAATGAAAAGGTGACAGGTTAGTCATGTGACAGGCCAGTGCATAACAATTGTGCTATTGTTCTCTATTAAATTTATTTATTTAGAACATTTATATCCTGTCCTTCCCAACCCCCAAGGGGGGACTCAGGGTGGCTCACAACTGGCAATCATTAGATGCCAACAAACAAACAGTCATAGTACAAACAGTTTAACATTAAGAAAACAACCAAATTATAAAATACAATTATGATATTAACCATTAAAATATTAAAATATTTTACATATAGTAATGTATACAATGTGTTCTGTGTCATTAAGGTTTGATGGACCTGGAATAAACAAGTTCTGATGTGTCTAAATTGTGCCAAACTGTAGAGGCCAGAGTTTTTCACAATCAACTCTAGCTGATGCAACAGCCTTTGTCTAAACATTAAAACATGTAGCATCCTAAGCTTATACTGAAAAAACAAATCAATCAGCGATATATATGACCTAACATAGTTCTAATGCCCTTTGTTCGAGTATGTGGAAGCCTTTTTGTAGACGATCCCAGGCCATACTATACTACATGCAAGAATCCCACCCACCTCAGCAGAAGCCTAGACTAAAATCTACTTATTGATGAATTTGACAAGAATTTGTACAAAACAAAAATTTGTAGTCACATGACAGATGGGTATTAAAAAGCCCCTGGGTACACAGAGCAAGTTAACTTCATGGCAGGAGAACATGAACAAATTGTATCTAGCAAGGCAATAAATGAGGATGTGCATTTACATGGACAGCAATGGCTCCCAAAGTGATCCATTTAACATGGAATCAAGTGTCAAACAGGGATGTGCTATTGCCCAAACCTTATTGCCCATCTTCAACACTACGTTACTTCATCTTCTTGATGGGAAGCTTCCTACTGGAGTGGAAATCATCTATCGGACAGATGGCAAGCTATTTAACCTCAGCAGACTGTAAGCCAAAACCAAGGTCACTACAACATCTGTTATAGAACTCCAGTATGCCAATGACAATGTAGTCTGTGTTGATTCAGAAAAAGACCTACAAGACACTCTAAACACCTTTGCAGAAGCATACAAGAAGCTTGGCCTCTCATTGAACATTTAGAAAACCAAAGTGCTCTTCCAGCAATCACCAGCTAATCCCTCTGTAGTGTCAGAAATACAGCTTAATGGTGTAATATTAGAAAATGTTGACAATTTCTGCTACCTTGGCAGCCACCTCTCCACAAAAGTCAACCCTGACACCAAAATACAACACTGCCTGAGCTCTGCGAGTGCAGCATTTTTCCAAATGAAGCAGAGAGTGTTTGAGGACCGCAGAGACACCAAGGTGTTTGTTTAAGCTATTGTCCTCCCAACCCTGCTATATGCCTGTGAAACGTGGATTGTCTACAGACATCACACACAACCCCTGGAATGATTCCATCAGCGTTGCCTCCGAAAAATCCTGCAAATCTCTTGGGAAGACAGGTGGACAAATGTCAGTGTGCTGGAAGAAGCAAAGACTACCAGCATTGAAGTGATGCTCCTACACCATTAACTGTGCTGGACTGGCCATGTTGTCTGAATGCCTGATCACTGTCTCCCAAAACAGTCACTATATTCCAAACTCAAGAACAAGAAATATAATGTTGGTGGACAGGAAAAGAGATTTTAAAATGGACTTAAAGCCAACCTTAAAAACTGTGGCATAGACACGGAGAACTGGGAACACCTGGCCCTTGAGCGCTCTAACTGGAGGTCAGCTGTAAGCAGCGGTGCTGCAGAATTCAAAGAGGCACGAATGGAGGGTGAAAGGGAGAAACGTAACAAGAGAAAGGTGTGTCAAACCAACTCTGATCAGAACCACCTTCCAGCTGAAAACCAATGTTCTCACTGCGGGAGAACATGCAGGTCAAGAATAGGGCTCCGCAGCCACCTATGAACCCACCGCCAAGACCCTGGATTTGGAGGACCATCATCCTCGGAATACGAGGGATCGCCTAAGTAAGTAAGTAAGCATTTATATTATCTTTTATACAAATATGGTAGAAAGATGGCAGTCACAGCTGAATCTAATGAACCCAGCCTATATTTTGTGTGATAACCCCCTAATTCAGGAAGGGATATCTTTGTGGATATCTGTTGCCATATCTGCTCCACACTTACTGAACTGGGAGAAGACTGCACTAACCATGATGGGTCAACTATGTTCGTTAACACTATGTAACAAAATTTGGAAAATTTTCTCTTCCTGGTTTGTAAGTGTTATTTCTGTTTAATTGTGTGGTACTTACTTTGAGGGTAGTTCTTATGCTCCAGAAACTTTGTTCTTGTGGCTACCACAAACTATGTTGAACTCGTTGAGACTCAATGAGATATTCATTAAAAAAACTATAACAAAACATGCTGCAGGATGTTCCACAAAAACAACTATTTTACAACTTAATAAATGTTTTCCATGTTTTTATGATAGAGCCAATTAGGTAATGACATTTATAACCCAGGAACAAAAATGGTTTTACATAGTGAATACAAGGATAACACAAGACTTGGTGACGTTCTCTTCTCATTTATGAATATTCTTTGATGAAGATTCATAGCCTTAAGTCACTGAAACCAAGAACCAAAGGAAATTGAATTCTTTACCTCTTGTGTTGCCTCTAAACTGCAGTCCAACTTTAACAAAAACTTGAAATAGTGGAATAATTTGAACAACCAGTTCCAATCCAAAGGTAGTGGCCATTTGAATATGAGTAGATGACTGCCTGAAGATGGTGATGTCCCCTAAGAGAAATTGGATTATTGAAAAAATGTCAATTATGCTATATGTATTGGAATGATTAAATACATATTCATATTTATACATATTTCTATTTAATCCTTGTAGATTATTTTATGCTTGAATAGCTACACTGTGTAGGAATTAGCTTTACTACCTAATACAGTGGTTCCCAACCTTTTTTTTTTTTTTTACCAGGGACCACTTTGACCAGGGACACTCTCCAATATTAATACCAAAAGAGTTATGAATCAGTTTTTGGTCAACTTTAGATTTGGTTTGGTTATTTGGGGTCAGGCATGTAGCCGGGGGGGGGGGGGGCTTGAGGGGCTTCAGCCCCCCCCCCCCGAAATTCTCATGGTGGTTCGCGAAAAGGCCTTACTGGTGCATTATTTAAACTGTTATGTTTATTCATATCATGATCTGATCACCATACTCAATATATCCCATATGCATGGGGGTATTGGGGTAATGATACAAAAGGTTTGCTAGGCTAGACCCTCTTTCACTCAGACTCAGCCCCCCCCAAACCTGCCCCCCTGAAATTTTTTTAGCCCCCCCCCCCCCCAAAACGAAATCCTGGCTACAGGCCTGCTTGGGGTGCTGATTCAGAAAATTGCAATGGATAGACCACATCAGCTCATTTTTGATAAAGAACGTATGGCATCCAGTTGCCATCTGCTCACCCACAGAAAACCATATTTAATAAGCCTCAGCACTATAAGAGGGTTTCACGAGACCAGTTGCTCTTATTGCAACGGTGTAGTAATGGTGAGGCCAGCGACCATATTTTCATTCTTGCAGACCACAGGTGGTCCACGGACCACAGTTTGGGAACCACTGACCTAATAGCATGGTTGGTCGACAAATCCATATACTAATAACACAGTTTATTTATTTATATGACTTAAATCCTGCCTTTTTCAAAGAGGTTTATGTAACATACTAATGACAGAAATAATAGCAACAAAAACAGCAATAATGATGATGATGATGATATAGAACTTACGCAAATCTAGCAGAACCTTGAATTTGTCTTACCTGATTTATAAGGCAGCCACTTAATTTCTTTATCATCTGTTAAAATTTCATTTTTAGAAATCACAATTTTGTCCTGCATGGAAAAGACAAACAGAATTTTAAATGGAGCAAGGCCTTTCGTGTTAATTAGGACTAAAGACTAGGCTTTCTATGAATCAACAGCAAATGAAATATACACTGTCGAATTAATTATAACTAGCAATATGCATATAGGATTATTGAGGAAGGCAGTGTCAGAGAGGTATGGATGGGTCAATGATTAACCTTGTGTTAAAATCCTTAAATAAAAAAATATGAACATGTCTGTATACTACTGAGTTGTTTTACAGTATTGCAGATTGTAAATATAAAACAAAATAACAGTATCAGTTACTGACTTCTATTCCAACTTTTTTGTTTGCATCCATGGATCACCCCCCCCCCCACTTGCACACACACAAACACACTTCATTATATGTATAAATGTAAAATATTATGTGGCAGTTTACATTTCTGTCATGCTATTGCTAAGTTCATTAAAGACACTGACTTTCAGGAAGAACTTAGAATATTGTTGATGTTGACTGTAAGAATATCTCCCTTTCTGTTGTTCTAGGTGCATAAACTTGTATCTGAAAATGTAACTAGTGATTAAGGGCCTCAACACATGAGAGAATGAATCCACTTTAAATCCGGTTTCTGTCTCTTGCAGATTCTGGGGTTTGTAGTTTAGGGAGGAGCCTTTAACAGCCTCATTAAACTACAAACCCCAGAATTCTGCAGGAGGCAGAAACCGGATTTAAGGTGGATTCATTCTCTGTGGATTCATTCTCTAGTGTGATGAAGGGGTTGGTGTATTACTCTTAAATCCACCACAGAGCCTAACTGAAATCAGTTTGTCTTGAATTGTAGCTGCTCTATTTGGTGGTGTCCATAGTGTCTGTGTCCATGGCTATCAGCAGTTTTTTGATAGGATAAACACTTACATTTCCTGAGACATAAATGATTGCTGTCAGGGATGTCTCTGAACTGGAATAGCCAGACCTCTCATACACAGCCATCAGTGTTCCATTATGTGGTAACATGGGGCTCTAAAAGGAAAAATAAACAAAATAATGCAAGGTACATAGAGAAAAGAGAGGGAAAATAGATCATTGCTTCACTGCCCTAAAACAAATTTGGACCTCTAATCAAATGTACATTCAGTAATGGAACTGTAAATTAGTCACACTCTGTGAACATAAATTTGTAAACCTATTTGTTATATTCACAATTTAATTTTTGGGCATATGCCTAAAAATATTAACATGAGATAAACAGTAGCCAGTGGGTGTTGTTAGCAAGGATCTTCTATCAGCCTGATAAAACTGATTCTTATTAGAACCGCCTTGAGTCACCTGAGGGATGAGAGGGGTGGTATACAAATACAGTAAATAAATAAAATATTATATACCACATCATCATTGATTTTTATCAAATGCACTACCTTCATAATAATGTAAGTGCAAACTCCATGGAAGCGATATGGTCTGGAATCAAAAGTGGTGACAAATGAACCTCCTTCCAATGAACATCTTCCAGGACATGGTAGTTCTGTACAGCTCCACTGACCCATTGAACATTTACTGGTGAAAAGAAAAATGTACATTTTTGTTAACCACTGAAACAGATTTGACATCATCACTTTTTATGTTAGTTATCTTAGAGCAGTATGCTGTGTCCAGGTTGGTTCATCAGGTGCTCTGCTATAGCTGACTTCTTTGGTTGAAGGAGTCTGCAGTGCCTTTCATGTTCCTTGATTTGTGTTTGGGCAATGCTGTGTTTGGTGGTCCCTGTGTAGACCTGTCCACAGCTGCAAAAAGAATCTGTGAACCCCACCTCCTCCAAAATGAACTGAACCACCTAAACTGGGCTCTACAGGCCAATGGATACTCCCCCTCAGACATCAGAAGAGCTGCAAGACCAAGAACAAGCCACGAGAGTAAAGATGAAGATCCACCCAGAGGAAAAGTGTTCTTCCCATACATCAAGGGAACCACTGACCGCATAGGGAAGCTGATGAGGAAACACAACATACAAACCACCTACAGACCCACCAAGAAAATCCAACAAATGCTACGTTCAGCAAAGGACAAGAGGGATCCTCTCACCTCTGCAGGAGTCTACCGTATTCCATGCAGCTGTGGACAGGTCTACATAGGGACCACCAAACGCAGCATCGCCCAAACACGAATCAAGGAACATGAAAGGCACTGCAGACTACTTCAACCAGAGAAGTCAGCCATAGCAGAGCACCTGATGAACCAACCTGGACACAGCATATTATTTGAGAACACAGAAATGCTGGACCACTCTCACAACCACCATGTCAGACTACACAGAGAAGCCATTGAAATCCACAAGCATGTGGACAATTTCAACAGAAAGGAAGAAACCATGAAAATGAACAAAATCTGGCTATCAGTATTAAAAAACTCAAAAATTACAACAGCAAAACTACAGAAAGTTAACAATCAGGTACATCAAATCACCTCTCAACAAAAGATTCCCCCAGGCACTTCCAAGCCATTAAATGCTAATCAAGGTGGTCAGTTGAAACATTCACACCTAGCTCCAGCAGACAAAAGTCCTTTGTCCCACCCTTGTCATTCCACAGATATATAAACCCATTTTCCTACTTCCAACAGACCTCACTACCTCTGAGGATGCTTGCCATAGATGCAGGCGAAACGTCAGGAGAAAATGCCTCTAGAACATGGGCATATAGCCCAAAAAACCTACAACAACCCAGTGATTCCGGCCATGAAAGCCTTCGACAATACATTGCCTAAGGATTGTTAAACACCAGTCATGGAATGTTCATGTTTACAGGTAGTGGTTCAGTTCACATATACAACACTCAAAATATGTTATCTCTCCATTAGTAACAGGATGTCAGCCTTGCCTCAGATAAACAAGAGTAATTATAAGAATGTTAATGATCTCAGAACAAATTGGCATCAGGATTCCTAGCCATCTCAATAACCAGTTGCACCCCATTCTTCTTTAATGCAAATACACATGTGCTCACCAGCTTCTACATGCTGCTTCCATGACTTCACCAGGAGCATATTTTTCCCCATTTAGTGTACATGGACACTGTTCAACAGGAACACAAGTTCTATTTCTTGAAATATCATCCAAAACAGTATCTTGAAAAATAAAGATGAATGTCATTCATCCCGAATACATGCAAGCATGGGCCATAAAGCCTTGGTTATTGTTTCACTTATCTTTCAAGTATAAATGCAAATGTAAACACAGGGGCAATTCCCTCCCTTAGGTGTTTTTGATGGACTAAATTCCTTGTATCTTTTGGATTTAATAGTGATTAAAAATTGTGGTTCATATGGTGATAATTTACTTAAGCACACTGAGACCAAAAAGAATTCTATATGATCAGTTAAATTTACCATAATTTGCACACTGCATATATTATTACTAGCACAATTCACACCAATGCATTTTCTTAGGCTCCTGTCTGAAGATCCAAGGATAATTTCAGATTTGCACTGATGTGAATAAAGAGATGTCTCAATCCTGCCAAGAGGAGCAGAAGTATGCATCTCTATCCCTTAGGAAAAACTATTTTTAATAGAAAGGCAGTGCAACAAGAGCTTTATTACTACAAGTAATAGGGGACACTTTTGAATGTCTTCATGATTTTTTTTAAATAAAGGGCAATTATCTACATTGGCCCCAAGAAGAATATAACAGATCATCCATCCCTTCTGTTATAATACTTTTGAGTTTGAGTCCATGTCCAAGTTCAAGATTCAAGGGAATCCTTAAGGGTTTATTACCCATTCTAGGATTCCTAAGGGCTCTCATGTTGCAGCAGCTTTAAGCATAGCTTCTACAAACCACATTTCTGTCTTGTCATATGGTGGCTCCAATTAAATATTCAACATTACTACAGGTTGAGTCCTCCTCATCCAAAAATTCCAAATTCTCAAAACCCTAAAACATGTTATTATTATCATTATTATTATCATTAACTTTATTATTATTAACTTTATTTATACCCCGCCTTGCTCCCAGTGGGAACTAAAGGCAGCTAACAATCCCACACATTTAAAAAACACAATACAAAAGTTTTAAAAAACAATTAAATAGTACTGTGTGGGAAAAACCGATTAAAATAAAAAAACAATTAAAATAACCTTTAAAACCCACAGCCCCTCCATCCCACCCACAACCTCCCCAAAGCCTGCCCCTTATTCTTCCCCAAATGCCTGCTGGCAGAGGAAGGTCTTGACCTGCTTGCGGAAGACCAGGCGGGATGGAACCATGCTGGTCTCCCTTGGGAGGGAGCAGCGGCCACCAAAAAGGCCCTCTCCTGTGTTCTCACCAAACATACCTGAGCAGGTGGTGGGGCAGAGAGAAGGGCCTCCCAAGTAGATTTTAGATGTCTACCAGGTTCATTGAAAGAAATATGGTCCTTTATATGTTGTTATGCCAACAATATAAAGGAAAGGGGGAAACTAAGTGGGCACTGGACATGTGACTAGCCCCTTTTACTGCATAACCCTCCTTTACAATGTATATGCACATAAAGGTACTCCAAAACCTGAAAAAATGTGAAATCCAAAAAACATCTGATCTCAGGCATTTAGAATAAGGCATTCAAAATCAATTATAAAAAATATATAACATGGATTATAGAAAACTTCAGACAGCATCAAATAATTATCTATCAAGCTTTGGAATGAGCAAGAAGATGACCGTATGGATGAGGCCAAAGCTACTTTACTTTTCAACTATTTACAATTATATGGACAATAGCTTTTGAAAATAATTTGATTTCTCATTTAAAGCTAAGAATGGTACTTCCTTTTGGTTATTTTTATTTTAAAATCCATCAAAATTCTACAAGCCACCCTGACACTTTAAAAGAATATTGATCAGATATACACAAGTCATTAAGTAATCCTTCATTATGTTATAAATGTAAGGTAGCTTAATTATTGCTAAAATAATAATTTAATTTTGTATCAACATATATTCTACACTCTATTTTTGCTATTTGACTGAAATCATGTTGTATGAAATTGCATATCAAACAAATGGCAATAACATTGTGCAACTGTTTACCTTCTGGACAGAAACAGCCATATGTACAGTAGCTGGAACAAGTGTATTCTGGATTAGAACATGTTCTGAGGCAGGGAGACCCACATTCTTTGTACATCTGGTTAGCTGGACATTTTCCCAGAGCTGCAAAACACAATGATTTAGAGAGTTATTTCCATCTAATAATACTACGTACATTGTCTGATCCCCCCCACCTCTGCACCCATTAAATCAAGTACTGGACATTCTTCATTTCTACCCAGTCCTGACTTCTAAGTAAATGCCAGTGGAGGGGGATTTAGCAACACCACAGTTTGCTTCAGAATACTGGGACAGAGCTCCAGATTGTCCTTTAGTGGTTCAAACACAATGCTATTCCAGAATGCTGCTACTTACAGCAAAAATCAGCACTCCTCCAATCAGACACTTCTTGATGGGACATGGCACACTGCCGGGAATATTCAGAAAGAGTTGCACAAGCACAGTTTTTCTGCCCTGGATCATTGCAGTTTTGCATGTCAAGCTGGCAACGGATGACAAAGCCTTTCTTTGTGATATTGCAAGATGGAGACACAACACTCAGAAGTTGGGAGCAGATCCTGCTCTAAAGGGGAAATAAAAACAAAAGCATTTTCAGACAACATGGTGCATTTTGAGTTAGGATTAGACCAAATCACAAACACTCAATTGTTTGTGATGTGCACTGACAATTTTTCATCACCCGGTGGCACAATGGGTTAAACCTTTGTGCCGGCAGAATTGCTGACTGTCAGGTCAGTGGTTCGAATCCAGGTAGAGTGGGTTGAGCTCCCTCTGTCAGCTCCAGTTCTCCATGCGGGAACATGAGAGAAACCTCTCACAAGGATGGTAAAACATCAAAATATCTGGGCATCCCCTGGGCCATGTCCTTGTAGACAACCAATTCTCTTGCATCAGAAGTGACCTGCAGTTTCTCAAGTTGCTCCTGACATGATAAAAACACAAACTACCACAGAAATCTCTAGTAGGTATGTGTTTTCAAGTTGGCTTATAGTAAATGTATCCTAAGGTTTTCTTGGAAAGATTTATTATATGGCAGTGTAGACTCATATAATTCAGTTTAAAACAATGTATATTATCTGATTTGATAATCTGGGTTATATGAGGGTTTAGAAGGGGCCTATATTATCTTAAGTAAGAGTTGGCTTAAAGTTCTGTAATAACAAGGGCTGTAAAATGTGTTCATTCCATCCTTTTCTCCCTGGCCTAGTCCATTGAGTTCATTTACCAAATGATGCAGATCTTTTTTCAAGTGCTCTCAGAGGCAGGCCTGTAGCCGGGGGGCGGGGGGCGGGGGGCGGTTAGGGGTTCAACCCGCCCTGAAATTTTTCAGGTAAAAAAAACCTGGTTTGCTCATGAATTTTAATTGGTTAACCAAATCCCCATGCTAAGTCTATGAGACGCAAAAAATTAAGAGTCCCTCCAGAACCGCAAGTACTTTCTCAAGCAAATATTGACAGTTTATTCACACTGTCATTACTTGCAGCAATAGCCAATGTAGCGAAGCAACCAAGTTTGGGGGGGGGGGCGTGTTGAATGCTCTCATTAAGGAGGCCAGACTTTGTGGAGGTGGTTGACAGGGGCGGAGCTGCAGGCTATTGAAGGCTGCTCTGCCCCCTGCTGTGCTTTTTGCTTCAGCGTGAGCTAGGAGGTAGGTTTCAACCCACCCCCCCCCGGAAATTTTCAACCCCTCCCGATATTTTTTCTGGCTACAGCCCTGCTCAGAGGCAATCCAACTTTGATAAGTCTAGAAAAAATAACAGGGTACTCACATATTTCTTGCGAGGAACATTAGAAACCACCATTTCCTCAAATGGACAGATCTCTGTTGGATCATCAAGTTTTTGTAAAGCAGCATACTTGTGTGGATCTAGGAGCTGACCTAATAATTCAAACACAAATTAAATTGAGGTTTGTTTTTTTTTAAGTAAAAAATGATAAAGGGACCTCTAAACTACAAAACACTAGAAGCTGACTTTTTTAAAAAAAATTGCAGGATGCATGACTGTATTTGATTAACCTATTCCGAACACAACAAATATGCAAGATTGAAGACAAATTGCACACTTTTGGTGGGAATAATTGATGCCTGTGCAATAATATGTGACACCTTGCTGCTATGTGTGAGTAAACGTTTCTGAGGTAATTAAAATTCTAGAATGATATTCACTTTATCACATAAATGATAATCTTTTTATTTATTTTTAAGATATACATGTAAGTTTAGTGGTTTAATTTATAGTTTTTTTTACCAACATGAGAAATCCCAAACCTTGACAATAGTTCTTTAGAATTTTTCCCAATAGAGACAAAATTACCTTCACTCAGAAACTCATTTAATTCTTGCCCATCAAAGTTCCCACAAAGTCCACATGTTCTTCCCATGTATTTTTCCTCAATTGAAACCTACAAAAAGAAAAGAACTATATTTGGAAACCAGCTATGCACTGATATCTTGATAATATCTTGTTCCCACCTGCTGTATGTGTATTTATGTATTCCTTTGGATAAAAATGTGCAGATCACACGGGGAAGGGTTTGTGCAGCTTGAAAACTGGTAGCGTGCAAAAAAAGAAAATGGTCATGTTGGCCTAAATCTTATTATTACTTCCAATTAGTACAGAATCACAGAATCAATTTGATTGACATATGTGTTGACTGGCAATTCAGCAATTGATTGTACTTGGAACTTGATGACAGAATTCCAGGCATTAAGTGTTTAATTATTGTGTTTATCAAGCAATCTTGGGCAAACCAGAGAAGCTCAGTTATTAAGTAGTCTGAAGTTGGTGAGGCAGTAGGAATGGCTATCATATGTGTACCCGTGAATTAAGATTCACATTGGAGCATGGAGCATTGGCTTGTCCAGTTAGTTAATGATCTAAGCCTGATTTGTCCATGTGCTGTTTCTGTATAATGGCTTATTGCTTCCTATGGAGACATGATCACTGATACAAGGTGTAACAAGGGGCAAATCATGTGTGAGTTTTTTAGTGTGTGGAATTTTGTGTAGTTGAATATCAGCCTACAAAAACCTTGACAGTCCTCTTTCTGTCTTTCTGAATGTAGGATAATAAAACACAGTATGGTATAATTTTTGAGGACCTAGAGAGGCCCACAGACACTTCCAGGGGAAAATATTCTGGTAAGTGAAATAATGGCTATTGCATCTGCAGATAAGGGAGTTGTTCTATATATGCACAATAATCCCATTCACAAGCACTGTAGAATTATTAGAATTGTCAAAATAAAAGACTTTACTCACCATAAGGTAATCATTGTTATTCCAGAAAACAGCCATGTCAATCTCAACCAGCTTGGCTACTAGGCGAGTGATACGTCCAAAAGGTGTAATCTGAATTCCATTCCTGGTATATGGTAATCTGATTATACTGTTGTAATAGTAGGAAAGAAAGCACATACTTAGATACTTGAAGGAATTCATAAGCTTTGTAACGCGAGGGAAAGTTGTGTTCTTGCTCCATGACACTGCCTTCATATATTAAAGAGAGTTCACAACATTTCATCCTTTCCAGCATCACCTCCTGGGGTTATCAAGCAGATAAAACTGTAAGGACTCTGGTTATATCGGTTGCACCTATGATAGGGTACATTCAATATGATGACACTTTGAACTGAGCTAAAATGCTATTGTAAAATATTGTCTGAGTCCCTAGCTAAGATGTCTGGAGCATAACTGGTTCATACCTGTAGCTGGCTCCACATATCACCTGCCAAATTCAATGGGATTAGCTATGACTGTTAAAAGGCCAGGGAGAGAGGTGACTGGGTAGCAGAAACTACTCCCATATCTGGCAAAGTTTACTATAAAGAGGTGAAATTGAATTATGTTTTTATTCCTACTGCCTTCCTCTCCACCATCCATTGTAAAGGCAGGCCCACAGGACTGGAAGATGGTAGGTGATTGTGGTTTTGGATGGGATGCAGGAAAATAATTCCTTACACTATTCAAAAAAGGAAATACACATAAGTAAAATCATCTATATGTCACTAACAGAATTTTGATAATGGTATGTGTTGTATATGCTGCATTTCTAAAAAATCCAGTTACTTCTTTGTTTACAGGCATACATTTTAGACATTGTTAATGTAGATAAGCATTATGAGGAATAATAATATAGTAGTTTTTTTTAAAAAAAGGAATCCAAGGTAGGAGTGGGAATCTTGACAATAGTGGGCCTGCATGTAGAGTCCAGGTCTGGTTTCCAGCCCAGTCATTCCCAGGCCCCTAGCTACATTTCTCCAAGAAAAATGATAAAAATGGCTATTTCCTTCAGGGAGAATATTGTTCATTAATTTATTCAATTTATGAATTTAAGCAATTTAAAAAGTTAGAAATAGCATAAAATTATTAGAATAAAGATTATGTTATTATTATTACTATCATTATTATTTAACTTTATATCCGCCTTTCTCTCTGTGAGACACTTTGTTCATAGTTTAAAAAGCACAAAACAAAAATTTAAATAATATAGTGTTGATTACGGTAAAAACAGATTAAAATATAATCAATATACTTTAAAAAGCCTTTAAAACTCACATCCTCTCCTGAATCCCTCCCACATTTTCCTAGCAGCATGAAAGTTTCAAAAAAACATATAACACAGAACATGCACCCCCAATTTCCTCCCTGACAGCAATTATTAATTAAAAGACTTTTTGAATAGAAATGTCCACCTGCCAGTAAAAGAAAAGCAAGTAAAATCCAATCTAGCCTCCCAATAAAGGAAATTCCAGAAATTGGGAGACGCCACTGAGATGGCTCATTGAATGTTAACTGACTATAGCCTGAATGTTAAGGAATAAGTTGTTACATCTAAAACTGGCCAGACCTAAAATCAGTGGAAAGTGCTTCTTCACCAGTTGCTTACCCAACATCTTTGACTGATATGACACCATTTTCAATCATGATAACTGTGGCTCCCAGTTCAATGATGATTCTTGAAATTTTTTTGTTTGGACCACGCCGGAACTGGATATTGAAGTCCGGAGAGATTTCATCACACACAGTGGCAAAAATGTAGTTGCAGGTCCCAGAGAAATCATACAGGTAGTTGTCAAAAGTTGAAAAATGGCCATTGCCCCATGTGGAACATGAGCCCTTGTCCACAGCTTTAAAATAGCAAACAAAAATGATTATGCAGCTTTGATACTTCAGTGAGCCAATATAAATTTCACATTCTGAAATTATTTTATTATTTATTAAAAATTTTATACCTCATCCTTTATTAAGGGATCTCAGAGTGGCTTACAAATGGCATTAAACAAGTTAAACAGGTTTTAAATCAGAAAGTTAATTTAAATAAGCTAAACGTATTAAACAACATAATGAATTAAAAACAGATTTAAGAATTTCAGAGCTTTAAAAATTATATGTAGTCATATTTCATTTGAATTAATGGGGGCTAAGGCTTTGGTACCTAAATGACAGGAATATTGGTGCCAGTCAGGCCTCCAAAGGGAGAGCATCCCACAGTTGGAGTGCTGTGGCTGAGAAGGCCCTCTCCCATATAATGATCTCAATGGTTGGTCACAGAGGATAACTTCACTTCAATGCAAACACATATGTGAAGAGGAATTCCCTCAAATAGTGATGCCTCAAGCCATGTAGGGCTTTAAAAATCATCACGAGCACTTTGAATTCAGACCAGATATGTATTGGCAGCCACTTCTAACATTGGTATTATAAAGTGTCTATATAATATTCCAATTGAGCAGCTGTGTTTTGCTCTACCTGCAAGCTTCTGATTTCAAGTGCAGTCCCTTATAGAGCTCATTACAGTAGTATAATCAGGTATTTACAAGTGCATGGATTTATGGGTAATGTTTCCACTAGCTGCCTTATTTTCTCATTTTTTTCTCACTGGCAAATAACTTGTGGTCCATCAGATGTTGTTGGATTGCAACTTTTATCAGTCCTACCCAGCAAGTACAGGCAATTATAACAGATCACAAGAGTTATAGTCAAGCAATATCTGGAGGGTCCTAAATTGTCCGTCCTTCCTGATAAAAATTCAAGGTCAAGACCAAGATGTAATGTCCAGAGGAGATGCTCTTGGTCTTGAAATGGCTCACTTCAAGAAATAAGACATAAGCACTGAAACTTTGAAGACAACCAAGACTTCTATTATATTTTGAGGCATATTTTATTAATAGTGGGAAAAATACCTGTGTGATGAAGGCTTGGATCATTTAGATTTCTTAGTTCATCTGCATATGTTTCTAGAAAACAGCAAAAACTGCATAAATATATTTCTGCATGTGTACCTGTGATGTTAGCATTTTACACAATCTTGAGACCACATGTTAGTAGCCATAGGCTCATGATAAAAATATGTTCCCATCATCTATCTCAGGAGTAACTCAGAATGGCTTTTGAACTCTCATTGTTAAGAGAAGGGGAAGTTCTGGAATATACAATCTGAAACACATCAGTTAGGATACTGACAGTTCCTTTTTGTATGACACTCAGGTGCGGTTTTACAATATTATTTCTTATATTGAAATCATTTCTAATATCACTCAATTTTTATCTTCAATCTGGACTTTTTAAACGTGATAATATTGATAACAGGGTTTTGAACTATTACTAAATGATTCCCTTATTCAGTAATTTCCCTACTCCATTCACAGAATCTTATGGGATGGAATATCGAGATAATTGTTGTCTTCTATTTATAAGCCATGCTTTCTATTTTTAAGCCATGTTGCAGAGGAAAGAACTGTTAAGCCATGTTGCAGAGGAAAGAGTATTCGTCCCTAAGAAAACCCTTTCAAATTCATGATGTTATCATAAATCAACAGGCAACTTGAGGGCATTAAAACACACAAACAAATTAAGTTACAGCCACTGACCTGGGCCTATTTTAGAACTTGAAGTCACTTTAAAAACAACAACAAATTAGAAGTATCTAAAATGTTTGCCCCAAGAATTCCATAAAGATTTTAAATGATCAGTTTACCATGTGGACTTTGGTCCACTTGCTTTACAACATCTGGGCGTGAGTTGCAGGTATTGAAAAGTGGGTAAGTATACCATGTGGAGACCCTCAAATGACACCAACTTGCTGAAGATACCCTCTCCTACTGAATTTGGATCCTGTATTGAATTTTAATTCCTTCTGGGAACAAAAGTGGCCCTTCTATTTACAAAGGTGTAACTCTGTATCAAATTTACAGCCTCATCAGGCGGGGTGAATTTAGTGTCCTAGGATACTTTCACTCCACCTGGAGGATGGAACCCCACGACAGACATCACATTACATTGTGTGAGTTTTGGCAGAGGTCCTGTTCCCTACTGAGGTGAAAGCTTGCCGTACACTTCCATCCCAACACAGGAGGCCTTGCCAGGAGGGCAACACTTTCACCATGTGATGGGAAAAGCATAGCCGAAGGGAGCTGTGTGCGGGGAAACAGATTCATTCCAGTGCTCCCTCTTTTCTCCTGGTTTCCAAAGCTTGGGAATTTTGTAATGACAAAAATGGAAGAGGGAGGATCGAATTTGTGCTAATTATAGCTCAGATAAAAATTCGATCCCCCCTCCCACTTTTGTCATTGATTTGATTAGAATAAACAATCTTATAAATTCTATGCATCTTACTTTAGAGAAAAAAACTCACCCAAACCATGCCATTCTGCATTTCTTCTGTCTAAAGAGAAGCAAAGATATTTTAGAGATTTCTGTGACCATATCTGACATGCAGAACTACAAAGAAACTACTTACAAATAAAATATTAAGTGTAATTGACACTTTACCCTAGTAGCAAAGACACAATGACATTACATTAAATTGCATAACTTCCTTTTTTAAAATGTGTGCCATTCAGTTGGTTGAAGACGTAGCAGAGTGCTAGTGGTCTCGTTCAAGCGGTGGGAGTATAAAGTTTTGTCTTGACACAGTTCAGTCGCCGTCATGCATTGGAACAGTGAGGAGCGTGCTTTTATTTATTTATTTGGAGTGCTTCTACCCCGGCCTCCTCAACCCCCCTTCTCAAACCCCCTTTGCCATTGAGGCCTACTTTTTGAGTGGATTTGGAGTGGTCAGCCCAGATTTGGCCCCTTGTGATTTTTTTCCTATGGGGTTTTTTGAAATCCCTTGTTTATGTGAACCGTCCAAGGACTCTACAAGATTTGAAGACCAACATCCAGGAAGAAATTGTAAACATAGCGCCTGCTATGCTGGCAAGAGTCATGACAAACACCAGAAATCAGTTTACTCAGTGTATGGAGAAAGGGGGACGTCACCTACCTAATTTGATCTTCAAAACTACATAATACAAAATTTTAGGTATGCACCTACATTATAAAAAAAATTCTGATTCATACAATGGGTTTTATTAAGTTTTGAAAAAAGGAAGTTGTGCTGCCTCACCCTGTATATAATAACGAAAGATATAGGTATTAACTTCTTTTGAGGCATGACAGTAACTTGATAGTTACTTTTATATTTAGGAGTATGATATAAAAAGGTGTTGACTTGTGCTGTGTGGATACTCAGGCAACAAGGAAGTAGAAGCTAAAGTTTGTTGAAATGTACTAACTCCTAATTTGGCTTCAGAATAAAATTTTGTAAAAGTGTATGGTAAAATATATCATTTGATGCTTTCATTTTATACTCAACTGTATTTTATGTTCTGATTATCTAAGTAGCCTGATGATTCACGTATTGGAGATGAAAGGCCTTGTACTACATTTTATGAGAATAAATCTGTTAGTGCTATTTATTATACATTTGTCATTTATGAAGGTTTAATGTATTGATTCCTCAAATCTGATGGCACGTTACCAGCCAAACATCATGAGTTGACCCAAGACCCACACTGTAACAGATACACTTTCTCTCTCCATGCAGTCATGGTGGCACGCCAAAAGCCAATTTAGAGTCAACTGGCACAATCTATAGCAAGAATTGCAGAAAGTTGTTTATTTTCATACACACCTACACGCACGCACACAAACACACACAATTCTCTGCTCCCATGAAACTCAAAGTGGGAAGTGATGGTAAAATAATACCATAATACATAATACCATATACAATAAAGGATGTTATCACACACAGCTCAGAAAACAGATTCTCCCATGGAAAATCCATTTCTACTGAGATGGGAGCATGGGAGCCTAGCTCCTCTCCTTTCTGCACAATTTCTTTGTAAATGTGCTTTGAGTTCATTTGCCTTTCAGCCAGGCCCGTAGCCAGGATTTCGATTCGGGGGAGGGGGGAGTTTTTTTCAGGGGGGGGGGGTTTCGGGAGGGGGCTGAGTTTCAGGGGGGGTTGAGTCTGAGTGAAAGAGGGTCTACCCTAACAAACCCTTTGTATCATTACCCCAATACCCCCATGCATACAGGATATATTGAGTATGGTGATATGAATAAACATAACAGTTGAAATAATGCACCAGTAACGCCTCTTCGCGAACCACCATGAGAATTTCGAGGGGGGGGGGGGGCTGAAGCCCCTCAAGCCCCCCCCCCCCGGCTACATGCCTGCTTTCAGCACATGCAGGGACATGACTCATGCCCCTGTTTTCATACATGCCCCGTACTTGTTATTTTTAAACTGTAGGAACTGCACAACTTTGGTACTTCACAAGTTCAGAACTATGTTCCCTGATCTCACATTTTATAGCTATGGTATTATGTATTATGGTATTAAAATAAGAGGGAGGGAATGCTTCAAAATGTTAGAACTTTTAGTATAGTGTTTATTCAGCATTTGGATGGTACAAATTAACGTTTTCTTTAACTTTTCTAATGAGACAAGCATATGCGATGTGTAGAAGTTCTGAAAAAAAGTTGTTGTCTTAAAAGAAAGCAAATTTTTACCTAAAAGGGAAAAATGGCCTGTTGGAAGCAAGGATGATTGCTCTCTTTAAAAAAATGGAAAAAGCAGTGATTGAGATTATCAGGAGGGAAAAGGTTTTTTTTCTTTTCTTTTGCAGTCAATTTGGCATTCAGGGGGAGAAAGCTTATGGCTAGGAAGGACAGCTCATAATGAATGTCACACAGACACTTTGAAACAAATAGCTAAGATGCATTTTTCTCACCACAAAGTAAAATGCTTGTAAAGCAGGATGAAAGCAGGTTCAGAAGCCAAGAGACAGAGGGAACTCGTTTTCCTTTAATACAAGCTTGAGAAAACTTTAAATTTGATTTGGGACAAGATTAGGACAACTTCATGTGGTAAATAGTGTTCTTATTCATGCCTACAGAGCCTCCAACATGGTTTACAGAATGGCATGATAATCTCAAAATCCATATGACATATTGGGCAATCCTCAGAGATACAAAATTCATAAAACCCAAAACATTCAAAATCAAACATTCAAATACAGCAACTCTTGAAGCCAAATACAAATAAAATAAGACACAGAAACTAGACCCTAATATATTCCTAAGCAGAGTTCAGTGGACTGAAAAACATAGCTGCTGTATGCAGAGATGGAGGATGATAAGTCCATAGTTTTGTTCTGCTTATGTGTTGCTTGGAGGGTACAGCTTTCATGAATGGAATAACATCTTTGTTGCCCTCCTGCGACTGTGTAAAAATATGCCAGGACCAAAGGAGAGCAGCAAATAAAAACTTGAAGTGCCACCCAATCATTTTGTGATGTTTTAAAAAGGCTTCTCCTGAACTTAAAATGTCCTGTGTGTGTGTGTCTAAAGACATGGCAACCCCCTCCCTCAATCCCTTATAGTGCATTTGGTACAAAATGATATTTTTACAATGAAGGTAAAGTGGAGTGTCCCTAAGATCTCTTAGGAGCTAATGCAGGTCCTTAGTCCATTATAGGGTGACACAGTCTTTCAGATAGTCTGAAAAATTGTGTTAACTTTACAAATCATAACCAGCATTCTGAATTGTGCCTGGCAATGGACCAGTAGCCAGTGAAGATATTTCAGCAAAGGTGTTATATGTTCCTAAATCCATTAGTTTAATGGAATTCACTGAATCAATGAAACTTGATTCAGGACTAACTTCAGGACTAACAAGTGATGTAGGCTACAGGGAGGGAGCCACAAAAGAATAGCATAATTCTACTTGTGCAGTGCAAGAAGGGGCCCATGTTACAATGCCAGATGTTTACCTCTTTCTGGTGCTATCCTCTGTCTTTGGAAAATCTCCTGTGTCAAAGAGCCATCTCTGTGAAAACCTGTAAGGAATAAAATTATTTGAACATAGAAGAAATAGGCATTATTTAAATACAGAAAACAAATCGTTTGGTCAGAAGAATAAGTTTTCCAGGAATGATTTTTTACAAGTATATGAAAAAAGCATCATCAGTTTGCAAAAACTTGTGATTTTACTAAATGGGGAGAAAACATTCAAAATTGTTTGAGAAGTGCAGAGCAGTTTCCTCTCTGCCTAAGAGTGACATCAGAGTTGCATCAGTTTCTCTCATCACAGTGTTGCAGTAGCAGAAGAAACAACATTGCCAAATGTATTGTTAAAGGCTTTCATGGCCAGAATCACTGGGTTGTTGTAGGTAAGCTAAGAACTCCAACAGACAAGAGTTCTTTGTCCCACCCTGGTCATTCCTCAGATATATAAACCTACTTTCCTAGTTCCAACAGACCTCACTACCTCTGAGGATGCTTGCCATAGATGCAGACGAAACGTCAGGAGAGAATGACTCTAGAACATAGCCATATAGCCCGAAAAAACCTACAACAACCCAACATTGCCAAAGTTATCTGTTCTATGCAACAAGAATCTTTTTAGTTCATTAATGTAATTTGTATCAACCCAGGCCTGGGTTTTAGAAAGAGTTGAACCCAGTGCATTTATTTCCTCTTAGGACCTAATCATATGCAGCAAGAGAAGCACTTCTCTCTTCTGCCGGCATGTAGTCCCTAAAGACCATCACATTATGCAGGGCTACTTCCTCATAGAACAAAGCAAGAGGAGATAAAAGGGTGATTACAGATCTTGATGGCAGGGAACAGAGCATGACAGTTCCTCTGCTGTCCCACAATTTCACTCACTGTCCCTCACTTTACTCTGCCTGCCTGATACGCTCCTTAAATGTCTCCATATCTGTTTCTCCATTGCTTTCCAAGGAGTCAACCATTTCCTTTCAGGGAAGAAAATGGACATTTCGTCAAGGTTAACTGAAGTGTACTGATTTATTGTATGTAAGGTTTGGGGCATATATTTCTATTTTCAAATACTTCCTGCTGCCTGTGCCAGATGAATATAACAATAACGTATTGTGAAATGCACTTCTTATAAATCACACATTTATTGTTTCAGCTTCCTTGTAATGGGAAATTGTGTGCATTTTGAATTTTATTTCCTAAGATTTTCACCCATTTGAAATGCTCAAAGGTAATCTGAATGCTCTTTCATAGTACACAGTTATAGCATTATAATTTCACTTTAACTGCCATGGCACAGGCAGCAGGAAGTATTTGAAAATAGCCTATGGAGTTTTAGGTTTTGAATTTTGAAGAGGTGCCAAAGCTCTTTGGCTAAGAATTCTAATGTCTCTCACAAAACCACAGATCCCAGGATTCCATGTAATGAAGTAGAATCATAATACTATAACTGTGCAGTGTGTTTTGCTAAGAGTGATTTAAGAGATGGTCATGCTGTTCCTATTTTTTAATTTTGTTAACATCCACGTGGAAGTGGGTTGTTTTGACAGCCCAACACTGGAAAGTATTCCAATGTCAAATAATGTCTCCCCCCCCTCCCCCGCCCCCTGCATTGCTCAGCCAATTCCATATCAGTACCTTTCAGGCAAGATTTCAGACATTTTTGTTTAATTTTTAAAATGTTTTTTCCCTGCACAATGGAAGAACCACTGCAAAAAATGTAAACAAAAATGCAGGCAATCTGGATTTTATATTGCAGTGTAGAAGGGGCCTAACTCTCCATCATCCTCATTCTCATTTTTATTTACACCCTGCCATATTCTTGAAATTCATAGAATCATAAAATCCTTGAGTTGGAAGAGACCTCATGGACCATCCAGACCAACCCCCTGCCAAGAAGCAGGAAAACTGCATTCAAAGCATCCCTGACAGATGGCCATCCATCTGTCAAGGACTCATACAATTTCAAGCAAAACCATATACAACTGAAAGCAAAACACTAAAGCTAAGAGCTTATAATGATCACTATTAAAACTGAGTTAAAATTGAGTTCAATACAAACTATTCACAATTGCAACACAGTTTTAAAATACACCTTCTCAGTCTCTGTCCATGCCCTTGGGATGGAAGTAAATGTATCTAATAGGCCTGGGTAACAACGCAAAAATTTGTTTCTAAAATCGATTTGTATTTGGGGTTTTTTTTTTGTTTCGATATTTAAAATAATTACAAAATTTTCCCTTAAAAAAGTTCGGTATTTACGAAATTTCGTTAATATTTACAAAACATTTTGTAAAGATGGCGCCCTTTTTTTTCAATATTTTTTAAATATTTTTTTAATTTAATTATTAATTTAGTAGAAAAGGGAGGAGAAATTATTATTAAGGAGGGAAGGCAGGCACTCACTCTGGCGGGCCCTTAAGCGCTGCCGCCGAGTCGGGCCCGGCTCCTCCGAAGCAATGCGAAATTGGGAGAAGGGCTCCCCAAAGGCCATCTAGCCCAGCCCTCCGCTAAGGAATTGGGAGAATGAAGCACACCCACCGCAAAGGTGAGGAAGGAGGGACAGGCCGCCTTCCCGCTGAGGGTCGCTTGCCCTCTCGCTTGCCCTCTCGCTCGCCCTCTCGCTCGCCGCTCGCCCTCTCGCTCGCCGCTCGCCCTCTCGCTCGCCCTCTCGCTCACCGCTCGCCCTCTCGCTCGCCCTCTCGCTCACCGCTCGCCCTCTCGCTCGCCCTCTCGCTCGCCGCTCGCCCTCTCGCTCGCCGCTCGCCCTCTCGCTCGCCGCTCGCCCTCTCGCTCGCCCTCTTGCTCGCCCTCTTGCTCGCCCTCTTGCTTGCCGCTCGCCCTCTCGCTCGCCGCTCGCCGCTCGCCCTCTCGCTTGCCGCTCGCCCTCTCGCTCGCCGCTCGCCCTCTCGCTCGTCCTCTCGCTCGCTTGCTCAGCCGGCGCCTTCCCCGCCCTCTCCTCCTCCTCCTCCTCCTCCTCTTTCAGGCTCTGCCTCTGACTGGCTAAGAGAGGAGAGAGAGGAGAGCTCCCAGCAAGCATCGCCAGGCGGCCATCTTACGTATTTCCGAAATGGACGGAAATACAAAATTTTTTGGCGCCTGCCGTTTTGATATTTAAAAACACTTCCGGGTTTAAAAATAAGTTTTGTAATCGTTTTGTAATTGTTAAAATTAACGAATATTTAACGAATTACAAAATTAACGAACGAAACCGCCCAGGCCTAGTATCTAAGCTTGTGTAGCTACTTCCACTCCCATTAATCCCATTCCATTCTTCCCTAGTAGCATTAAGAGATTTTGCAGCACCAATGACATTGTGTAATACCACAGTTCTCTTCAAAGGAAATTAAACCTTTTGAAAAAAGAATGGAAAACTGGAGCCTTGAATTATAACTAGCTTTTTCTGAGAAGAGGGTGTGCTTTCCTAAGGACTAGTAGTTAGTTCTTGTCTTTATCCTCCTTTCATGCAAATTCTCACTTCAACTAAAGATTAATGATGTCTCCAAAGAACCATTAATAGAAAAATAATTTTTCCCTGCTGGGAAAGAATTCTTGTCAATTTTTGATCCTTTGTCCACACTTCAAGACCCTTTAAAATGTGTCTGTGTAAAGGGAAAAAATTCTCCTTAGTTTTTTCACAAAACCCAACTGTTTTGTGTTCAAAAATATATTTTCACAAGGCTAAGGTTTCTCCCCAACTTTTTTTCACAAATAAGTCTCAAAGTGTGAGAAATCTTGCAGGGATTGATTGTTTCCTTACTTGGTTCTCACTTGCTGAGACACCATTTCTTGTTAAGAATGAGAAAATTTTCTTGGTCATAAGTAGCTCTTGTCATCAAACTGCAGACTCTGCTTATTGATTAGAATTATTCATACAAGTAGGATCCCTGTTATAAGGCCCCATATTTCATGGAGAATCCTACTTGTGTTTAAGCAAGAATGGGTTGAACCATCTCTTCTTCAACAAGACTGAGATGACAGGACTAACATGTGCAGCCTGGTTCCTTTACTCAAATGTATGTATCTTAACTCTCGCACCAAAGTTATATTGATCTGCAACACTGGCTTAATATCGTTTCTATGTTTTCAGTAAGTAAAGCTTCACTAATTATGCTTCAACAGGCAATCATTATGAATAATCTTAAGACTGAATGGAGGTGACCTTTCCTTGCAATATATCCCCACAAGAGGAAGTTGGGTGTGTTCTTGGACATTGTCTTAGTTCACAGAGGGTGATGGTGGGGCCCCAGTCTTCCACATATGAACTGAGTGTATATCCCAGAGCATGGTCAGAAAACTCTGTACTGCTACATACCAGAAGTGATTTGCAGTTTCTCAAGTCACTCCTGACATGAAAAAAAAAGTCACCAATTTCTTATCATACCCTGTTTTTGCCCCATAATCATGATCTCCCCAATCTAAGCTGAGGGTAAGTGATGATTTTATTTCATAGATAATTCATCCTTAACATATAAAGGTGTATAGCTGTGCATGCATAGTTTTCATATCTAACCTTAAGAATTGACAAAATCTTAAATTCTTAGCTCAACTTAATGTATTTGGCCCTGAGTCCTCTCCAGGGATGAGAAGGATGGGGTACAAAGTCTTGAAATAAATAAATAAGTAAGTAATGTAATCCTATTTATTGCAAACTTTAAAGACCGGCATATATTGTTCCCTTCCTCAAAGAAGACACTAACAAACATATAGGATGGGTGTTCTAGGACTCATTGCCTTTCTTTATACAGTTTTGGAGTAACTTTTTATGGAACTAACACTTATTGCAGAACAGGTATTTATTCCTTAATACCTTTCAAAGCAACCCCCACTGTATTGACTCTGGAGCTAGATTTTTGCCATGGTATTTATTTACCACATATTAAAGTTTGATCACACACACACAAACACACACACACACACACAGAGAAGTTCCATTGGGTCCAATGGGGCTACCTTCTAAGAAAGATTGCCTCCTGTTGCCAGTTTTGTTAATATGTACCCAACAGTAGTTTTTTTTTTAACTCAGTTTGCCTCTGAGTACAGATGCATAGGATTGTGCTATTAACAGGATTACAAATTAGCCTGTGAAGTTTAAATGGAAACTGTAATTATGCACTTATGTTCACAGATCGAGTCTGTAAATTCATCTTTTGAGAATATGTTCTCTACTGTGGTTATTGTCAAATGGGCCATTAGCTGCAGTAGACAATCAATTTAGTAGGCCAAGTCAAATCAATGACTTATTTTTCAAAATTAAAACCTGAAACTCTGTGCTTGAAATGTTTTTGGCAGCTTTAGGACCAATTGTACCGGCAAATAATTATGAGTGGGAAAAAAGAATAAATAAGAAACTTTGGACTGCAAGGACATTCAAATGAATCACATGAAAGTCTGTTAAACAATGTAGTTTATACGTTTGGCATATGGAAAGAATAATATATATTCCAGTGATTTACCTGATAAGTTGTCTGAAATATCAAAATGGCTCTGATCTGAGAAAGAAGAAAAGAGTATTTGTTTACAAAAAACATAAAAGGTAGAATATGAGACATAGATTTGGAAATCAGAATACTTAATATCTCAAAGATTAATAGCTGTTAAAGATGAATAAAATGTCTCTGTTCAGAAACAGGATAACTGTAATTTTGAGAACAAAGAACTCAGCCATCATTTCCACATGATGCTTCATGATCAACTTATATAAGAATCTGCCTACTTGAAATATGGAACTAACTGGATTTTTGGATTGCTTCATCATAATAAAGCTTGTTTCCTTCAAAAATACATTTCATTCATGGAATTATACTTTAAGAATGCAGTAGACAGTCTTAGACAAAAACATTTTAAGAAAAATGTACAACCCCCCAAGAGGTTCATACAAACATATTTAGAGTGATATGGAGGAGACCTGCCACTAGAATCCCTGTTTCTTTTCCTCCACCCTAGTGCACAGGTATGCTACTATGCTGTCCTGTAAATTCTATATGTCACTGGACATTTGAGGCATAAACACCGAACAATGGCATTTATATATATATTTATTTAATTATCTATAATGTCAGAAGCAAATTGAGGGTACAATTATAGCGTATTCAAAAACACAAAGTTAATAACTTGGCATTATGCTAAATGTCCTTTGACCATAAACTGGCCACTTAGAGTGCCTCTGGTGTCGCTGTGAGAAGGTCCTCCATTGTGCGTGTTTCAGGGCTCAGGTTGCATTGTAGTAGGTAAAATCATGTTTCTTCCACGACATGCATATCTCCAACAAGATTGCAATGTGCAAATGTTGACAGAAAGATCATACCATTTACCCATACTTTCAAAAATACCCCTGCCCAAAAGAAGTGTTAGTAGGCCTCTCTAGATCCCCTCTAGTGTTATGCTGTGGTATGCTTCTGGTCCAGGTGTAGTCAAAATAGAAGGCCCATGGTTTCAGCTATCCACAGGGGAACATGGAATGTTTTCTACATGGACGGGGTGTGTGTGTCATACTATAGTAGTAATCTCCCTCCCGTTTTCTCTCTTTGCAAATAATATTTGTCATTCTAGCCATATTTTCAGGTATCTACGCAGAGACTTGGAATGTCTCCTCAAAGAAATGGGGGTTGTACTATAGTAATAATTGCTCTTCCTCCCTCCCTCCCTCTTTGGGAAATAATATCTGTCATTTCAGCCAGCAGTTACAAACACCAATTAACTTATCAACTGAATCTTGAAAAGCATTGACACTGCAACCTCCAATTCCTGTCCACCTTCTAGTGCTTTAACACCTTGTTGGAAATAACCGCAAAAAGCTGGCAAAAACCACTGACATCTCTCTGTAGCAGACTTGCTTTGACACTTACCAGAGCTATGAAGGATGCTGCAGAGGAGAACCAGTAGTGTCCAATGCATGGTGACCACCACCCAGAGTAGAGAGCCTCTTTCCCCCCAGAGCTCTCCTCCTCCCCTCTCTGCTCCAAATGGGCAGTGCTGCGGCTGACACTTTCTGGCCTCACCTTTTCAAGCTCAGGTGCTTTATATACAGCACTGCCAGACCCTCCCTTATTCCCATGCACTTTCTTCCCGAGATGGCCACAGCTGGGCAAAGCAGAGTGGCCGCCAAACAGGATCTTCACTTTATCAGGCTCGGCACACTGAAATGCTTTTTAGAAAAGGAAAGGCTGGGTGTGGAAACTCCTTCTCCTTTCCTTTATCATTTTTCCACAGCCAGATGAATAGAGCTAGTTGGTAACAACTGGACTGTATTTACTGTAAAAGTGTGCCACCCAGTCCAAATGAGATGCCAATCAGTAGTGCACAAAACTTAATAGTACTGATATGATGGAATGTAACCCATGCATTGTTGGTTAGAGATGGATGCCTTGATATGTTTCCAATACATGATAGTTTCACATACATTAATTCATTAGTTCAATCCATCCAATTTTCACATAGTCTGCAGTTCTTCTGGAAACAGCAAGTAAAGTAATCTTACCTTTTGTGAAATTACATATTTCATCCTGAAATATGTATTTTTAATGGAATTGTATGGAGAACTTCATGGGAAGCTTGAAGTAGTGCAAGAACCAAATCTATAGACTCAATGGAATCTTCACGGAACTCTATTTCTGGTCAAATGCAAAAGAGGATCTAAACTGAACCATTTGTGGTGCTGACAATATAAGCAGAGAGATGAACCTGGGAGACGAGGGAGGGGTGAGACATGAAAAAGAAAACAAGGCTGCTGGTTTTGAGATCGTTCTGATTAACCATTCTTTACAAAAAAGCTCATTCTTCCTTGCAGTGTTTAGCCTTTCACACATATCAGGAAGGAACTATGAGCAATGAGGGGTGGACAATCTTAATTGAAAGGAACATACTGCAATGTAACAAAGTATCCTTAGAATGCAGTTCAATTATACTAGGCCAGGACACAATCCAACATGAAGGATTCCTATTCCAGTCCTATAGAAATGAATGAGGCAGATATTCTTGTGCAGCACAGATATTTATTTATTTATTTATTTATTTACTGCACTTGTAGACCGCTGTTCTCAGCCCTAGGGCGACTCACGGCGGTGTACAACATATAAAAACAGATTACAATATAGACAATATCACAAACAACAATAACAACATCACTATCAATAATACCATTACACTAAATCATTCGCGACGTCTCATCATAGAATCACAATCCAATCTTGTTATCCATGTTCTGTTTCAATCATCATTGCCAATTGTTGTAGCACTTAGTCAAATGCCTTCTCAAACAACCACGTCTTTAGGCTCTTGCGGAATGTCATAAGGGAGGGCGCCTGTCTGATGTCTACAGGGAGAGTGCTCCACAGCCGGGGGGCCACCACCGAGAAGGCCCTATCTCTCGTCCCCGCCAGGCGTGCCTGTGAGGCAGGCGGGATCGAGAGAAGGGCCTCCCCAGACGATCTCAAAGTCCTCATGGGCTCATAGGCCGAGATGCGGTCAGACAGGTATTTTGGGCCGGAACCGTTTAGGGCTTTGTAGGCCAACACCAGCACCTTGAATTGGGCCTGGTAGCAGATCGGCAGCCAGTGGAGCTGGAACAACAAGGACGTTGTATGCTCCCTGCGTCCTGCTCCTGTTAGTAACATGGCTGCCGCGCGCTGGACTAGCTGGAGCTTCCGGGCCGTCTTCAAGGGCAGCCCCACGTAGATAGCATTGCAGTAGTCAAGGCGGGATGTGACCAGAGCGTGTACCACCATGGCCAAGTCAGACTTCCCGAGGTACGGGCGCAGCTGGCGCATGAGCCTGAGCTGTGCAAATGCTCCCCTGGTCACCGCTGAAACCTGGGGATCCAGGCTCAACGACGAATCCAGGGTCACACCCAAGCTGCGAACCTGCGCCTTCAAGGGGAGTGCGACCCCATCCAGCACAGGCTGTAACCCTATACCCTGTTTGGCCTTGCGACTGACCAGGAGTACCTCTGTCTTGTCTGGATTCAATTTCAATTTGTTCGCCCTCATCCAGACCATTACAGTGGCCAGGCACCGGTTCAGGACCTCGACAGCCTCCTTAGTAGCAGGTGGGAAGGAGTGACAGAGTTGGACATCATCTGCGTACAGATGACACCGCACCCCGAAACTCCGGATGATCTCACCCAGCGGCTTCATGTAGATATTAAACAGCATGGAGGACAGTATAGAGCCCTGTGGAACCCCACAAGTCAAAGGCTGGGTGCGGCCCTCCAGAAATGATATGTTTATGTGGAGTTTGTACAGGACAACTTTATTGTGGATTGTACTGCCCTGAGGTTGTAGAACACCTTGTGACATTATCCCACAGGCAGGAGGGAAGGGGAGGAAAGATGAGGAATTTGCCTTTAACAGTGGGGACGTGACGTACCCCAGCAAGATCCGTCTTTTGCTGGCCATCCTACATCTTTTCCCCACTTCCTGCCACTGTCCTTCTCAAGGAGCCCTGATGGTGGGAAAGAAAAAGGGGGAGATAAGAGAGCACTTACACAAGGCATCTATGAAAAGCACACATCCTAGATGCTTCTATTCTCACCTTCTGCCCATTCAAGGGTGGTGAAAGATGGTGTTGGCATCCTGGAAAAGGGCCAGAGAGTGATCGCAGAGTAACTTTATTGGCCACTGCCTGCATCCAGCCCACAGAGACTCATGGAGCAGGGGAAACATATCCCCCTCTTTCTAGCTATTTTCCTAAAATGGTGCTTTTTATCTGAGACATTTGCTTTTTGGAAGTGTCTTATATGAAAAGAACAATCCCTCACTTGTATGAAAAGAATAATTTTAAAATACACACTACTTCTCAATATCTAGTATGTATCTTAGGGCCCTTCCTCACAGTCCTATATCCCAGAATATCAAGGCAGAAAATCCTACAATATCTGCTTTGAATTGGGTTATCTGAATCCACACCGAGGGCCCTTCCACTCAGCCCTATATCTCAGCATTTCAAGGCAGAAAATCCCACATTATCTGAGTGTGGACTCAGATAACCCAGTTCAAAGCTGATATTGCGGGACTTTCTGCCTTGATATTCTGGGATATAAGGCTGTATGGAAGGGCCCTGAGTCTTTAATATTTCAGAACTGAAACAATGCAGGTAGATAATACAAAATTAAATTGTTTCAGATTTCCCCCCTTAACATTTCAAATGTGCCTCTCTGGCTCTTTCCACACAGCTGAATAAAATCCCACATTATCTTCATTGAACTGGAATATATGGCAGTGTGGACTCAGATTACCTAATCCAAAGCAAATATTATGGGATTTTCTGCCTTGATTTTCTGGGCTATGTGCACTTTTAATTCTGTACCCATTACTCTCGCCCGGCCCAGTTTTATTGTGTCTTAGAGTATCGTTTATTGCTTGTTGTTTATATTGCTTTAATTGTTTTTAATTTGTTTTAGGTTTTGTATTGTTATGTTGTGTATTGAGGCCTTGGCCTTTGTAAGCCGTATTGAGTCCTTCGGGAGATGCTAGCGGGGTACAAATAAAGATAATAATAATAATAATAATAATAATAATAATAATAATAATAAATATGGCTGTGTGGAAGTCCCCCAGAGTTCTTTATTAGTCTGTGAAGTATTTTTGCTCTTTATAAACTCCATTTTATTTTGGTGGTGTCAAATATATTTTACTCTCGAAATTTCTACAGACCTATAATATTATTTTAATCATAACAGTTCATTTCAAAGAAAAAGTGAAAGATTAAATGGGGGTGGGATCCCAGTGAAGGCTGGAGCTTCAGTGTTGGATGGTTAATCCACTCTGGATTTTAAACTGAACTTTAAATTCGAAACTTTGAACTTTAAAAAAACTTGAATATTTCCTTTGGAGTTTAGACTAATCCCCAGAATGAATTCATCACCTGAATGAGATCAGTGTCACGAGCCTCTACTAGTAGACCCATATAGAAAATTAGATTTGTTAAAACTGTAAATTCAGGATGTCTGTCTATAGTACAAACTCAAAGAAAATTAGATTTGTTAAAACTGTAAATTCAGGATGTCTGTCAATAGTACAAACTCAAAGACATTTAACATTTATTCTATCTCTTCCTGGAAGATGAAGCTCTGCAAAGACACAGTAGAGAGCTTTATTGGGGATTCTCAATAAACAACAAACTATAATTTTCATAACATTATCAACAAACTATAATTTTCATAACACTAATATATATATATATTGTATCATAGTTGCAGTCATGGCTTCCTCACTTATCAGAATCCAAATCATCTTAATCATTCAGCTGATCAATGAAGTAATGGTGCCTAAATGAAGCAGAGAGTGTTTGAGGACAGGGACATCTGTAGGGATACCAAGGTGCTTGTCTATAAAGCTATTGTCCTCCCAACCCTTCTCTATGCCTGCAAAAAGTGGACTGTCTACAGACGTCACATGCAACTCCTGGAACGATTCCATCAGCGCTGCCTCCGGAAAATCCCGCAAATCTCTTGGGAAGACAGGCGGACAAACATCAGCATGCTGGAAGAAGCAAAGACCACCAGCATCGAAGCAATGGTCCTCCACCATCAACTCCGCTGGACCAGCCACATTGTCTGGATGCCCGACCACCGTCTCTCAAAGCAGTTGCTCTACTCCGAACTCAAGAATGGAAAACAGAATGTTGGTGGGCAGGAAAAGAGATTTATAGATGGGCTCAAAGCCAACCTTAAAAACTCTGGCACAGACACTGAGAACTGGGAAGCCCTGGCCCTTGAGCGCTCCAGTTGGAGGTCAGCTGTGACTAGCAGTGCTGCAGAGTTTGAAGAGGCATGAATGGAGGGTGAAAGAGAGAAATGTGCCAAGAGGAAGGCGCATCAAGCCAACCCCGACCGAGACTGCCTCCCACCTGGAAACCAATGCCCTCACTGCGGGAGAAGATGCAGGTCAAGAATAGGGCTCCATAGCCACCTATGAACCCACCCCCAGGACACCAAACTTGGAAGACAATCATCCTCGGACTGCGAGGGATTGCCTAACTAACTAACTAACTGTGCCTAAAGATATGGGCGTATTGTCAATTTGTAATCTTTGATAATATAAAATGTCCTCTGCATACATAACTTCTTATGGGCAGTTATTATCAAGATTTTCATCTTATGTTGGCCTGTTGATAATTTGCTTGTTGTAAAGCACTGCTGTAAAGAACATCTTTGTAAGACTTTGTATACATACAATGCATTTAGCATTAACTTTTGATTACCAACCCTGTAATAATGAGACCAAACCCAAAAAACTGAGTTTAATAAAGGCCATTCTATTTGACTATTTGACCTATTACTGGTCTCTGACCATGGAAGCCATCAAAAAGGTATCTTCCTTTGCAGCACATTTTTTATTCTGTATTCCCTCTGGGCATATGTGCATTTGTGATATTATAGAAAGAAGCAAGGTAACAAAATTGCTCATAGGGTGTGCCTATGCTAAGCAATAGCCATTCCTTCAACCATACAAAGCAAAAGTTGTCACAATACAATTTAACATTAGGAGCTACCAAGCTTCACTTTTCATCATGCAGTATCTTAAATTGTATTCTGGGTCTCTTTGCATACTATACAAATCTAAAAATCTCTTTCTGTCATTGCACAAAAAATATTCAATTTCTTATAATAGAGATCATTTGAAAGACAAATAAAACTGTTGTGATACATTTATGTCTCAACCTATGGAAAAGCCACTTCCCGGGTTTATTAAGAAATGTAGTTATTTTGCTTAAGATATAAAAGCTTAGCATTCATGTCGAGACTGTAAACAATGAAAACTGTTGTTGGAGTAAATTTATCTTTTGTTGAGTATCTTTGACAATTTTTTCTTTTGCTTTCCCTTCAAATACTGGATTTCTTTCAATGGCCCCTTTTAAGCTATTCTTATTTATTTTTTAGAACCATATTTTATAAATTGTTGTCTCATATAAGTGTTGCTTGCATCCCCAAATATTATGAATTCTGTAATCTTATTTAAGTTCAGCTCAAAAATTTCCTCAGTTCTTGTATACATTGTTATAATGTTCCATCTTCAGAAATAACCATACATGAAGTCTCCATCTAAGAAGAAGAACTTTATTTTTCTACCACGCCTCCATCTCCCCGAAGGGATTCGGGGCGGCTTACATGGGGCCAAGCCCAGGGAACATACAATTAAAAGTAGAGCAATAACAAAATGCAATTTAAAAGCATAAAACAAACATAACAATAATAAACAAGCATCAAGCAACAAAAGAACTAATTTGAAAAAAAAAGTGGGGGGGGGGGCAAAATACAGGCAGATTAAAGAGTAATTGGTTCAACAAGGTGGAGGAAAATGTATAATAGCATAGTAAATATCATTAAAACAGAGCAATCTAACAGGATCAGAAATAATTTAGTTTGACTTCCAAAATCTGAATAGTAATGTAATATAGGAAATTCAGGTTGTATGATAATTAGGTTACTGTGTGTGTTCAATTTCCAGGTATATCACGATGGCATTATGATCTGATTTTTTAAATACCATAGTCTTTATTAAGTTATCCCTAAACTTAAATATCTAGAATATGCTATATCTATTCTGAAAAAAAATCATGATACTTTGGGAAGGGTGGGGAGAGCATTGTTTTTGCAATTTGGCCGTAAATATTTCCTACTCTCTATAAATCCAAAGTATCATACAAAAAAGTTCTAGGTAGCCTCTTTTCATCTTCCTCAATAGCTTTAATGAACATTCATTTTATTAGGTTCAACAAGCCCATTCCAACTGCAACTCAACACTAAAAGTCTGTTTTTCTCCTTATTTATTTATTTATTTATTTACATCACTTATATCCCGCCCATATCAGCCTGCAGGCGACTCAGGGCGGTCTACATATCGGCACAATTCGATGCCATCAATACAATACAAAAGCAAAAACAGTTAAGTGCAATTAGACAAAAAAGACAGTGAAATACAGTGCAATAACAATTTAAAAAGAGCTATATCCTCTCATTCCAATCCTCGTCCATTTCATCGTCTTGGCCTTTCCTGGGTCATTCTCCATCTCAAGCTTGACTATCTATTCCGGAGTTCCGAATGCCTGCTCGAAGAGCCAGGTTTTCACTCTCTTACGAAAGGTCAGGAAGGAGGGGGCTGATCTAATATCCCTAGGCAGGGAGTTCCACAGCCGAGGGGCCACCACAGAGAAGACCCCGTCTCTCGTCCCCGCCAAGCGTGCTTGCGAAGCAGACGGGATCGAGAGCAGGGCCTCCTCAGATGATCTTAACTTCCTGGAGGGTTCGTAGGAAGAGATGAGTTCGGATAGGTAGGCTGGGCCTTCCCTCTCACATTATCCTCTGACTGCTAATGCTGAACAAAACAAAACAAAAACAACCATAAAGGTTTCCCAGCTATACAGAGAACAAGATAAAGGAGGAGCTGTGTTGGGCTCCTGTAAAAAAAGGTGTGAAAAGAGGAGCCTCTTTGTCAGAGGCTTTGTTAACATAGGTATATCGGTATCTATAACAGTCAATGGAATTGGAGGCAATTTAAGAATGTTTTTTTTATCAAAGCCAAAGAAATAAAAACAATATAGCACAGCACCTAAACATTGATTCAGTTGAGCTTTTCCTAGCTGGGATAACAACCAAATTTATGTCACACAGCAATTTATTTGGGAAGCATGAAACACATAATCTTTATTTGTACCCCGCCACCATTTCCCCAAAGAGACTTGGGGTGGCTCACAGAAGCACTCCAAGAGCCACATGGAGACAACAATACATAAGGATAAATACAATGACATAAGTATAATCAACAGTGCATAAAAATCTCATTGATCAAATTATAAAAATTGAAAATTAGAAATGTCAAATGGAATGTTTGTGTTTCAGGGGACTAGTCACAAGGAAAAAGTAAATAAAATGTAGCCTAGAACAGAAGCAGAAAGATAGAAACAGAAAGATAGAGACAGTGTCAGTGAAAAAAGAAGCCCCTCCCACATAGCTGAATATTATCTTATTATTATGAATATGAATAATGAATGAATAATATTATTATATTATTCAAAACATTATCTGTTTTGAACTGGAATATATGGCAGTATGGACTCAGATAACTCAGTTCAAAGCAGATATTATGGGATTTTCTGCCTTGATATTCTGGGTTATATGGCTGTGTAGAAGGACCCAGAGACACACATGACAGAGACACACATGACAGAAATACTAGATGCAGTATTAGTGGACCTTTTCAAACTTTCTTAGGCCTAGCAAATCCCAAACAAATCCCAAAGTGCGTTTAAATGGACAACAGTATTCAGAGCTGATCTAAAGCATTGCTGCTTCCAAACAGGCCTGGATTCTGTCTTGGTATTTATATCATTCTGCTCCTTTGTTAGTGGCACTGTACTAACTGTCCTGGTTCAACCTCCTGAACAGTAACCCTTACCAGTGTCATTATTTGTTGCTGTAGCAGTGACCACAGACTTTCAGAGAACTCATGGCCATCACCTGAAGCCTTTGCTGAAGTAAGCAAATGTGTTCAAGCCACTTTTTTTTTGGGGGGGGGGGGAGGGCGAAAGCAGATGGTGGCACAGACGCATGTGAATAGTGGAGCCAGTTCCAAATCACAAACGATCCACACCCAGTGCAATGCTGCTCCAGAGCTTCAGGAAAGTTTTGGAGCATTCTCCAACTTCCCCTACTGTGAGGCAAAGCTGCATTAAGTGCCCCACGTTGGGGGGGGGGGGAGATGCATCAGTGCATCATGCAAACATCATTAAACATCATATTTCATGCACATGGCAGTGGCAAAGGAGGCACTGGCGCTTTTACTGTGCTTTTACTGCATGGTAGAAGGGAATTGGACTGGATGGTCCCTGGGGTGTTTCAATGAAATGCTGTTAAGTTTATGTTGGTTAAAATTGTTTTTCATTTCAAATATTGTATTGTTATTTTATTCTTTTTTTTTTTTTTGCACTTCAAACGAAATATATGCAATGTGACTAGGAATTCCAAAAGAAATCCTGGGACCAGTTTGAGGCATGGATGGTGATTACCCAGATCACAGAGCAGTGATGCAAATGTATGTTTTCTTTGCATTTTTGTGGGACTTTGTTGTCTGGTTAATGCTGCTTTAAACTAGTTTCAAACTGCATTAAATGGTCAGGGTAGGTAAGACCTAGGTCTAGGTAGTAACCTAGCTGCTATGTTTTATACCAATTGTTGCTTATACATACTCTTCCATAGCAGCCTACATACAACAAGCTACAGATATTCAAATGGGATACTACAAAAGCAGGGATGCAGTAACTGATCAGGCCACCTGTGCTCAGGTAAGCTATACCTGGAAGTTTTAGACAATGAAAGGTATTTCACATTGCTGAGTCTCTCAGAAATACTATGCTCTCCTAATGTTCCAATTTGGCAAAGAGACCCCCAATAAATCCTCTCATACTTTTCAGCTGCTTTTATATTGTCCAAGTTTTTCTGTTCTAGGTTCACAGCCTGAGTAGGAGTTCTTCTGTATCTTTCACTCCAAACAACAGCACAGATCAACAGGACAGCTAGGAGCACCTTTTGCTAGCTTCATCTGTTATGCCAACTGCACTTCTTCCTAGAGCTGAAGGACCTCAAGATGTTAGTGCATGCATTGGTAATCTGAATTTCTGTAATGTACTGTAGTTAGGGCTACCTTCTTCATTAGTTGAAAAGATAGCATCCAGATTGGTTTCTAGTATATATAGGAGTGATCATGTTATATCAATATTAAAATCTACTGCCTGTAAATTACCATAGTTTCTGGGCAAGGTACAAATTTTTGGTTGTCACCTTTAAAGACTTACAGTCTAGGTTACACACAGAGTCACCTTTTCCTCTATAATCTGCCCAGTATATTCAAATCTTCTGGGGGACATTTACTTGAATCAACCAGGACTAGGTTGGCAACCAGGACTAGGTTGGCAACTGGAGCTTCCAGACAGCTCCAAAATCCATGCCAAAGCAGGTTTAAGAAACCTGCCTTGGTGCAGATTCCCATTCCCACTTCACCCCAAAAAACCCGGGGTTTCCTGGGGAGGGTAGCTACATTTATTAACAATTACAAAAACTGTAGATTGCAAATCACAGTTTCTATGTTCCCAGAATTTCTACATTGAATGTAACATGAGAACATTCACACGATTAATTAAAGACTATTTATAAATAGAAGATAATTTTTCAATACTTTGTCAACACAGTGAAACTAGAGCTTCCAAAATAACAATTAAACAATGTCAGGCACAGTGACACAAAATAACACTTTCTATATTGTTGAAAGTTCTTCTTCCATAAACAACATCAGAGACAGTGACACATCGTTTATCAACACTTTGTCAATACAGTGAAACTCGAGCTTCCAAATAACAGTTAAACAATATCAGGCACAGTGGCACAAAATAACACTTTCTATGATGTCGAAGGATCTTCTTCCATAAACAACATCAGTGACAGTGACACACAACAAGGTCTCCCGGGTTGTTTCCCTTGTTTCGCAATGTCTTCATCAGGTGTTCTGATGTTTTAATTCACTAAATAAGAAACACAGCAACATACAGATAGTAGAACAACTGATGAAGACATTGCGAAACAAGGGAAACAACCCGACAATGGGCTGGATCAAAACCAAATATTTTGACTTCCCAGATCAAAAACGGATTTCTGTCCTCCCATATTCGGGAGGCTCCTGAAAAATGGATTGGGGCCGCACTGAAATCCGGGACACCAAAATGGATCATGGTTTACCTGAATTGCACAACTCTAGAGTCTACACTGCCATATAATCCAGTTCAAAGTAAATAACCTGGACTTTATAGGGCAGTGTAGAAGGAGCCTGAGTCTACACTGACCATACAATTCCATTTGATGTGGCCTGAGTTACATGGTTACTGCTTTGAAAATATGAGCTATCTAATTTTTCAGTGTTTTTGCCTGCCTTGCTTCCCAGGTTTTATATACATTTTAAAAGCATTAATTTTACTTTTAATATCTAAGGTCTCTGGAATCCAGGATATAGATTATTATGACTGCGCAATCAGCATTACCATGAACGCAACATATCAGAAATTATTTACCTTCAACAGAGTTCCAGGATCTACATTTGTTAGCTCAAAGACTTTTTTTAAAGCAAGCAATTATGCATTTGTGACAAATTACTTGCCCATGTTGATTTTAAATCATGTTGATACAAATATCAGATTGTGAGGTCAGAATTTCTTCTGGTGTTGACATAACATTCTCAAAGGCAGTTATGCAATATGTGATCATTTCTATAATGATGCTTGCTAGAAGTAGATTATTTAGGTTTGCTAGAGTGAAAACTGGAGAGAACTCTTGTACCTTTATGGTTACACAGCTGGCAAAGTTTCAGCAAGTACATGGACCCTGTTCAGCTTTCAGTTTGGTAATCCTAATTATGGCTACTGATTACAGCTTTCTGATCAAATTCTCTACATTGCTTCTGTACAGGAATCTTCAGGTGTCTCATGCTGAAAAAAAGTTCCTAGTTGATATATTTTGCTGTTTTCCTCTTTCAGCACATACTTCTTAGTCAGTTTTCACAGTCCTATAAGGCTCTTTGTCTTGGAGATTTGCTTCTTACAATATAGATGCTGTATTTGGGCATAGGAGGTTTCCTATGATTTAAGAACCATACCTTTCTGCTTTTCTCAAGAAAACACACTAAAACTTTACAATAGCTGTTCCTTTGTCAAATATATATGTCATTATTTAAATAGTTTAAACAACAGCAAATGAAGCTATCCATCTATATTGTGAGCTCAAGTACTGCTCCCAAATACAATTAATGCAATTCAGTCTTGGATTTATCTTTCCTACTCTTCTCCAGTACTTTTAGTAGATACCAAATTCTTTTTATTAGCTGTCACAAAAATCAATATCCATACCTCACTTAGGCTTTCTTCTTCAAAGGCTCATCCCTCTCCATTCAATATAAACCACCTTTGCAAAATGCATGTTTCTTATACTAAGAATTATTTTGTTACCAAGTTGTTGGGTTGTGTTGTTGAAGGCTTTCATGGCCAGAATCACTGGGTTGCTGTAAGTTTTTTGGGCTGTATGGCCATGTTCCAGAAGCATTCTCTCCTGATGTTTCATCTGCATTTATGGCGGGCATCCTGAGAGATTGTGAGGTCTGTTGGAAACTAGGAAAACAGACCTGTCTGGGCTGTGTTATATGCAGCTTTGCAGTATGCCAAGTCTGTTTTTAGTAGCAGCTCATGCTATTGGACCACTGTTGCATCAAGAGTCAGTTCTTAACATGGGTCTTAATTATGATGCCTGAGGTCCTGTTGTCCTGACATTTTGTTCAATGCATCTCATCCTGGATTGTCAAATTATCTGTACATTTTTGCAAAATATTTTGGTGAGAATTTTTTACATTCTTATTGGCTTATACTTTTCTAATGGGATTGAAGCAATACCTGTAATTATGATATCTGGGTTTGCGGTTTATAAGTAAAAGACATACATAGGACAGGACACATATAAACTAAATGTGTTTTGTATCAAAGTCTAAATTATTGCTATCATAATATCTGAAGCTCATTGCTGCCCATATTTTATGAATGTTGTTTACCAATGCAGTCTTGAATGTGTCTACCCAGAAGTAAGGCTGATGATGTTCAGTGGTCCTTACTTCTAGGTAAATACATGCAAGACTTTAACTTAAGCATACACTTTGCAAAAAAAAAAAGGTTACTTTTTTGCTATAGAGTCAAATGGTGGTACTTTCTAAGGTTGGATTATATGGCAGTGTGGACTCAGATAATCCACTTCAAAGCAGATATTGTGAATTATCCGCTTTGACATTCTGGGTTATATGACTGTGTGGAAGGGTGCTAAGGGTTTTTGGATCTAACACATTTTTACATAAGTGCTGATTTACCCTGTTCCCATTGATTCCCATTAATTCAATGTGGTTAGATGGGACTAACTGCATTTAGGTCTATTATGTGTTTTTTCTTTCATTGAGGAATTAGAAAGTCTTGTTGACACTTATCTCACTGAGAAGAGAAAATATAGTGTGTATTATTTATTGATCATTCAGTTCTCAATTGTCATTTGGGAAATTAGAAATTATATAATCACACAATCGCACACATACTGACAGAAATGTGTATCTTCTGTTTAAAAAGTACACTGTTATTTAGCTTAACTTTGGAAACAGTTGACATGGTGTTATATTTTGTTGTTTTGCCACAGACCAAAGTTACACATTTAGCTCTTCCTTGGTATGGGACCGGAAATCCGTTCCACCGCATGGAGAATCCGTGTGCCTTGGCAAGTCTCCTTTTTAAACTTGATTGCCCACCTAGAACTCTCCATTGTAATTTCTTAGGAAACCTGCCTCCTTCTGTTTCAACATGGCTGCCTCTCAACTGATTAATGTGTCTTAATTTGTTAAAGCACAGGAGACAGGGGAGACATTTCTATGGCTTATTTGAACTAGACTAAAATGGTGGCAAGCACTGTACACTTTATGACTGCTAGATTTGTTGGGAATACTGGTGCCTTGTATGCATATCAACATTGTGCATAGTGCTGTATATAACTTAGTTCCAAGGAGTCCATTTAGCAATTACAAATCAATTTTGTAATCAAAGAATGTCACACATTTTAGTCTTCCTGGTTGATAAAGAATGATGGAAATCAAATGAAAAAATGGTTGAATGCTTTACCAGATGATTTTAAAAAATCTGTAACATCACAGAATTCCAGCAACTGCCAGATGCCATTGAAGAAACTGTGTATGCTCAGGGACCGTTTTACATAATACTTTAATTATAGCACTATGATTCCACTCCCATGGCTGCTTCCTATGGGATCTTGTGGTTTGTAGTTTGAGGATGAATGAGAGAAGCTTTCTGTCTGAAAATTCTAAATACCGCTTCCTAAATTGCAGATCTCGGGATTCCATAGTATGTTGCCATGCCAGTTCAAGTGGGATTATAGTGCTATAATTGTGTGGCAGGAAAGGTATGAAAGACTGCTTAAGGGCTTTGTATTTTATTTAACTAAGTCATTTATGCTGCCACAAGGTGTAGTGGTGACCATCAATTTGGATGGCTTTCAAACAGGATATGGTAAGTTCATAGGACTAACAATAGCCACTAGTAATGATGGACAGAGAGAGAGAGACAGATGATAGAGATAGATAGATAGATAGATAGATAGATAGATAGATAGCTGTCCAGTATCGGATTTGCTAGGAGGCATGAGTGGGGATGCCATTATGCTTGCATTCAGTTCAGCTGCTGGACTTCTTATAGGCAACTGTGTGAGCAATTACTGAACATAATGAACTTTTGGTCTGATCTACCATGCTTCTGATTTTCTAACATGTATTTTAAACAAATATGAATTGTGCTCTTGCTCATTCATGCCTCTATTCTTTCCTGGTGCCTTTTAAATGGTACCAGTATAGCTAAATGGTGCTATATATAAATAATCACATAAATAAAATTATATATTTTTAACAGTGACAGCAACAACTCATAAGCTAGAGGTGTTCAAGCAAGTGTAAAGTAAAGCTGTAGCCAAGGAAATGACTACTGTTTCCTCACTGACAATCTCATTACAGATTGGAAGATAAGGAGCAACAGGGCATAGCATCCATTTCCCATCTCCCCTCTATTGGTGATCAGCAGGACTGGGGTGTGCCAAATAACCAAGGTAAGTACAGTTCTGCGTTTTACTAGAGTCATGATGTGTACTTTGAGCTGTGTTTAATGCTTCTCTGGCTGCGTTTCAAACACAGCACAAGGGGTTATAACATTCCTTGTCTTTTATCAGTTTGCAGTTGTTGGAAAGTTGGGAGTTTTTACTGAGAAAACTATAAACTGCATTAAGAATGTCAACAAATAGCGCAGCCTAGATTTTACATTAACTATATGCCCACTGCTTCATGTGTGCCATTTCTTTTAATCCTTAGTAGCGGCTCTGCTGAAAACCTGATTATTTCATAGTAGTTTGACCTTTTTTGCCACCACTCTCTACATATATGCATTGTATGTTTCCATTTAATATGATATCTAATCAGGACCCAGCCTGATATGATTGTTGTTAATTTCCTGCAAAAAAGCAAACAAAAAGAAAGTAAAAAAGAAGGAAGGAGGGGCATAGAGTTATATAAGACTCAGTATGCTTCTCAGGGTCCCATATTTTGGAAGCAGCCACATAGTTCTGTCACAATTTGAGAAAAGGAGAAGAATCAAAGAGTGATAGAGAAGAGAAGATTGCAATCTTATTATCTTGCTCATATGACAAAGAAGAAAACATATTATTTATTTAAGATATTTTTACCCTGCCTTTCTCTGCAAGTGGACCCAAGGGGGCTTACAACAAAATAAAACATATAGTATAAAAGTTAAAACATGGTTGAAATCAAATCTTCATAACCTGGTCCCATCCCCCCTTCAATACCCAGCTATTAAATATTCAGCAGATGGAAGTAAACCTTTCCCAATATTACAAAAAGGCAATGCTGTAGAAAAGGTAATGCTGCTTGGTAGGGTCAAAAGCAGTGAGAAAAGAGGAAGACTCTATCAAGAAAGAAACAGCTCTGAGCATGCAAGACTTGAGCAAGATTGCTGAGAACAGTTTATTTGGAGGTCTCTCATTGACCTGATGGCAATTAACAACAAGCAACAACAGAAAAAAAGTCGGAAGTCAGATACATCAAAAGCCTAAGTATTTTGAAACAAAATGAGTCTGCATTTGGGGGCAATCTTGATGGCTATCACGAATTGGATTAACCTGTGGTCTGTCCAGCAGTCATTAGCACCTGTCATTGCTCTTGTGAGGAACACAAGAGCTATGCTCGTGGCAGTCTCTGGCATGTATAATTACATAGTTTAAGCAGTGCCAATGCTTTGACTGAGAGGTGCTTCCATGATGTCTTAAGTTTGTTCTTCTGGTGGAAGTGTGCAGAACACAACATAGTTGTGTTCCGCACATTTGGTGAAAAGCAGGATGCCATTTGAGTTGCTATTTCCAGTCCCATCTTTTCCTATGGTCCCTGGCTACAGGTCGAAGTTTTGTCCAACTCTTACACTAAAATCACCCAGGAGAATAATTTTGTCCTCTTTAGTTATCTTCAACAGGATGATGTCCAGCTGACAGTAACACGTTTCCTTGATGCCATCCACCTGCTCCACCATTGGGGGTCTTAGATGGTTCTTGGTCTGGTTCCTCCCTGTGGCCCCTCCTGGGAGTACATCAATGGTTATGTCTGCAGGTTCATTGGAACATGCAAACCCCCCTCACCACAACAAGGTGACAATCCATTGAGGGGGTGGCTATTACATCATCAAATGCCACATAGTGAAAAATGCAAAATATTAACATAGAGATATAATCAAACTAATAACAACATGAAAACATGTAATCAAAAAATTAAAAAGCAGTGCAATTGAAACAGGTCAGCACCCTACTCTATGTCTGTTATCACAAATGCTTAGAAGACCTTCTGTCCAACTGATATTCAGTGTAATACTAACAGAAAGCATTACCAACTGTGTTCCTCCAGGAGAACCCATTTTCCTTGAATTGGAATAGCTTCAGGAGAGCACTCTGGAGTAATTTTGAGTAGAGTGCTAGCTATTGGTGTCTGTGCATGCAGCAATCCTGTTGGCTGTGATCACAAAAGACAACAATGCCAAGTTGCTTAATAAGTTACTGAGCCCTCAAACTTATTTATTGTAAATGACCCAGTTTGTGTTGTACCAAGGACAATGCAGCAGTTGGTTGTGTCTTCCCCTCCTCCTTTGAGTATTCTCTTTGAAATATTAATTCTCTGGGATACAAAAACAGAGATGTAAACTAGGAGTTCCCATGAGGAACACGAGGAGGCAAAACATCCAATGTCACAGGGTAATTTTCATTATTATTTTGAGAGTTCTTGTCCTTCTGTAACATACCTTGGATGCAGAAGTAGCTTTTGTGTTAGTGTGCTTCAGTTTAGCATCACTCATTGGTTTCTGAGAGACCAGTCATTGCCCTCTTTCCCAGATTTCTTTGGTACTTCTGCCCCCAACTCCACCCAAGGGCAGGGCTTTCACCAGGGAAAAAAGTCTCACTTTGCCATTGCCGAAAAAGGCTGTGACTTCTCTGCTTCACTACTCACCAGTGAGGATTTGATGCTTCCTCATGGAAAGAGAATTGTTTTCAATTGACTCCACTTGCTTCCATTTGTATTTGAAGAGTCACCCTGAAGAAGTGTGGAGTACGCATGACATATAATTGGAAATGTATGTGTCTTTTTTAATATTATGTGTGCCATATCAGATCAAAAGGATGGGACAATAGAGTTTATTTCTGAGGCTTAAGATTTGCAAGAAAGTACTTCTCTTTTACTTTTTCAGACTGCAAAGGAATTGCTGCCCATTTGGCAGGACTGATTGGAATGTTTTTTAACTATCCTTTAGTAATGCAATTGGTGGCAAATGGAAATTTTATACAGCCTTGGTAATTTTAGTAGAGAAATTATTCACCCTTGTTGGTTTAAAAAAATAGACATAGGTCTGGTGAAATCCAATACTTTTGGTTTTTGGCAAGTTTATCATAAGGGGTGAGGCCAGAGGTATCTGGCTGATCTGATATCAGGCTCATGGGGAAATTGGTTCTGGGTTTCTGAATTTCAAAGGAATTATCTTCGGGTGCTAACTTCTAACACTAACCCCCACCCCCAATGGTTCTTGTAGCTTGGGCAAAGGAGCAGTGTATGGAGCACTGTAGGGACCATCACACAAGGTAGGCAAACCAGCACTGCACAGGACTATCCCTATCATACAATGCTGTGTGAATCCCACTAGTGGTTTGCCCAGTGATCCATGATTCTCTCGTCCTAGCTATTGATGGGTAAAATCTCTCAATAGTTCGCATTCCCGCTATGTTCCCACTACCTACCTTAGTGTGATGGATCTCTCATGCTTCTGTGCCAGCATGGTGGCAGTGGTAGTCATATGATGCCAACTTTCCATGTTGTTTTGTCTATGGGACCAAACTTTCTGTGAAATAATGTGCACATCCATCTTGTCAAATAACACATTCACTTTGTTAAATGAGGTAAGCCTGTATTTCAAGGCATTTTCTGGATTGAAAAATGTTGTATAGAGAGAAAAATAATGGAATATAACAATCTCAATGAGATAATGATAGAAATGGAAAAATTAAATGCTACAATGAAAACCAACAAATCAATATGACATGGAAATACATATGTACAGTAAATATTTATGAACTTTTGTTTGTTTTGCACTTGATAGCAGCTTTATAGAATTTTGAGGGGTGGATTGTTAGAGAGGAGGAGAGAGCTTAACATTTTCATGAACAGCTGTTTTGCCGATCAAAATTCTTAAGCTGCATCTTTCCTAATAGCATTTCAAATGCATATTCATTATAAATACTCACCCTGGAGTTTTCAAGGAAAGTAAGAAGCAGTTTGTGGAAAATCTGGAGTAGAACAGTACCTTTGCAGGGTTAAGCACACCATATAATTCTGTAGCTGCATTTCCTGCTCTAAACTATTGCTCACCTCTGGCCATCAAAAATTCCTTCTCTGTATTGTATGTAATGCAGAGCTTGCCCCAATAGACAAACATATAAATTAAAGGGTGCATTTTAAGATACATTAGGGAACACATTTCACTCTCAGCTTCCTGGCTTGCTTGATATAGAAGGCTGTTTACACTGGAATACATACATAAATTGTTCCTGTTGGAACTCCTCACTACAAAAGTTGTGGAGGAGATTGATAATGTATAATGATACAATTCCTCATTTTAATATGATATCCCTTTGGTGATTATGTTGTTCTGCAGTGCTCTTTGACAAATGGACATAAAGTTCTACGACCAATGCTTTGTTGTTGTTGTTGTTCATTCGTTCAGTCATCTCCGACTCTTCGTGACCTCATGGACCAGCCCACGCCAGAGCTCCCTGTCAGCCGTTACCACCCCCAGCTCCCTCAAGGTCAGTCCAGTCACTTCAAGGATGCCATCCATCCATCTTGTCCTTGGTCGGCCCCTCTTCCTTTTGCCTTCCACTTTCCCCAGCATAATTGTCTTCTCTAGGCTTTCCTGTCTCCTCATGATGTGACCAAAGTACTTCAACTTTGTCTCTAGTATCTTTCCCTCCAGTGAGCAGTCGGGCTTTATTTCCTGGAGGATGGACTGGTTGGATCTTCTCGCAGTCCAAGGCACTCTCAGAACTTTCCTCCAACACCACAGCTCAAAAGCATCGATCTTCCTTCGCTCAGCCTTCCCTAAGGTCCAGCTCTCACATCCGTAGGTGACTACAGGGAATACCATAGCTTTGACTAGGCGGATCTTTGTTGCCAGTCTGATGTCTCTACTCTTTACTATTTTATCGAGATTGGACATTGCTCTCCTCCCAAGAAGTAAGCGTCTTCTGATTTCCTGGATACAGTCTGCATCTGCAGTAATCTTTGCACCTAGAAATACAAAGTCTGTCACGGCCTCCACGGTTTCTCCCTCTATTTTCCAGTTGTCAATCATTCTTGTTGCCATAATCTTGGTTTTTTTGACGTTTAGCTGCAGCCCGGCTTTTGCGCTTTCTTCTTTCACCTTGATTAGAAGGCTCCTCAGCTCCTCCTCGCTTTCGGCCATCAGAGTGGTGTCATCTGCATATCTGAGGTTGTTAATGTTTCTTCCAGCAATTTTCACCCCAGCTTTGCATTCATCCAGCCCCACATATCGCATGATGTGTTCTGCATACAAGTTAAAAAGGTTGGGTGAGAGGATGCAGCCTTGCAGTACGCCTTTCCCAATCTTGAACCAGTCTGTTGTTCCGTGGTCAGTTCTTACTGTTGCTACTTGGTCCTTGTACAGATTCCTCAGGAGAGAGACAAGGTGGCTTGGGATGCCCATCCCACTAAGAACTTGCCACAATTTATTATGATCCACACAGTCAAAGGCTTTAGAATAGTCAATGAAGCAGAAATAGATGTTTTTCTGAAACTCCCTGCCTTTCTCCATTATCCAGCGGATATTGGCAATTTGGTCTCTCGTTCCTCTGCCTTTTCTAAACCCAGCTTGAACATCTGGCAACTCTCGCTCCATGTATTGCTGGAGTCTTCCTTGCAGGATCTTGAGCATTACCTTACAGGCATGAGAAATAAGGGCCACTGTACGGAAGTTGGAGCAGTCTTTTGCATTTCCCTTTTTTGGTATGGGGATATAAGTTGATTTTTTCCAGTCTGATGGCCATTCTTGTGTTTTCCATATTTGCTGGCAAATGGCATGCATCACCTTGACAGCATCATCTTTTAAGATTTTAAACAGTTCAGCTGGGATCCCGTCGTCTCCTGCTGCCTTGTTGTTAGCAATGCTTCTTAAGGCCCATTCAACCTCACTCCTCAGGATGTCTGGTTCTAACTCATTTACCACACCGTCAAAACTATCCTCAATATTATTATCCTTCCTATACAGATCTTCTGTATAGTCTCGCCACCTTCTCTTGATCTCTTCAGCTTCTGTTAGGTCCCTGCCATCTTTGTTTCTTATCATACCAATTTTTGCCTGAAATTTACCTCCAATGTTTCTAATTTTCTGGAAGAGGTCTCTTGTCCTTCCTATTCTGTTGTCTTCTTCCACTTCCATGCATTGCTTATTTAAAAATAGTTCCTTATCTCTTCTGGCTAACCTCTGGAATTGTGCATTTAACTGGGCATATCTCCCCTTATCCCTGTTTCCTTTTGCTTTCCTCCTTTCTTGGGCTACTTCCAGTGTCTCAGCAGACAACCATTTTGCCTTCTTGGTTTTCTTTTTCTTTGGGACGTACTTTGTTGCTGCCTCCTGAACAATGTCTCGGACTTCTGTCCACAGTTCTTCTGGGACTCTGTTTACTAAATCTAGTCCTTCAAATCTGTTCTTCACTTCCACTGTATATTCGCTAGGAATGTTAGTGAGATCATATCTAACTGGTCTGTGTATTTTCCCTGATCTCTTTAGTTTTATTCTAAATTGGGCAATAAGAAGTTCGTGATCTGAGCTACAGTCAGCCCCAGGTCTTGTTTTCACCGACTGGATGGATGTCCGCCACCTTTGGCTGCAAATGCTTAGAATTGCCAAAACCAGTCACTTACCAGGAGATGGCAATGTTTGACCAAATGTGTTCCTGCTTTTTCTGGAGAGTGAGGGATGACAGAGAAGCATCTGGCTACAGATTCAAAAGACTAAGGGCCCATCCAGACATTACCTTTATCCCAGAAGCTCCCACAGCAAACAGGAGGGTGGCCAAACACCTTTCCTTGTAAATGTGGAAGCAATCACTACAAATTGCAAAAATTGCAAGATTTTCAGGTGCAGGAATATCCTGGTTCTGAGCAAAAAATCTGCAGCTTCAAATGTCTGTATGTCCCTGCATTTGGAAATCACAGGATTTTTTATCTGGGTTTGTTCCTGGGTTTTAGATGTCTGTTCCTGATTGATCAGTTCCTAAAAAGAAGGTGGCAGTTGAGTTGAACATGAAACATTTGTTTTTGTGCCAGAACCTTCATGAAACATTTTCTCTGACCACGACGAAGTTGTGGCCCCCTAGTCAATGTTGTACATCTTTTCACAATAAGAACAATCAGGAACAGACTTGCATAACCCAGGAGCAACACTCTGTCTGCACAGATGGGCCTGGAGCTTATATAACCCAGGAACTGAACTTATACAATAATTTGCATCTTCAAATATTCACAACATTCAAGTATTTTTTTTTAAAATAAAAGCCAAAATTTATGGTGGAAGTCCCATGTTGGCCGTCTTGGGGTTGCAAAATCCCACAGCAAAGCAGAAAATGTGGACAACGGAGCCAGAAATCCTGGGACCAATAGGCCTGTATCTGGACATCTTCTTAGGTCCCGGGTTTATTTTGCTCCTGGCTAAAATGCATGATTTACTGCTGTCTGGAAACACCCTAAGGTATCTTCTTAGTGCTCCTGGTCCCCTCCCCCAAAGATATTATTTTTCTGGTGACAGGCATACAGTCATGAGCTCCCCAATACCCCTTGCTTTCTACCAGCCACTAAATGATAATGGAGGGGGACAAACCTCAACAGGACAAAGGTGAGTTTTGCCTGGTTGTAACCTTTTAGTATGACTTCTGATGACCTTCCTGGCCTTGCTTGTTCAGTCCAGAGTGATTGTTACAAATAATGCACATTGCTTCCTTCTTTTGAAAAATGATAATCATTGTAAGTCCTGGCTAAAAGTATGCCTGCTTTCTCCACAAATCTATTTACTCAATTGAAAACCTTTTTACAATGAAAATAAATCTTAGAGCAGATCCACTGTCTGACTGACATGGAGCTACCAGGCACTGTTCATTTTAGCGACTGTTAAATATTTCTGGATTCACAATACCATGGCAGCTGCTAGATCAGTTACAGTCACTCTAATACTCTCTGGTGTGCTATCAACACAAGACCCAATAACAAAATTTACTTTGACTTATAATTGATACCACATTTCAGAATTCAGTGGTTATGAAACAGCACTCAGTGGAACCAGTGATGTGTCTTTATTGTGAAAACTTCTACATGCGCATTGTGCTTATGAGAATTTTCATATTTAAGGATCTTTTGATAATAAGGGATAGAGAAAATATCATAGTTTGCTATTATTCTGCAAGTTAGCAAATTAAGAGCAAAGTGCTTGTTAGTTTTGATTGCCCCACGCCAATAGTTGCAGGCTTCCTGCAGGATGGACCTTGTACCAATTTGAAAGCTGAAACACCACTCCTGAATACTTCACACATTATTTTGCAGGAAATTGGTAATCCAAGGGAGTCATGAGTATGTTGCTACAGTAGCATACAAGCAAGGAACTGTTTTTTTCTTTTCTTGTACTTTATCTTGTAAAACACAGTGAAGATGCTATATAAATAGACAATGAGGGTGAATGGCTGTGGGTCATTATCATCAATCTGGGGAACATCAATATTCATATAAGTGAAACAAATATTTGGAGGGAAGTCCTTCTAAGATCTAATTGGTGATTAAATGTGTTTCGGTACATGGAATATTTAGTGTTAGGAAAAATGTGTAATTGGGGGATGGATAATGAAATGGTGCATCATAAAAATAGCATGGTTAACTCCTTAGAATTCAGAATGGGGACATTCTATACAGTAATGTGCCATCCTTTCTTATTCTAAATGTTCCCAAGAAAAACTACATGTTTCTGTAAATGCAGCATCTGTCAAAGTACAAGAAAGCAAAGCTGAAATCAAGTAATATTTCATACAGCTCCCAGAGTCCATCTCTGCTATTACTGAGCAAATAAGTGGATCACAAGTTAATATAAGTTGCATAAGTAGAAAATTCATTGAAAGTATAACAATTTAAAAAGCTAATGATGGTGTAAGATTATCTGTTTCCTGTAGCAACAAGGATCTGTTTTATGAAACCAACAAAGAGACACTCCTTTGAATTTACCTAAGTGGTTCACACGTAACTTGGAGGTTATATTTGTTGTATTATAATGTCCACAAAGTATTCATCTCTATAGTGTATGTTTTTACCTTTGCCCATTTCTTGACCTTTCTGTCTGGGTGCACTAAAAGTAACAATTGTGCTAAAGTTCACACGATGGTGAGTTGTATTTGGAGGAAGGCTTTGTATTTGGAGGAAGGCATCTACCTCTCCGGGGACAGTGCCGGAAGATGAACCCATGTTTTTGCTGATGCCACTATTGCTATTTTTTAAGAGGACTGGTTAGAAATGGATAGTAGCTCCCATGTCATTGGGTCAGTTAATCTACTCTTAGGATTTATCTAAACTGTAGAATGAATTGTGCTTAGAACCACTTTGACTGCAAACACTCAATGCAATGGAGCTATGGTTTTTATAATTTGGTAGGGTGTCAGCATTCTTTGCCAGGAAAGCTAAAGGCCTTGTAAAAGTGGAACAGCCATGATTCCATAGCAGTGAGCCATGGCAGGTAAAGTGATGTCAAACTGCATTAATTCTCCAGTATACATGTACTCCTACACTAAATTTCAAAAGAGCAATCTAGGATTTAGCACCTTGGATAGCTTGTATAAAATCTGGATGAAAACACAGAGTGGATTCGCTATGTTACTGACACAGGAAGCACCAGATGCAACTGTTGCTGTAGGAGGGTATATGCCTTAATTATGTATTTATGTATTTATGTGTTTATGTGTTTATGTATTTTCTTCATTTGTACCCTGCCTTTCTCACCCCTGCAGGAGTACTCAAGGTGGCTTACAACTCCAGCAAGATTAAATGCCGCTTAACATAGTTATAAAACATATGCCATAAACTAAAAACAGTTAAAACAGTAAGCAAATAAAATACATAGAATATTTATCCCAAATTTATTAGTTTGCATTTATTCACAAGAAACTATCACTTGATCTAGGCCAGATAATGCCATTGACTTTTCATTATAGCAGTGCTACTGTAATATAATTTGTGTTGTTGGTTCAGTAACAGTCAATGTAACAAAATTAAAACCAATTTTAAATACATAAAACACTACACAAAACCCCCTGACTTGGTCTTAAAATTTTAATTGAATAAATAAGTTTTACCCCTAATGTTTCTAGTTTGCCACCTTGCAAATGACTGAGACTAGATATTATTTGTGCACTGGGAATGGCATCTAGCAGCAATCATTTGAAACGTTATGCCCCACTATTTCAAATGTTTCATTCATGGGCAATTAGTGGTTGCAATTTCAAATTGAGTCCTTTTTAGAAAAACCACTCTGTATTATATGGGTAGTTTAACAAAGAATTAAACTGTAGCTTTTGTGGTGTTAATGTAACTTGTACAAATCTGGGATGCATTCATATTCTTAACCATTTCATTTATTTTCCTTTTGTGTACAATGCAGATTATTGCTGGGATAGGAAAGTGTGTTTCTAAAGTATGCACTGTTTGTTTTTTTTTGCTGATTCCCCACTCCCAATTTTTCACCCATTCTTAGCCACTTGAATAATTTCCTTTCAGTGAATGTACAACTTTAATAAGAGAACATGCTTGCAAGGAGGATGTGTTGCTTTGTGGATTATCTTTAAATAAAAGGTAAAGGTTTTCCCCTGACATTAAGTCCAGTTGTGTCTGGCTCTAGGGGTTGGTGCTCATCTCCATTTCTAAGCCGAAGAGCTGGCATTGTCCGTAGACACCCCTAGGTCATGTGTCCAGCATGGCTGTATGGAGTGCCCTTACCTTCCCGCGGGAGTTGTACCTATTGATCTACTCACATTTGCATGTTTTCAAATTGCTAGGTTGGCAAAAGCTGGGGCTAACAGTGAGAGCTCACCCCACTCTCTGGATTCAAACCTGTGACCTTTTGGTAAGCAAGTTCAGCAGCTCAGCAGCTTAACCCACTGCACTCCTGGGGATTATCCTTAGTGTCACCATAATCACTGAAAACATATTGAAAAGGGATTAATTTTTGATGTTTTTGAAATTAGCTGCCCATGCTTACTTCTGTGTGATTCTTTCCTTTTTCTTTCTGCATGGAGAAATGGGTGGCAGTGAACTCTAAGTAGTCATGCAAACCCAGTTACAAAAGACTGTGCCACTATGACCATTGTGGTTTGGGAGCAGAGCTGTAGAATCATTCATCCTTTTCAGCACCAAAGCCATGGCTGCATCCCTAGGCCTCTTCTGGACCTGTTGATTGTGGTGTGAGGCACCTTGATCACATATTGGGAGATCTCTCTGCTCTATCTATTGTCATTTCTTTGCAGATTCCCGTGGCAGAATTGGCATCCCAAGAACTGGTAATGGAGGCATAAGGTAGGGAATCCCCAGACATCCTCTTTCTATAGGGAAAATAGTGAGAAAATATAGGCAATAAAGAGAAAATAATTTGTAAAGAAAAAGCTTATCTACTTTTATTTTTTTCTGGTTAGAGAAAGAGAGGGAGCAAGAAAAAAAAAGAACTTTTTCATAGCAAGGCAAGAAGGAAATTTAGTTAGGGTGGTTGCTCCCCCTGCTGCCTACAGCTGTGAAAGGTTTCCCTTTCACAGCTGGAAAATCCTCTTTTTGTTTTGTTCTCAACTTGCTTGTATATGACTCCGACAGTGTCGCTCATAGATTCACTGCAACATAAAAGTCCTTTCAACACGACAAGGTGACAATCCATCAAGGGGGATTTGTAAACATCCTGCGGCTCCTCCATGATGACATGACTATAACAGTCTAGGACAACAATGGCTCCCAAAGTGATACACTTAATATGGGATCAGATTTTTTTTATCATGTCAGAAGCAATTTGAGAAACTACAAGTTGCTTCAGGTGCGAGAGAATTGTCTGTCTGCAGAGACATTGCCCAGGGGACACCCGGATGTGTTCCTATCCTGTGGGAGGCTTCTCTCATGTCCCCGTATGAGAAGTTGGAGCTGAATGACGGGAGCTCACCCTGTCGCATGGATTCGAACCACCAACCTTCAGGTCAGCAGTTCAACTGGCACAAGGGTTTAACCCATTGCGCCACCGCGGCTCCTGTGGGATCAGGAACAAAAATTCTTTATTGCCCCAACCTTATTTTCCATTTTCATAGCTATGATTCTATGCCTTGTTGATGGGAAGCTTCCCACTGATATGAAAATCATCTATCAGACAAATGGCAAGCTCTTTAACCTCAGCAGACCAAAAGCCAAAAGTAAGGTCACAACAAGCTCTGTTATAGAACTTCAATATGCTGATGATAATGTAGTATGGGTCCATTCAGAGGAAGACCTATAAGCTACTTCAGAAGTAGCTTTTTGCAGAAGTATATGAAAAGCTTGGCCCCTCAATGAACATCAAGAAAACTAAAGTGCTCTACCAGCAGGCACAAACCTATCTCTCTTCAATGCCAGAAATAAAGCTTAATGGTGGAAATCTAGAAAATGTTGACCATTTCCATTACTTAGGCAGTGACCTCTCCACAAAAGTTGACATCAATGCTGAAATACAACACCATCTGAGCTCTGCTAGTGTAATTTTCTTTGAATGCAGCAGAGAGTGTTTGAAGATTGGGACATTCGTAAGGAGATCAAATGCTTGTTCAAATGCTAATGTCCTTCCAACTCTATTGTAAGCCTGCAAAACATGGACCGTCTACAAACACCACTCTTGACTCCTGGAATGATTTCATCAGTTGTCTCTGAAAAATCCTGCAAATCTCTTGGGAAGACAGGTGGACAAACATCAGCATTCTGAAAGAAGCAAAGACCAACAGCACCGAAGCAATTATTCCCTGCCATCAATTTCACGGGATTGGCCTTGTTGTCTGAATGTTGTGACTATCATCTCCCAAAGCAGTTACTTTACTCTCAGCTCGAGAATGGAAAATGAAATGTTGGTGGACAGAAAAAAAGTTTTAAAGATGGACTTAACTGGAATGCCCTGGCCCTCAAGTGGATTAACTGGAGGCCAACAGTACTGTGGATTTTGAAAAGGCATGAACAGAGGGCAAAAGGGAGAAATGTACTAAGAGGAAGGCACATTAAGCAAGCTCTTGTCAGGACTGCCTTGTATCTGGAAATGTATGTCCTCAATGTGAAAGACCATGTAGATCCAGAATAGGTCTCTACAGTCATTTATGGACATACTGCCAAGACTCAGCACTTGAATGACAATCAAACTCATCCATGAGTGATAGCCTATGATGATGATGTACTTGCTTCTTTGGCCTTTGTCTACTGCATCTCATAGGATCGCAAAATCAAATGAGTATTTTTAGGAAGAGGAGCAAAAGTACCAAAATGGCTAAAATAGCTATTCTGGTTAAACCCCAAAGCCACATATGGTAATATTTTTGAAAAATTGAACAAAATGTCACCAAAATGGGTAGATGTTTACATTCTCCAGAGCTCTTTGTTAAGCTTATTATCCGCCCAATGTGACGAAGAGAACTCAAAAGCTAGCATGCTATTTTGACATTTAGATTGGCCACAGATATTGCTTACCTTTGAATTTTGGATTACTTTTTGAATCATAAAATCATAAAACTATTGAGTTGCTAAGGGCCCCATAGGCCACTGAATCCATATTCAGCTCATGTACTGCTGTTAAGCAAAACATCCTAAATCCTATACATTTGCATTTGTTTCTCTGTATTGCATGAATGTAGAGTTTTGCATTATTCTATTTAATTTCATGATACCTTGAGTTATAATTTTAATTTGTTCCATGACCAAGCTCTAAACACAAATCTCTCTTATCTCAAAGTGGATTTTCCACTGAAATACAATAAAATGCTATTAATCTGTTCTGGGCCCCCACCGCACCCCATTTTTGTTACATGTTTTTAAATAAGAAAATGTACTTTTTAAATGACAAATAATGCATAAATGCACATTCACATGGAACAATAAAAAATAAGATCAACTTTAAAATGGTAGAAGCACAAAGTTATTGCAAGGAAGCACATTTGAAGCAACAAAATGTGTGTTGGCCAGTGTTAACAGCAAGTCAAAATCAACACATTCAAATGGAACAATAAAGAAAGAAAGATCAACTTTAAAATAGTAGAAGCACAAGGTTTTGGCAGGAAAGCACAAAGTACAAAGTGAAGAGGCAGAGGCATCATTTTCTTCATACTGTACTCATTCTAGCCTCCCTCCTTTTCTTGCTTTCTCTCTTCCTTTCTCTTCATGAAGCCATATCAGGAATAACAACCGCACAAAATCAACTAACCCAAAGTTTCTTTAAGTGAACAAGGTCAAAACAGGTAGCAATCTCCCAAAGTGTACAAGAGCATGCACAAGGCACAGAGGCACAAGGCATGGTGGCTGCTCCCTTGAAGCCCTAAAGCCCTGTACTCTCCGCTAGTGCTCACTCTGGTGCTTGATCTTAAATGAAAATGCTGCTCTTCTGTCAAAGCAAAACCTGAGCTCTTAAGTTGGAATGCTCTTAAGTTGGAATGCTCTTAAGTTGGAATGCTCTTAAGTTGGAATGCTCTTAATTTGGAATACTCAACAATCTTTTGAATTCTGCTCTTTCTTTCCAATGTGATAGCTAGCTACCTTTTCTAGTTTTGTATCATCATAGGAGCCCCTGCTGGTGCAATGGGGTAAACCCTTTTGCTGGTAGGACTGAAGACCGACAGGTTGTAGGTTCAAATCCGGGGAGAGAGTGGATGAACTCCCTCTGTTAGCTCCAGCTCCCCATGTGGGGTCATGAGAGAAGCCTCCCACAAGGATGGTAAAATATCAAAACATCCAGGCATCCACTGGGCAACATTCCTACAGACGGCCAATTCTCTCACACCAGAAGCGACTTGCAGTTTCTCCATTCATTTCTGACATAAAAAAAATCTTGTAACAACTCAATAAGGATGTGATAAACCTTTCTTATTAATGCAGATATTTGGAGTACCTAAAATTCTGGAAAGTTCTCAATATCTGGGTTATAGGAATCTGATAGTCATAGATTGGACAAGAACAGCATTTCCAGTGACTGCCCCTATACGACCCATGGAGAAAGAGGCAACTAGTCACCACTAGAATCAGTTAAAACTTGCTCATAGAAACAAAGGAGGGTAAAGGGTTGTTATGTAATGATGAATGGGTGGTATTTTAAGCTGTAGCTTCAACCTGGTTGCTTTCTGGACAAAAACTTAGCCAGTTCAAATAAAGACTTTCCAACCGGAGCTTAGTTCATTCACAGCAGGAACTTGTCATAAATTGAGAAAAACCTCATGAATTTTTTTGTGTTTTATCTGCAGCACACACCCAGATTATATCATAAAGATGGCTAAATTTTTATCAGCTAAGGTAAGCAGCTGTTGTCGGTTTTTGCAACCAGATCCTGAACATTTATTGTTTGTTCCTTTCAGAGAGTCGCTAGGGATTGACACAGGATAGCATTCTTACTCCACCTGTTTACCTAGAATCATAAAACTTCTGTAATAAAACCACTCTTCTTTACTTCTTGATAGCAAGTAACAAGCTTTCCAGTCTTCAGTCTAGTTAGATGGAAAACACTTTGTGAATTCTAGTACCGACCCTGAGTAGCAGTAGACAGAATTCAAAATAGGCAATATAATGTTTCAGCCCACTTCTTAAGGTCAAATTTCCTCGGGGAAATTTGTTGACCAATCACAAACCAGGACCTGGCACCTCTCCAAACAAAACCTAGAGTTTGGAAAGGCAACAATATTAGTTAACAGAACCATATAAGAGGTTGGGCATATCACTCACATTTCAAGGACCTGCAGCACCCAATGTTCTGGAATGATCTCACACCCAGACTTATGGTGAAAGTCATGGAAAAAGACCAATTCAAAACAAGTGGGTCCCAAATTTAGTCCCTTTCAGATCTAAGCACTGCCAGCCCTTGTAGGTAACAAGCCAAAAACTGGTAAGGGGTGAAAAGTCAGCATGACAAAATAAAGACCTAGCTCAGATCTCCTGACCTGTACATAACTTTACCAAGCACAAATAGGGCATAAAGCCTCTTCAAGACAGTCTCAATGTTACATTTGTTCTTATCCTTCTCTGATCTGTCTTAGAAGTATGGATCTGCAATACTGTTGGTTGTTAAGAAGGAGTTAAATCTCTTAAGTACAATACTGTACACATCTCCTTTAGACAACAGGACCAGTTCACTAACCCACAAGGCACTCAAAAAAGACAATGATTTCAGATGGAATGCATACTCTTTGCCTGCTCTTTAAAGTCTAGTGTGATAAGGCCCTGAGTACTCCCTACTCCCTTAAGGATCTCAGGGGATAATGTTTTGTGCCTTTCAGGCACTTTGTCCACTTCCAAGACAAATTTCTTGAGTGCCTTGTGAAATCTGAAGTCATTTGTGTTGTTCCCTGAACCCCTGAACCTTGGAAGCAAAGTCTCAAACTGCCAAGCTATCTTGAATGGACTGTGAAGCTAACCTCCCACCCCTCAGATGGACGCAGAATAACAAAGTGTGGGAAAGATGGATTGGTCAAAAAGACCAAAACTCATTCCCAGTCCTATTTTTTAAAAATTTCAAACTGGTCTTATAACTTCTCCTAGCTATGAAAAAATATTATAATAAAGAAATGGTTGTTTAAAAGCTCTGATCAAACCCATCACTCACGAGGACCTGGATAACAAGGAATTCATAAACTGTGCAGTGGTTATATTATCACACTAGATATGGGCAGGGGAGATAGTTGACTCTTCATCCTAAATATAAACAGCCACCATGATTGGAAACTATTCCAAAAATATTAAATCTTGGACACAAGGAGTGGGCTGAAGCATGGACAACTGACATCCAAAAAACAATGGAACAAGCTACATCTAAGGCATCCTGAATCCTCAGCTCATTTCTCCAAACAGAGATCCCATTAAAGTAAGAAAGAATTTCTGACCAGACCCACAAATTCTTTCTAATTTCTTGAGTAATGCTATGACGAGCTTTACATATTCCATATATAGCACCACAGAGGTCCTGGAATTTATTTAGCATAGTCTTCCTACAAATGACAAACTGAGGGCTCTTCTGCATTGCCATATAATCCAGAATATCATATAAAATAATCCACAATATCGGTTTGAACTGGAGTATCTGAGTCCACACTGCCATATAATCCAGTTCAATGTGGATTTTATATAGCTGTGTGGAAGGGGCGTAGGTCTGCTCTAGGTAAGACTAAGCCAACTGAATTCCAATTCCTATGTCTGTTACAAAGCCAAATTTCCATGAACAAGCTTTACTGAGCTGTGGCATGGAGAATGGTTTCATAGCAGGTGATATGGAATTGCTAAGCATCTGATACCGTTTTAGTTACAGCAGTGCAATGGCAGGAATGGCTGGTGGGTCTGCCACTACAAGCAGTCCCCAAGTTATGAACAAGATATGTTCTGTAGGTTTTTTTTTCTTCAGTTGAATTTTATGTAAGTGGGAACAGGTACATTTTTAAAGTGTAACTCCAGCCACACACACACACACACACACACACACACACGTATATCACATACACACATGCTTTGGATAGCCTAGGGAAGGGTTAACACCTTTGTGGTGTTTGTTTTGTTGTCTGTGCCCTTGTTCAGAAGATTTCACCTCACTTTCTGTCCAAGTGATAGATTTTGAAAAATTTGGCTTGTTGTGGAACCAAGTATTGGTGACAATGCTTCAACTGAGAAGCATTTTTTCTGTGATAACTTTTCCAGGAGTGAATTTTCCTAGGGATAGGTTTCTCTCACTTCCTGATGTCTCACCCCCATCCTTAACTACAGGTCATTTCTAAGTCTGATGTCTGAATATGGGGACTGCCTGTATTCAATCTTAGAATCATAGAATCAAAGAGTTGGAAGAGACCTCATGGGCCATCCAGTCCAACCCCCTGCCAAGAAGCAGGAATATTGCATTCAAATCACCCCTGACAGATGGCTATCTAGCCTCTGTTCAAAAGCTTCCAAAGAAGGAGCCTCCACCACACTCCGGGGCAGAGAGTTCCACTGCTGAATGGCTCTCACAGTCAGGAAGTTCTTCCTCATGTTTAGATGGAATCTCCTCTCTTGTAGTTTGAAGCCATTGCTCTGCACCCTAGTCTCCAAGGAAGCAGAAAACAAGCTTGCTCCCTCCTCTTTGTGGCTTCCTCTCACATATTTATACATGGCTATCATATCTCCTCTCAGCCTTCTCTTCTTCAGGCTAAACATGCCCAGCTCCTTAAGCTGCTCCTCATAGGGCTTGTTCTCCAGACCCTTGATCATTTTAGTCGCCCTCCTCTGGACACATTCCAGCATGTCAATATCTCTCTTGAATTGTGGTGCCCAGAATTGGACACAATATTCCAGGTGTGGTCTAACCAGAGCAGAATAGAGGGGTAGCATTACTTCCCTAGATCTAGAAACTATGCTCCTATTAATGCAGGCCAAAATCCCATTGGCTTTTTTTGCCGCCACATCACATTGTTGGCTCATGTTTAACTTGTTGTCCACGAGGACTCCAAGATCTTTTTCACACGTACTGCTCTCGAGCCAGGCGTCCCCCATTCTGTATCTTTGCATTTCGTTTTTCCTGCCAAAGTGGAGTATCTTGCATTTGTCACTGTTAAACTTCATTTTGTTAGTTTTGGCCCATCTCTCTAATCTGTCAAGATTGTTTTGAATCCTGCTCCTGTCCTCTGGAGTGTTGGCTATCCCTCCCAATTTGGTGTCGTCTGCAAACTTGATGATCCTGCCTTCTAACCCTTCATCTAAGTCATTAATAAAGGGTTCCTGGAACTTTTTAAGGAGGAGCAGGATGATATAAGGCCAGGGAATCCACTCTGAATTTTATCACTATATCTCCAATTTGTATGGGAGTTCCTTTGGTGTTGGATGCTGGTTCAGCATGGAAAGAGCCTCTATTCAGATCAGCTGTGAGAGGAACAGCCATAAAATCCAGGGTAGGATTGTTGCCTCACACCAATGGATTCACCAGCTCTCTCTGTGCAGCAGCTATGAGATTCTGCTACTCTTCCCAATCACAAGGAAAACAGCACCAGAGCAGTTTTCATAGACTGCTATCCTATGTCAATGTAGGTGTTCTTAAATAAATATCACAGATGGTATATTGTCATCTAAGGCATTATGATTTACCCATTTTAAGGATCTCATAGATTTAAGAGCTTTACACCCTGCTTCTAAATATTTGCACTGAGCAATATCTGCAGTTTGCATCTGTAGCATACACAGGACCTCTCCAAAGCATGCATGGATGGGCGGGCGGGCGGGCGGGCGGGTGGGGGGGGGGCTATATGAAAAATGAGTGTGGATTTATAAAATGCTCAAATTTCTGCTAAATTTGATGGAATAAAAACCACATATTTACATGTTAAAAGGGCAACAATTCAGTTTTGCTTTCTCTCCTCCCTCTAGTTTCAATTTATCATGGCATTAAGATGGCTTTAAGTGCTGCCATCACCTTTCCACCTGATAGGCTCCTTAGTTTTACAGTGATGTGAAAAAATGTATAACCTTAATTTTCTCCATGTCTGTCATGATTGAAAAAATGTATTTGGCTAATTTGTGATCATTATTATAGTATTTATATTTTGCTTTCTCTTTCTAAAGGAGACTAAAGATGGCTATGAGAATGTTTGACAATTTCCAAATTTCCTTATCAACAGAAAGAATCTGAGAATGACCCAAAACAATAATAATACATTTGCGAGAATTCAGCATTATAATTATGAATCCATAATTGATCCGTATTCATGATCTCACCATAATCATGATTGTGACACTTTTGTGATGGTTTTAACTGCTTCCTTAACCTACTTTGCTACACCAACAGAAGGAGACCCATTCTGATGATGATTAGAGATGGGTGCCTAGTGTTTTCATCCACATCCCATCAGTGAGCAAGGCTGCAACATGGAAGTGAGGTTCAGGGTTCTGTTTCTGATTGTCACAGCTTCACTTGTCAGCAGGAAACACCATCCACCTGCTTCATCATTGCCAGCAGAATAGAACTTGTTCTCTTGGTGCAGCTGATGCCCAGCAAAATAGGATGGAGAGTGGGTTCATGGGTGGGTGAAAGAATCAGGTTACGAGCCATTACTTTGATTGACAAACATTAGTAAATAACCTATGTAGAATTTGTTCATTTTTGGTTGAACCCAATTCTCAGTTCTCATTCTTATGTCAAGAAAACTCTCCATGCAATCAATAAAGAATCTCTGTTGTATATTCACAATGTTGCACATACAGGGATCCTGTAATCTGCTTTCCTTGAGGCTCACTATTGCATTAATTCTACTTCCTGTGCGTCTGTCAATGCACTCCCCCTCTTGTTCTGTCTAAAGTGGATATTTGGTTGTGTTACTATGAAAGCTGGTGGAGCTCATGTTTTCAGCCTTTAAGATAAAAGACACTCAAGCCCTCTGCACTCCATGGTTTTTTAGCTGACACTAGATGGTGGGTCTAGTTTTAGTGCTGCTTCATAAGCACAATTTGCCCATGCAGGTCAATCAATTTCAAGAATATAAATCCATCTGGAAATGTATTTCCCTCCTTGTGGGTCATTCAATTGTTTAATAAGTATATCTTCTCCTCAAATGATAGGTATTGATGATTACTTAGTATATTAATCTGGATCAACTCTTAACATTTGAATGATAGCATCTCTCTATCACTACATGAATTATACAAGATTTGTGGTTGAGTCTTGTGCAGATGAATTTGTTATGAAAATGTAGTAAGGCATTACCATGGCCATCCACAATAATAATAAGGTGGATGACTATCTTGGCCAGATTCTGGCTTTTATTCCATATTCCATAGCTTCCCACAAAAGAAATGTTCATTTAGAACACTATCTGACTATACCACTTCTGTTACCCTTAGGAATATATACTAGGGCTAGGTTTGAACAACCCGGTATTATGATGCAAACCAGGCATTACTGTAACATCCCAAGAAGTGAGAGATTCTGTGTACGGGAAGAAGTGAGAGATTCTGTGTATCTTGTTTGTACACAGTGGAAGATATTGAACATTTCTTAATTGACTATCCAGCATATGCTGATATGCGATACAGATATTTATATCCAGTATTATCCAAACTGCAGATCCCCCAACAAAAATGATCTTCTGACATTCTTTTTGCAAGGACAAGAAAGATCTACCATAATCAGAGTAAGCCTTTTTGTATTCTGAAAGCTATCAAGAAAAGAGCACATTTCCTGAAAGAAGGACAATAAGACTGATTGTAAATAGAAGGTTAGCTGCCATCCTCTCCTTTTTGCCTTGCATTTTATTTGTGTTTAGTTTATTTATTTGTGACTAGTCAAATAAATAAATTATTATTACTGTAATATAGTGATTCTCAGCAGATTCAAAGTGTCTTACCATACTAAATCTAGAACACAGATAACTTAGAGAATAAAGATATATCTCCACAAAGGTCCCTTAGATGCACACAGGACCACAGGCAGTGAGCCAACTGATCTCGATACTTTCCCCACAAAATACTGAGGACTGTAGTCAGAGAATTGTCCTTTTCATTTAACTGGTCATCTTGAACTTTAATGTTCTTCCCTTTCATTTCCTTGTGTATTAATCTTGGTTGTGAAATACAAATTCCATGTTAAAAGACAGCAATTTTAAAATGGCCTGCATACCTAGTCTTATCTCAATTTATACATTCAATCACTAACTTGTATTTGTTAACTGTGATAGCAGCAGAAAAAATAACTTCAGGAAATACCAATACTGCAATAACAATGTGTACATTTCTAAATGCAATCAAAATGTTACCTGGCAGCAAACATTTCCTTCAAGGAAATTACTTATGTGAATGGTTTAATAAAGCCATTAAATGGGTATCAAGAAATGTTACCCATATTCTTTTGCTCACCAGTCTTGCTGTTGTTGCAATTGCTATTGCAATATCTGTTGAAGTCAGACATATTCTCATGACGCAGAACTTTTTCACCCTCGTCAGACCAGTATCATACCTGATGCAACATGGGAGGCCTCCTGTGTTGCCACCATAACAGCAGGTTCCACATCACCTTCCCTTTAAGCATGGATCCCTGCTGGAAGTAGCTGTGCATCATGGAATGGGAGACAGCAGGCTCTGTACTTCAGGGGAAGGCAAAGTGGAGCATGCTGCTGAATTCACCCCCCCCTTATGAGGTCATTAATCCAACACCCCAACAATCTGGTCTCTACGATTGCTCAGTGTATCTTCTTATCTTCTCTCAAAACAGTCATAGTTGTTCTCTGAGGAGGAGGCAGTCTCCAATCTGGAAGCCGCACAGGAGGAAACTCTCTCCCATATGCTTTTGAAGTGGGTCTTCATGGGCAACGGTATTTTTCTCAAGGCCTCTCTTGTAGATCTTAACATAGACAAGTTCATAACGAGACAGATGATGGCCCATTAGAAGGCTAAACAGCCAGGATTTTGAAAGCTAAAACAAACACATTGAATTGATGTGGAAAGCAATCAGCAACCTGTGCAGGTCTTTAAGATCACAATAATCTTGATCCTTGTCTCAGCCCCAGAGGAAAGCAATGGCAAACCCACTCGGAAAAAACCATGCCATGAAAACCCCGTGATAGGACCTTGGGATCGCTATATGGGAGAAATGACTTGAAGGTATGCATCATCATCATCATCAACAACAACAACAACAACAACTTGATACCATGAGTTGGTGTGGTCACTTCTTAGGAATTCTTAGGAATTTCTGAGCTGTGGATGGTGCTTCCCAACTTGATAATTCTAGGAGGGAAAACTCATTCCCTAAAGAGGCAAGTAATAAGCCAAAATAACTTCCCACAATATATATGCTATAGCTTGTGTATGTTCGCTTAACTCACTGTAGAAAAAAAATCCTGATTGTGCACATTTACAGCCTTGGCATATACCAATCCTGGAAAGGGAAGTGAGTATGAGTATGGGCCCTCCTGTACAATACAGGACTTGAAAAGTATGTGGGAGGTGGAATTACAAATTATAGAACAAGGTATGAAACAAGTGGTAGAGACAATAGGGATGACAGGAATATACGAGTAAGAGAAATGAGGAAGAAAATATTACATAAGTGACATCATACATCCTGTCAATTAGCGCACTGTTATAAAAATGGGAGCAGTAAGGGCTGGCATGGATGTCAACAGAAGGGGCGGTTTATGCATATGATGTGGGAATGTGAACAGGTATAATATTTTTGGCAGACAATACAAAATGTGTCAAACCAAATAATAGGGACTGATTGGGTTATAACAAAGGAAATGGCAGTCTTAGTACAAAGAGAGGGAATGGGAAATTACAGGGAAATAAAGGAAGCAGTAATTGTCTGTATACAAGCAGTGATAGTATTAGGATAGAAAGACAAATCAAAGTGGACAGTAAATAGATTGTATCAGTATATGGTGGACCAAATAGAATTTGACATTATGGTGTAAAATTAAATGATTCAAAATGTAATGAAAATAGAATGCAAGAAGTTGAAGGAAGATGGAACCAGGTCAAGAATTATATTATGAATAAGTCTAGAGATCAGACCATAAGAAATAGAATACAAATGTTATACAGTATGTAAATCTAGAAGGATGGTCTCCAAGAAGATAATCCTCGTGGTGGTGGTGGAAATTGTAAGTGTTGTGTTTGTGTATGTGTATATCTTATATATATATATATATATATAGATAGATAGATAGATAGAGAGAGAGAGAGAGAGAGAGAGTATTGGCCCTCAATTCACCTGCCATCTTGTTGCAACTGCAAGGAATACTCAGAGATGATTTTTCATTTCCCTCCTCTGAAATGTAGCATATAGTACTTGATATTCTTTGGCAGTCTCCCATCTAAGTACTAGCCAGGGCTGATCCTGATTAGCTTTAAAGATCAGAAGGGATGTGGCCCCTTTAGGGTATTTATGCCCCCTGGAAGAAAGCCACTTATATTCAAAGCAGGCTGCTTACTACAATTTTCAATGAAATCCCATGATTATTAAACTCTGGAACATAGCCAAGACTTTATCCAATGTCCTGTTATACACTCCATTCTAATCAGTAAGGACTAAGAGCACTTTACTAGATGATGGAGTCGAGCCAATGTGATTGAGAAGATATTCTGGTTTCTTTCATTTAATTTCTAATCTCTGTGTGTACTCTCTGTATATGATTGACAGGTCTTTCAGTGCAAATAAGATGAATTGCTTCTCAGAAAAGTGTCAATCTTCCCAAATTACAGGTGAAACATTTTAATAAAACATTACTAATGATAATATGTTCTTTAGCATGACAAGAATCTGTTAATATTTTATATTTTTGGGTGAGGTTTCCTCCATTGGGTGATACATGATTACCCCAACTTCCATGTATAAAAAAAAATCCAGATTTTGTTTCACAATGCTCATATTGCTCTGCTTTGCATTATGATATGTCACCTTTAGTCCATCTGGGAGGGTAGATGCATTTCCAACTACTTTACCACTGATGAATACTTAAGTATCCAGACTCTTGTCTGTCTGAGTAGACTAGCTATTTTCTGTGCAAACAATTCTGAAGTTAACCCTGCCACTCACGGATCTTAGGGCATATTTTATTTTCAAGGATTATCCTTGACTGATATGGTGCATTTTAGTTATGTTTTGCCCCACCACAAACTGTAAGAAGAGGCAGGAAATAATAATAATAATAATAATAATAATAAACATTGACTAAATCACAATCTGTCAACTACAAAAGGCCACCTTACTTGGATCTGTGCACATCATTCGAAAATGCATCACACAGTCCTAGATGCTTGGGAATTGTTTGACTTGTGATTTTGTGATATGAAATCCAGCATATATACCTCGTTTGCTATTATTACGGAAAATGAACACGCAAAAATACTATGGGACTTTTGAATCCAGACTGGCAAACTTGTGGAACACAATACACCAGACATCACAACTCTGGAAAAGAAAAACGTTTGCATTATTGATGTCACCATACCGGGTGACAGTTGAATTGACGAAAAACAACAGGAAAAACTCAGCCGTTATCAGGACCTCAAAATCAAACTGCAAAGACATAAACCGGTGCAGGTGGTCCCAGTGGTAATCGGAACACTGGATGCCATGTCAAAAGATCTCAGCCGGCATTTGAAAACAATAAACATTGACAAAATCATGATCTGTCAACTGGGAAAGGCCACCTTACTTGGATCTGTGCACATCATTTGAAAATACATCACACAGTCCTAAATGCTTGGGAAGTGTTCGACTTGTGATTTTGTGATATGAAATCCAGCATAAATATCTCGTTTGCTGTGTCATACTGTGTTTTTGTGTCAGTAAAATAACAACAAAAACAACAACAATCAAATGGGCAATTGCTTTGTCATCCCACCTTAAATCCTATGACTACCTCCTGTGGAATTCTGAAGTTTGTAGTTTAGTGAGACCTGAGAATTTTAACCTCTCAAAATGGCAAATCCCATGATTCTATGGGAGGCAGCCATAGGACTTAGAGTGTGATCGCAACACTTCAACAGTGTAGTGTCATAGTCCCCTCAGAGTCCATCCAGACAGTCCCAAAATATGGGACCTGTCTCAGTTTTTACCAGAGGCATTCAAATGATGCCTCTGATAAAAATGAATTGATTCAGAAAAAACAAGGTTTATTTGGTTTGTTCTGAATTAATTAAATATCTTATTAGAGCTGGGCCTTCCTGGGACTGCAAAAGAGAGTCTCCACAGCCATCTTGCTTCTTTGGGCTTTGAAAAACCCGGAGGAGTGGGATGGCACCCACCCCCTCCCTGAAGCTCCAAATTGATCCCTAAACTTACTAAAAAGGTCTCTGGCCACCACTAATTCTCCTTTGTGTTCTCCTTGTGCAAGAAAATGTCCTCATGGTGTGGGAAGTGAAAAGACGGGGCAGGGGTGGGAAGGGGAGGAGGGATTTTCCTCTTCACCCCTCCCATCTCCTCAGGTGTCATTTTCTTGTGGTGAGAGGACATGAGAGGAGTATTAATGGTGGCCAGAGACCTTTTCAGTAATTTTTAGGTGGTAGATGGGGGGGGGGGGCTTTGGGCTGGCTACATGCCATTCTGATTTCACTCTGGATGGCATGTAGCTCCCTCCCAGAAAGCCCAGGGTTTGGGTGGGTAAATGGGGACTAAAATCCACGCCAAAGGATTTTAAGCCTGTATAGAAGCACCCTTAGGCATCTTATTCAATCAATCATCCAGATCTGCCTCACACTTTTGATCCACACAGATCCGCTATACTTAATTTCAATACTCAACCCTTCTCATCATGTCATCAGAAGAGTTTCTACTTTGCTATTTTTTCCAAGTTTTGCTATTTCTCCTATCCAGTCTTTGCTGTTCCTCTATTCCCACAACTTTCTGTTGTTCTTTGTAGCCATGCATCTGATTTTCCATTGGTCAGAATTGCCTAAATACTCATTCTAGCTACATTTCCTTCTCTTTCTCCATGGTCAGCCACATTGGTAGATAAGCACACATCACACAGTGGGTTCATTCCAAGGTTCAATTATTCCCATTCATCTGTTGGACTTGGTCTGAAAGAAGTAAAGTTTGGGAATTGGCTCCAGACAGGTCCCATCGATAATTTATTGATTTTCATATTTTGAATGTTTTAATGTGCTTTCAAGTCAATCCAGACTTATGTAGACCCTGTCATAGGGTTTTCTGGGCAAGATTTCCTCATAAAAGGTTTGCTATTGCCTTCCTCTAAAGCAGAGTGTGCGACTTGCTTGAGGTGGGTTTTCATGACTGAGCAAGAATGTCAACCCTTAAATGTTACTGCACATGATTGTGGCTGCTGTTTTGTTGCAGATTTGTGTTGTCCCCTCCAAAAAAAACCCTAGGTCCCTCCTCACCCCCCCTTCATACCCCCCATCATTTCCTTGCGAGGAGACAACTTATGATGGCCAGGTATCTTTTACTTTATTTTTAGGGGTAAATTGGGGACTTGGGGGGGGGGAGAGGTGGGTGTCCTCTTGGTCTTTCAGGCTTCAGGAGCCTAAAAAACTGAGATGACTGTATGGATTGGGCAAACCAAGGAAATCCTGGTTTGTTCCAAAGTAATTTGTTTTTACTGGAGGAGTTGTTTGGACACCTCCAGTAAAAACCTAGACAGGTCCTAGGATATGGGCCAGTCTGGATGGGCTCCCATGTTGTGCGTCTTTAAACTGACGTATGGTGACTCTATTAGAGAGTTTTCTCAGCAAAGTTTATTCAGAGGTGGTTTGCTATTGCTTTTTTCTAAGGCTACATGAGGTAGGTTTTTCCAGGGCATTTATGCCCTGGAGTTGCCCCAAATCTAGCATGTATCTGCTGAAGCTGGGACCATATCTCCACATGGTCTGTCATATCCTCTTGCTTGTCCACCCCTTTGTCTTCATAACACACGTGCCTGTTCTCACTGGTCAGCAGCTCTGGGAAAGCCTGGCCATCACTTGTAATGGCTGTGGAGGTCATAACTTCCTGATCTGCACAGGGAAAGGGTGATGGTGGCAGTATGTGCATGTGGCTCACATTGAAATGGACCTGAACAAGCTGTCCAAACAGCTACACACCCCAAGCGCAGTTTCTTGCAAAGTATGGAATATCCCCCAACTTTGCTTATCATGGAATAAGTTTGGATTGAGGGATAAATGATCTGGATTCTTGTCAGAAGTCATTGTATGCTGTGAACGCTGCCAGCTCTGACTTCAGGGTGAGTATTCATATAGATATGGCCTATAAGAATGTTACCTGTCCAGTATACTGGATTGTATGCCCGAGCTAGGATTCAAACTCCAGTGTCCTAGAGCTCTAGACCAATATTCAAACCATTATACTAACCTAGACGCTTCTAATGAGAGAACCAACACATATATCCAAGAAAATGTTATAACGTCATAATTAGTTGCTCAAATTGCATGCACACATATACGCAACAATGCACACAGACATGCATATGCACGTAATTGAGTTTATTCAATTCTTGCTTATCAGCTCATTATGTTTCCTCAAATAAGGAAAAGTTCTTTTTTAGTTTATTGTTTACCTGTGACGGATTTTCCTATGATTCAGGCATTAATAATAATCAAATATACCTCGGAAGATGTCACACAAAGCAGCTGCGAAGCATGGATATAAACTAAACATAGCTTGGTTTATTAGATTTTTTACGTTGCCTGTCTTCCACACCCTCTGTGGCTATGCCCGTAACCTATAAACAGAGTTATGTACACAGGAGCTGCAGTAATTAAAAAGAAAGCACCCTTCTCTGCATGTTACAATGCAAATAATAAAACCTGGGTTTAGAAAGGAAAAGAAAACTGTGCCCTATTTGAGAAGTCTTGACACAAGATACCAGCATCTCAAAAATGTCTCAGTAATAATGCCAAAGTCCTCCTGGGCAATGTCCTTATTTTTTCCATGGTCTATATGGCATGCAGCCAAGGAAACCCAAGGCAATGGACAGAAAACCCCTTTCAGGTCTTCTGCTTGATTTTCTTTGTTGTTATTGTTAACATGCCTTCAAGATGACTGTCACTTATGACAACCCTGTCATAAGGCTTTTTGTGTGTTGGGCAAGATTTATTTAGAGGAGATTTGCCACTGCCTTCTTTTGAGGCTGAGAGAGTTTGGCATCTCTAACAACATGACTTGGCCACGGTGGTCCATGCTCTGGTTGCATCCCGTATAGACTACTGCAACACACTCTACGTGGGGTTGCCTCTGAAGACTGCCCGGAAGCTGCAATTAGTTCAACGCTCAGCAGCCAGGTTATTGACCAGAGCAGGGTACAGGGAGCGCACAACTCCTTTGTTGCGGCAGCTCCACTGGCTGCCAATTAGCTTCCGAGCACAATTCAAAGTGCTGGTTTTAACCTACAAAACTCTATACGGTTCTGGCCCAGTTTATTGTCTGAACGTATTCTCCCCTATGAACCCTCAAGGCTCTTAAGATCTTCTGGTGGGCCCGCCACTTTTGCAATCACGTCTGGTGGAAATGAGAGACAGGGCCTTTTCTGTGGTGGCCCCTTGGCTATGGAACTCTCTCCCGATTGAAATCAGATCTGCCCCTCCCTCCTGACCTTCAGGAGGCTAATGAAAACTTGGCTATGGAATGAAGCATTCCCAGAATAATTGATGAGACTGGCTACAGACCAAAGTTATCGACCACATATGTGGACTGAGTTGGATATTATTTTATCTTGGCGATTTGGCTTGTATGTATTTTATTCTATATGTATTTTCATCTTTCTGTTTTATGATGTTTTAGACTGTATTATTAGCATTGAATCCTTGCTGTGAGCCAGTCTGAGTCCCTCTGCGGAGGTAGAGAAGATCGGGATATAAAAGTTTTAAATAAATAAATAAATAAATAAATAACATTAAATGGAAAAAAATATATAAATGTAATACTGGGACAAATTCTGCTGGTCTCCACCCTCAAGAAACCCAGATTGTTCTGGGTTGTAGCCTATGCTTATTCAGTTATTCATATTTAGAATAGATTGATTTTAATGGTATTTGAGTGCATGTAAAATTATTTTGGTTAGTTGCTTATTTAATGAAAGTGCTCAGAAAGTTGAGGAATGTTAATTGATTAAAATGTTAATTATTTCTTTCCATCAAGCCTCTAATATATTGTATTCATGAGGGTAAAAAGACATGGGAGATAAGACTTCTTACTTAAATATGTTAGCTCATTTAAATCCATTCACAAATCTCTGTTATCATTGCATATTTCTCCTTATCTCAATTCAGTCTGCATAATAGATTGCTTACACAATGCAAGCATCCTTTTTGTACAATAATAGAAATAGCAGCCCTTAATAAAAAAAAACTATGGATATTTTTGAGTACTCTGTGAAGTGTGCTTATTTAATTGTTTGCAGAAATGTCACAATAAAATATGCAGTAGTACAAATATTAGCTGCCACTAAATGCCTGACTTTGTGCTCCTTATTTCCTTGAGTAGTGAGAAATCCCCAGAACAGCTATCCAATATAATTTCCTTATGACAGAAGAAAGCTTTGGAGATTGTTACATCTATGGAGACAGATACTTATAGTATATAGAGGGCAGCATATTGTTGTGCCCCAGAAGTTTCTTGTTTCTCTCTTTTTATGTGTGTCAGGAGCAACATGAGAAACTGCAAGTGGCTTCTGGTGTGAGAGAATTGGCCATTTGCAAGAACGTTGCCCAGGGGACGCCCAGATGTTTTGATGTCTTATCATTCTTGTGGGAGCCTTCTCTCATGTCCCGGCAATGGGGAGTTGGAGCTGATAGAGGGAGCTCATCTGCTCTCTCCCTGGATTCAAACAGGTGACCTGTTGGTCTTCAGTCCAATGGATTTAACCCATTGTGTCACCGGGGGCTCCCGTGCTAATCTCTAAAATACCTTTACGTAACACAACATTCACTTTCCTTCTTTTTCTCTTCGATCCAGGTTCTAGCACATGGAACATGAAACTGATTAGTTGCTTTCCAGCCACACATGCTCTATTAACAATAGAACTTCATCACGCCAACCTGCTATTTATAAGATAGCCAGCATAGAAAGAGTCAGGAGAAGAGGGGAGAAGAGAAGAATCCTAACCCTTTATGTATGTATGTATGTATGTATGTATGTATGTATGTATTTATTTCATGTAAAAAGCATTGCAGTTCTTCTTCTGTGCATGAGGCAGGGCATTGTGGGCAAGCATACAGGTGCAGAGTTGTTTGTTCAGCTCCGTAGTCACACAAGGTGGAGGATTCTTCTATGTAGTGCCATTTTTCCAGGTTGTCTTTCGATCTGCCAACTCTTCTTCTGAGTCTGTTCAGGGACTTCCAAGTGGCTCATTCTTGGTTTGGCCCTGGAGGAAGACCTTCATAAGGGTCCACCCAGTTGGACTTGCCTGAGATTGCTACCCACAGCGATATTCTTGCTGTTGCTGGAGGAACATTTAGAGGAGTAGTGGTTCTCATGATTTTTTTCTGATCTCACAGAAGTCAAATGGGCCAATTGCTCCAAAGTAGGCAGATAGGAATATTGAAGGATTTGGAGTTGTTGACAGGTGTTACCTGTTAATAGCTAGAGATAGGAACATTACTGGTCCAGCTGCAATGCTGCTTTGCCTGCATTTTGTGATAAAGGCCTAAACTACACCTCATGGTTGTTGTGTGGATAAAAGAAAAGAAAGGAGTTGTAGTTGTAGTAGTAGGACCATGTACACTGTCTTGAGTTCATCAGAGAAATACTGAGATATAAACATAGGTTAGCAACCTGCATGACATTCATCCTATATAAATGTAGCTACAAAAATATCTGAGGAATTAACCCCCCTAAACTCACCTTAAACTGCCAAATTAGTTATGAAGGCCAATAGTTTGACTTGCTTTGAGATTCCAGGAGCTATAGTCCAATAATATTTCCTAGCTCTGTCTCTCCTTTGGGTCATAGAACTCTCATAAGCAATAACAGTATCAATAATTTAATTACTACAAGCAATGAATGATTATTTGTTTTCAGAATTTTAAGGGCAGTAAGTACTTTAAGCAAGCCGGGTGAAAAAAACAAAACACTTCAACTACTTTCTGCAGGTATGACCACAAAGAATCCTGTGATACTATAAAATTAACAAGGTGTTGTTGTTGTTGTGTGCCTCCAAGTTGTTTCCAACATATGACTTATCACAGGGCTTTCTGAGGCTACGTGTGTCTGATTTGTCCACATCACCGAGAGAGTTTTTATGGATCAGTGGGGCTTCAAAACCTGTTTTACAGAGTTGTACACCAAAGTTCAAACCACTACTTCATATAGGGTGATGACTGAAAATGTGATTTCAAGAAGGCACATAAGGTTTTTCATAGTTTTTGCTGCAACAGAGTTAACACAGCTAGCCACCACCTACCTGTCCTATGGGAATTCAGGCTGTGAGGTACTTCAAATTAAAATTGGGTGTGACTCTGGGACAAATAGCATCTTTAGGGCGAAGTAAAATTGCAGTAAAAAGAGACAATTGCATGATAACTGAATCAATATCATATCATTTCCTGAATGGTAGACTAAAGGAATTACAAATAAAATTTCAGCTCTGTTTACTTTCTAATCTTTGCAAACATTGCACCCATGTTGACCCCTCCTTCTTCTCTCCACCTTTCATCCCCTTCCCTCCAATGATACGAATGGCATAAAGGGGCATTATATAAAGGAAGGTTGCCCAAGGGTTTCTGTCCTTCCCTCTTAGCCACCATGGGGCTAAGGCTAACCAGCCTTTTGCTACTATGGCTGGCTGTCTGCTATGCAAGTCAAATTAAAACAGGTAAGACTTTTACAGGTGATGCTGGGCAGCTGTCCAGTAGAGAACCTGAGGAACATCCATTAGCTGCTGCCATGTGCTCAAAAGCTTATTCTTTTATTTACTCAACTTACTACAAGGGCTTTTAAGAATATGACTATTGTTGTGTAGTGAACATTGGATGCTTCTGCTTTGGATTACCTGAACTAATATGCTAGCCATGTTAAGATACAGAGAATTTAGTCTCAAATTATAGGAACTAGGTAGATAAATATGTTTTATTTGATTGTTTGCATGTATCATTCAGACATTCTGAAATTCTGAATTCTCTATTCAAATTCAAATGTAAAATGGAGCAGAACCCCCTTCCTTTGGAAAGTAAAGCTAAGTGGCTCTATTATTTGATTATGTGGCATATGTGGTGTGGTGAACTCATTATATGTGGAAAATCCTAGGTGGGTGATGGCAACTGGACCTAAAATGCTTTAGCAAATGTTTGCCTCGCCCTTTGCCATCTTGGTAGTTACAGAAATATCACAATGACTTTCCTGAGAGGCAACACATCCTGCCTAAAAGTATCACTGTTTCATGGTTTTACAGTGATGATGTTGCTTCATCTGAAGTCTGAATAGATGTAATGGAATTTTTTAAATAGTGTGAGCTTACTTATCACTTGAGATTTTGCAATCAAAAGTTTTAACAGCAAAATACCGACATTTCAATAGAACATTTGTTAGAGGTGACCTCTTCTCTGGAAAAAGATCTTAATTTTTACTGAATTGCATAAGCATCATTCTTTTGCTTTTTGACCCCATGATTGCACTTAAAGGTTACTTTGGCATTCTTTTTCATTCCAGGAAGAAATCCTAACCATGGCCAATACGTCTGCAGTACCTGGGGGAACAACCACTTCAAAACGTTTGATGGCGATTTCTACCAGTTTCCTGGTGTCTGTGAATACAATTTTGTTTCTGATTGCAGAGAGTCCTACAAGGAGTTCTCTGTCCATATCCAGCGTGAACTGAATGAACAAGGGCATCCTGACATCCAATATGTCCTTGTCACAGTTAAGGATGTTACCATCTATCTCACTGAAACACTGGTTGTGGTGAATGGGCAAATGTAAGTTTTTCTGATATTATACTTTTGTAACCTTAAATACAAATCCAGGAATCTCAGAAAGCTCATAAAATAATTGTTGAAGCAAAATATTGAATGACTGGTAGCTGTGACCAGTAGACAATATATTTCCTTCAGTATCAGAAGCAATATATATTCTTAATCTCAGTTAGGAGGGACGAAAGTGAGAAGATTAAATTGCTTTCATGTAATGCTTCCAGGATCCAGAATTCTGTTCTCTCTGGCTATTGTGAGAGCAGAATTCTGGATGGATGGTGTCTTCTAGTAGGATATTTCTTGCATCCCCAGAACTATAAAGTTCTACCAGTAGAACAAATATGAGCTGTATAGTATGGAAACTCAACTCACACTTTCAGACCATCTTGGGTAGTGTTACCACATAATTCAAGGCAAATGTGGAATTTATTGAGTGAATCCCTGGCGACTTCAAAGGATTTAGCAGCAAGATATTTTACATATCTCTAAGTCATCACCAGCTTCCAAGTGAAAGAAAACTTGAAATTAATTTTTGCATTCTCATTTAAGCAGAACACCTGGGAAATTGGCATGAAAACCAAAGAGTTCTGTTTATTTCTCAGTGGGGTTTTGCACATCCTGCCTCCTACTACTAATGACGTGGATTTCTAAAGTATTATTAAACCAAAATCTAACAGCTGCATAGCCAACCTTCCGCCTCATGATTTCATTTCGTATTTTTATTAAGCTGGAATATTTATTTTATTTCGTATCAGAAGCATTGCATAAATTAGTACAAAACTGATAAAAATAGAAAGAGTGCAGTTGGCTAAATATCTTTTGACCAAAAAATGGGCAACAGCAATGACATTGTAGCCTCCAACAATTCTTCCTCTGTACATGAGGCAGGGCATAGTGGACAAGTATTGCAAAGCTGGAATATAACAACTGCATAGCAATCCCTCTCCCTCTTAGAAAACAAAATAATGCTGTTGAAATAATAATTTCCTTAACATTACTACTAATTGGCACATTATTGCTATTCTATCCTGCATTGTAGATCACTGTTATAAAACATTATTATTATGGTGTATTTATGTAAGGGACAATATTGAAAAAAACCCCAAGATAACACATAATTTTATAATCCACAAGATAGTTAAATTAATAATAATTTGCAGCTTCCATAATTGTTGACTTTGGCATTTCTTATCTTTTTCATCTACCAACAGCAGATACAGAGCAGCCATCTTCATTCCATTTTAGTTTAACAATTTTAATTTTGTTCATCCTGGCAAAACCTCTGTTCATGTCTTCCTACTTTACAGGAGAGGAATGGAGACTCAGGCCCCATTTACCCTAACCATGTAATGCAGCTTCGAACTGCATTATATGGTTCCTTCTTGTATTTGCTTTCCACACCTTAGTGCTAAAGATAGCCTCAACCCCTATCTTTAAAAGACTTTTTAATCACAGTATAGAGGTTGATGAGTCCCAATCTTCTTAGCATTATTGTATCAGAATACCATTTATTCTAATTGAGTTTTTTTAAAAAAAACGTCAGACATGTTCTCTGTCAGGTAAAGTATGTTGGCTACACAAGTATTTGATGTCATATCTATTTCCGCATGCTTTGGATACAAATCTGTTCTGTTGCTATTGAACTGAATTCAGAGGACACTGCTCTATCCTCATTTTAGGAGCCCTTTAAAATTCCATGTGGGCAATTTCTGGTGGAAAAAAACAAGAGGGGGAGGAGAGTTGGGAGCTGTCTCTGAAAAGCACAACTAATTGTTTTAGGCAAACTTTACAGTCATAATGCAGAAACTGAGAGGAAACCTGAGGTGTTGCTATCTGGGGGTGAGTGAGATGAGGGCATTGCCCCCCTCATGAGAATGAGGCAGTAAAAAACATTCACACTTATAACTCTTCTGTTTACTATGTTCACATTCACTGCAAAACACTGAATGTTGCCTGCTGTTTTATTTGAATGCCCAAACTGCATTTCTTAATTCTCAACTGTAGTTTTAAATTACTGCAATGCTAGGAATTTGGAGACTGGAGGAAAAATCTCATTTGGTAGACTAGAATACGTTTTGGAATTGCACACAGTTTGTTCTCCTATAGAGTACTTCTGATGAAACCTGGAAAACTTTAAGACTATAAACAGCATTCTGCTGCATTTGTTCTATTCATATTTAATTTTGCTTTAATTAATAGGACTGGAAGCAAAATATAAATATCTACACAATTTTAGAAATGTATCATTTCCTCCTTTTCCAACTTCTTCTCATGCTGGAACTATGATGCCATGGAAAGCAATAGTTCAATACGTCATTTTTTCCCCCTGTAGTGCAAAGACTCCATACCACAATTCTGGTCTTCTCATTGAGAAGAATGAGATATCTACTAAAGTCTATGCCAGAACTGGTCTGGCACTGATATGGAACAGGGAAGAAGCCTTGATGGTATGTATATATGGCCAGTAGTGGCCAATAGCTTTCATTTCAGAGGAACTTTGAAGTCACTCTGGCTTTTTAGTGTGGATTTTAAAGGAACTCTCCAATGCGTTGAACCATATTCATCAATACATTCAGCATATTGGGCAGCACATTTAAAGATTGCATTAAAACTTGGAGAGAAGTAACTACCTTACTGATCATGAAGGACTTGTTTCCTTTGGATACTTGAAAATGGCATTCATAAAACTGATGTCCTTCATTTATGTTTGACTACATGCCTTATTATCTTCACCCAATGCAAGCAGGTATAGATGTTATAGTTGCGGACCTGAATGAATACACACATACTTGCTGGGGCTAATGGGTGTTATATTCAATGTATCTGGGAGGTGCCAGATTAGAGCACCACTATCTTAGAAACTAAGTCCAGACCAATTCCATGAAGTACACCAACTGCTGTTGTGTGTGGTTTTTTACTTGTTCACTGACTAATTGAAGAAATAGACGGATATGCTGGTGTAGCCATCACAAGGCTATGGGGTAGTGGTTTGAGCTTTGGGTTATGAATCTGAAGAACAGGGTTCAAATCCCTCCTCAGCCTTGAAAGCCCATTGGGTGACCTTAGGCAAGTTGCACCCTGTGATAGAATGGTTTTAGGGTTGCCATAAGTCAGAAATGATTTGAAAGCACTCAGCAACATCACTACCACCATCATCATAAATAACAACAACACACATAGTCCTAAAGCACATTAGAGACATATGCTCTTGTCTATTGAGTATCTAAGAATTCTTCTGGAATGCATCTGTTGAAATTAAGGGAAAAGGAAGTGAGCATTCTTACTGACTTCTCTAGAACTGAAGGACTTGTTTCCTTTGGATACTTGAAAATGGCATTCATAAAACTGATGTCCTTCATTTATGTTTGACTACATGCCTTAGTAAAGAGTAGAGACATCAGACTGGCAACAAAGATCCGCCTAGTCAAAGCCATGGTATTTCCTGTAGTCACCTACGGATGTGAGAGCTGGACCTTAGGGAAGGCTGAGCGAAGGAAGATCGATGCTTTTGAGCTGTGGTGTTGGAGGAAAGTGCTGAGAGTGCCTTGGACTGCGAGAAGATCCAACCAGTCCATCCTCCAGGAAATAAAGCCCGACTGCTCACTGGAGGGAAAGATACTAGAGACAAAGTTGAAGTACTTTGGTCACATCATGAGGAGACAGGAAAGCCTAGAGAAGACAATTATGCTGGGGAAAGTGGAAGGCAAAAGGAAGAGGGGCCGACCAAGGGCAAGATGGATGGATGGCATCCTTGAAGTGACTGGACTGACCTTGAGGGAGCTGGGGGTGGTAACGGCCGACAAGGAGCTCTGGCGTGGGCTGGTCCATGAGGTCACGAAGAGTCGGAGATGACTGAACGAATGAACAACAACAAACATGCCTTATTATCTTCACCCAATGCAAGCAGGTATAGATGTTATAGTTGCGGACCTGAATGAATACACACATACTTGCTGGGGCTAATGGGTGTTATATTCAATGTATCTGGGAGGTGCCAGATTAGTGCACCACTATCTTAGAAACTAAGTCCAGACCAATTCCATGCACATTTCAAACACTTTTTATAGTTCTTCAACCCATTAGATGAAAGTATGGTTATGGGGAGAGAGAACTTTAATACTTATATCGTAACTGGTTGCAGTTTAAAGTATGCTCTCTGTGGTATATTGCAAAAAAGGCTCCACTTCAGCATCTGTTTAATGAACTGATAGTTATTTGTGAGATGTTTTGTTTTCTGATTTTCCAGCCTACTACTTCTTTACTCTTTTTAGAGAATTCTCCAGCTTGTCATATTAGCCTTGATTTAGAAAGCCTATAATTCATTAGTGGAGGACAGGTAGAGCTATACAAAGTTACTTTTGAGGTTAACTCTCAGAATTGCTTTGCCAGTATGGCTAGTGGTCTCACTACCAGGGGATTCTATGAGTTTTACCTCCAAAACAAAACTTCCCAAACTTGGCACATATGCTGCATGGATAAGGTTGCACTGCTGGCATCTCTGTTTAAATGCTCTTAAAGTTTTTCACTCTTAGTGGCTTCTGAGAAAACTATTTCCCACACTTCCTCAAACTCCAATTCAGAATTCTCAGATGTCACTACTGCCAGCCAGAGTAGCCAATACTGGGTAAACATCTCAATAGTTTAATTGTAAGGCAACATTATATTCTGCTTTTCTGCAACTGTTGATATTTTTCCCACTTTTGATTTTTTCAATTTAGGTTGAACTTGACACCAAGTTCCAAAATTATACATGTGGTCTTTGTGGGGATTATAATGGCCAGCAGATTTACAATGAATTCATCTCGAATGGTAAGTGAGAGTCAAATACTGAGAAGCACCTGCTGCAGAATATGGAGCCTGAAAATACTACAATTACAACTAGGCCAATACTTACAGTGTGAACTGTTGCAGATGCTAAACACCATTTTAGTTCTGAAGGTTGTGAACAATATCATTTAAACCGGATTAATGTATTCTTCTGTAAACATGACTGAGAGCAAAATGTTCAGTCTTCAATAAATCTTCTTTAATCAAGGTGGCCAACTGAAACATTCACACCTAGCTCCAAAAGACAAGAGTTCTTTCTCCCATCCTGGACCTTCCACAGATACAGTATATAAACCCAATTATCCTAATTTCCAACAAACCTCACAACCTCCAGGGATGCTTGCCACAGATGCAGGTGAAACATCAGGAGAGAATGCTTCTAGAACATGGCCATACAGCCCGAAAAACCTACAATAACTCAATCTTTTTAAAGTTGTTAAAAAAGATTAGGGTTAGTTTTTTAAGGCTTCATTTATTCATTCATTCATTTAATATCCCACCTTTCTCCCAACATGGAATCTGCAGTATCTTAGTAAGCCTAGTGAGCTGACGAACAAGAATTGAACAAACTAAAAAACATCTCAGAAACAAAAAATAGTTAATTGACTATGAAAAAATATGTGAGTGCATGCATACATGTGTATGCATATGTAATGGGAGCAAGTAATGATGAAGTGCACATACTACTCCTACAATTAGAAGGAAACTGTGAAGTGTAGCAGTTTGAATACGCCAGGACACCATGGATCCAATCCTTTCTCAATCATAGAAATCACACTCACAGCTTCAGAGAATGACAATGAAAAAAAAAATCCTCTGAACAAAACATGCCAAGGAAATTTTATAATAAGATGGCCAAGTAAGAGTCAACTTGGAGGTATATACCAAAACAGGAAGACAAATGCACCATGGAGTATAATGCTGTGCTTCAAATCCTTATTAATAATTGTGGGAGCAAAATGAGGGTGTTATGTAATCTAGTGAACTGAAATAATACAAGATGATTCTTCTGGGTCACCTCTGTTTTCCAAAAGTATCTCATATAGCACTTATAATTCACTGGTGTGTTATCTTGCATATTTCTCATTGCATACTCTGTTTAATTACTAGGATACGAGTACTAGGATACCAGTGGTATGAACTATAAAAAGGGTTGTAATTAGTCTGATTATGATGAAGATTCATTTGTTTCTCCTTTCTTGTAGGACTGAAATACAACCCAATCACATTTGGAAATCTACAGAAGATTAATAACCCAAAAGTAGAATGTGAAGATCCCGATGAGACAAAACCTATACAACTTTGTAACCAACATGTAAGTCTCAAAAGTCATACCAAACATTTCATCAGCCTTTTCATCAGATCACAAAGTGATCTTTTTATTTAGGGAAAGGAATTTGTTATTTGCTGTAGAAGCAGAAGTCAGAGGACAAGAGAGCAAATAATTTTGTCCTACGTGGACATAGCCTTGTATAAAGAGCATGGAAGTTTCCTTCTTTTTGTATGGATGAGCTTTGTAAATGGACGGAGAGGGAATTTTACGAATTGAGATTGGATTTCCCTATCCTGTCCTTAAGTCAGCCTATCTATGTGATTATTTCTCAAAATCATTTCCACCAATTTTTTGTTAGGAATACTTAAGCTTACTTCGGAGTCTTGACTGCAGAGGCTAGAAAAACTACTTTGGGGAACTATAAGTCCCATAATTCACCAGACAGCGTGCCACTGATATGTTCGCTGGGAAATCTGGAGATATGTGTTTCTGAAATACTAACCTTTCCAAGCTCTGCATGAATCCATGAGTTAGCTGTGTTATTTTAACCAGGCATGTTTGCTAACACTTCTTTGTACGCTGTTTTTTTAAAAAGTATCATGAGGGTCTCAGAAGATCTGTTAAGCCTTTCTTTCTTTTAATTCCAGCGTGATGAGTGTGAGAAGCTGCTGACTTCTTCTGCTTTTGATGACTGCCAGTCCCATCTGAATGTGGAGCAGTATATTCAAGCTTGCATGCAGGACAGGTGTGCCTGCCAGAAAACAGAAGACTCCTTCTGTGCCTGCAGCACCGTTTCAGAGTTTTCCCGTCAGTGTTCCCATGCTGGTGGCAAGCCTCAGAACTGGAGGACACCCCAACTGTGTCGTAAGTTCATTCTTAACAATGGAGGAATGTATTTCTCCCTAAATTCATGTGACCCCAAAGATTTCTTGATCTTCTTTCATCTGAATTCTCTGCTATCAAGAGAGCAGCTCAAAAACTTACTGCAGCATGTGATTTCTTTCTCTTGGGAATTTCCAACAAAAGTTTTCCATAGAGTTCAATTCCCTTATTACATTTCTATTTACTGGATTCAATATTTCTATCCCCCTCCCAATTTGTTTTACAATTGCAGAGTTAAATGGTATATGATTACAACAAGGAAATGTGTGAGGTAGGGAATGTGGTTAATTGGTAGAATGGATAGGTGTTGGGATTGTGTAGGAAAACCACATGTACAACAAAGTTTAACCAAATCTTAAGTAGGAGACAAGAATGTTTGAAAATAAATTTGCCGTTTGAGGGTAGCACTAAACTTTGCTACAACCTGCAAGAAACTAAGGCCAACATTTTGGAATATTTCGGATGTGACTGGATGCAGATTTCAAAATAACCATTGCAGGGTGTGAACCTCTGAACCAAAAGCCACAGGGCTGTGTTTATTGGAACCATAGGTAGTTTAGAGGGGTTCTTAGTCAAGTTTCGAGTCGGTGTCAGACAAAGTTTCCTTTTACTTCCTCTTCTTGTTCTGAAGCAATGAAAGCTATTTAAATAATTTTGATGGAATTAGAGTTAGAATAACTGCTTTTGTTTTGAGAATCAAAGAGAAGTCAAAATAGAAAAACAAAGAAGCAAAACCCTCAAAACACATTTAAATGATGACAGTTGTCCAGTCTTCTGATACTACCCTCATTGCATAAAAGAAGATGTGACAAAACAGAACAAGGAGACCTCTCTCTGTCTCTTGCACTCACCTGTTACATACCCTTTGGAGTATTTGTTAAATTATCTTGGTTTCACTGAGAAATTGAACATTTAATTTAAACGTGTCATTGACAAAATGGCAATTTTCCTTTAATTGAAGGCAACAATGTTTTGATGGATGCTAGGCCAGGTTCCTCATTACTGTCATTCTATTTCTTTCCTTTCCCCCTCCATTAGTATGAATCCATAAGCTAGAGTCTGCTTCTCCCAGTCATGCCTACTTCTTTTGTTATTTTAGCTAAATCATGTCCTGGAAACATGGTCTACCTGGAAAGTGGCTCGCCCTGTATGGACACCTGTTCCCATCTGGATATCAGCAGACTATGTGAAGAACACTATATGGATGGCTGTTTTTGCCCAGAAGGTAATAATTTCAATGTGGCATAGTGAGTATAACTGTGTGCCCAAACATGAGAAATCCTGGTTCAAATCCCTTTTCAGCTGGATGGCTATGGTCATATTGCTAATCTACCCCTTGAGGTTGTAGGGTTATTTTAAGCACATATGCCTTATTGAAGTCAATGAAACTTAGTTTTGAGTAAATCTCACTTATTAGTTAGGTGGATTTTTTCCCATGAAGACGTAGTTTTGCTAAGATTTATTCCTGGTATATTAGTTAGTGAGCTAAGTGTCAGACTAGATATTATGCTTAACCCATAGAATCACAAAATCATAGAGCAGAGGGAGAGCACAATGACATTCCAGTCCAACCCCCTGTCATGGAGTAACACCCAATCAAAACACTCCTGTCTCTGTTTAAAAATCTTAAAAGGAGGAAACTCCACCACACTTTGAGGCAGCATATTCCACTGTTGAACCTCTCTTATCATCAGGAAGTTATTTCTAATGTTTAGGTGAAATATCTTTTCCTGCAATTTGAAACCACTACTTTGTCCTAGTCCCCATCCTTAGCAGATATGCTCCCTCAAGTGGTAAAAGATGTTTGCTTTTCACAGCAAGTATTTACCTATACAGCTTTAATTTAGCATGCTGTATTTTGCAATTGGTCATTGGAAGGTAAGCTTAATATGTATGTCTCAAGACTATTTAAGGAATAGTCCCAAAACTTCAATTATAGGGGGAAAATAGGTTAGTCTCAGGTAATAAACATTCTCCTTATTATTTAGGTCAGCTAAAAATTTGATTCAGCTCTATGAGGGTCTCTTTTCTTGCACATGTGCTAACATTTGCAGCCTATGAATGAAATATTATTTTATTGTTTATTGCAGGCACTGTATATGATGACATTACTGGGAAAGGATGTGTGCCCACAAGCCAATGTTACTGTAAACATCAAGGAACGGTATTTTCCCCTGGTCAAAACATCACCAATGAGTGTGAAAGCTGGTAAGAGGGACTATGTTTTGTGCTGCGCTACCCTTTTTCTGATAATAAATTGAGGGAGAGCATGCTAACTCAGAACTGACAGATTTTAGAAGAATACCAGTTGAAAATGTCAAACATAATGTTGTCTTAATGTCTTCTCTGAGCAGTCATATGCATTCATAGACTCCGTACAATTTGGTGCTGAAACATACCAAACTTTTCTAAAACCTTTCCCTGCACCACGCTTCAGACCAAAAGGAGGAGAAATCATCAAATTTCTGGCATGGCACATATAGAAGTGAAAAAGAAACAACACATTCATTCTATAGGCAAACCTTGAAGATAAATTTTAGATACAACAAGTTATCCAAACAGCTCTTAGGAACTTTAGAATTTGCTGAATCTCAAATAATCGTGAAAGTAGTCATATTGCAGGATAAACACCCCTTATCTGGAATTCCAAAATTTAAAATAATCCAAAATTTGTAATTGTCCACATGAATGACTGAGATAGTAGCATCTGTGCATACTGATGGTTCAATGTACACATGTTTCATTTCATGCACAAAGTTATTAAAAATACTGTATGTAATTACCTTAGGGTGTATTTTATGTGTACACTCGGATTCCATTTCCAAAATATCTCATTATGTATGTATATACTAACCAGATATTTCAAAATCTGAACAAAAATCCATAAGACTTTGGATCCTTTTGGTCCCCTTTGGATAAGGGACTCTCAAACTCTATTAGGTGCACAAAACTTTCCATTTCCAGATTGTTCCCTGGATGCAGGGCTTTTTCTACAATTTATCAGTTACTATGTCCTATGCTCATTGTCTGTCCCCTATTGCACTCTGTGTTTCCAGCATCTGTGATTCAGGCAGATGGATATGCCAAGATTTACCCTGTCCAAGTACTTGTGCACTTGAGGGTGGAGCTCACATTACCACTTTTGATGGGAAGAAATATACCTTCCATGGAGACTGCTACTATGTTCTGGCTAAGGTAACTACATTGTCAATTTCTATTCTGAGTAAATAATATTTGGCAAATATTAGAGCAACACTGGAATTTCAGTATGTATTTAGATATGACTTTCTAATCATGTTTCCTCTGAAAAGAGGTATTTCTACACAAAATGGCCAAGATTTTCCATGTTATTAGTAGAACATGTAGAACTGTCAATCACACTTTTGGGAAGAGTCCTTGGCTAGTATATCCAGGAAATGCAAAAAAGCAAACAAAGAAACAAAAAAAAAATCAAGCTGTTGTAAATTCCAGTACATAATACACAGTGTGTATTGGACCAGTTCTTATCAGGATTCTGAATGATAAAATTCCTCATACATTGCATAATTGTATCAATTTATGTTGTTGAAATGGCCTTCAGAAGCATAATTTTTCCATTTTTCTCATCTGACAGGTAACTTATTTGCTGGAAAAACCAACTTAGTTCTTGGCTTTGCTGGCCATGGTCCAGACAGAATGATAGTGCAGATAGTTTTGCCTCATTTCCTTCTCTCTGTACAGCAGATATTGAGGGTGGGCAAACAGTAATTTTCTAGTGTTGAGATCAGATGCACTCAAATATTTTACTAAGAGACCAATACCTTTCCTTTAAGGTGGAGATCTGTTATATGGTCAATGGAATTTGACTTCCTTAAGAGAAACTGTTACGTATTGTTTGATCATCAAATCATCTTTCTAAAATGAAAAGGTTTGTGGCAGGAGGGATGGACCACACTAATTACATTTGTTCTTTTTGTAATTGCAGAGCAGTACAAATGACTCACATGTCCTTTTGGCAGAACTGGGCCCATGCAGCGCTACAGAAAAGCAGACATGCCTCAAGACAGTAGTGTTGCTCATAGACCACAAGCAAAATGTAAGTTGAATGTACATAGTGATGCCATGGTTAAGGGACAGGTCATCTCCATGATGATGCCAAATCAAACAAATTATTGCTTAAAGCCAAATCATGTCATATTTCAAAATGCTCCACTCCCTTCAACAGCCATAAAATTAGCTGACATTCTTCTAGAATTTGAGGGGTGGGAGAAATAACATTTCTTCCCTTCCCAGTTGGTCATTTTGCTGGGACAATTGTATATATATGTGTGTGTGAGAGAGAGAAAATATAGTTACTATATAATTTTGCCATTCTACTTCTTCAAGCCTTTGCCATTCTACTTCTTCAAGCCTTTAACACTATTGCTAATTGTTATCAGTATTATACTAAAAACTGTTATCAAACAATAAAGCCCTCTTTTAACATATACCATAAGCAATGACACTTCATTCTGCTGAGGAACTTTTTACCTGCTTACCTGAGTATCTCTTGTGCCAAACCCACATCATTATTGCATTTTGTGCTCTGTTTATTTTCCTTTATTTCTCTTTACACATTTTGTTGTTTTTTATAGTCACGATTGTAAAATACACTGATCGTGTTCCAGTGCATGCAATAAACTTTTATAACGTGTCATTAGCTGACATAAGTTAAATGCCATGGATTTAATGAGTCATTTTTAACATTACATCCTTTATGATTCCCGCTAAACTGTATAGTCATGTAGGACTAAGTTCCTGGTTGCCAAAAAAGGATGCAGTATCCTCTTGAGATCTGAACCAGTTTTGGATTATTTTAGCTGATCTTGATTCTTTTCAAGAGAACACTCTAATGTATCATTTTATTAAAAGCTTCAGGAATTTCTTTGTGGCTTCCAACTCCTCCTTCAGACTCCCCACTTGGCAAGTGAAACAAAACAAAAATGGATAAATTGGCATTCATAGAAAACTTCATAAGTGACAGCTTATCTTTCAAATCGGTTGCAAGCTCTCCCTGCCATTCTATTGACTATGAAAAATAGCCATCTTTCAGAACTAGATATAGATCCTTGTCCACTTCAAGGTTTTTGCTTTTTGGCATTTTTTGCATTCAGGAATTCCAGAGCAGAAAACTGTCCTCCAGACCCACTATCATTTCTCAGCCCTTTCTTACATTCTCACTTTCTCACACTTATTGCTCACCATTCTATTAAGATGAAGGTTTTTCTTTGGTATCCTTAACTGTATGTCAGATTGAATCATTAATATAGAAATATATTTCCTGCCTCTGGTAAATATCAAGGGATATAAACATTCACCAACTTCTCACTTGTGCTCATTACCAACTTTTTATAAGGAACAATAAATACAGATGAGACATTGAAAAAAAAAGAAAAGAACAATTCTTCAGCACTTGTAGAAATACATACTCAAGAGATATCCCAAACTAATTTAATGTCTATCTGCTCAAAGGAAATCATTGTTGAATGGTAAACATGAATCTAGCACAAATAAATATGTTAAAAGCATCTAAATACGTTGTGCTGTTACCACTTCCAGATCTGTATGAAACGTGGAATAGGATGTGAGTGTAAAATATGAGTAACTTGATACAGGACTATAGCAACCTTTAAACAGAAAGCAGAAAGTCTGAAACTATGTGAATGCAATTGTACGTAAAAGTTGCCTACTTATTGCATTCTGTTACTCATTAATGAACTGAACATATTTTATTTTGTCAAGATTTTGCATTGGTATTTTTGCTGACCCCTACCCCCCAACCCTACCTTTTAAGGCAGGTAGCACCCCACCCCTTGATGGCTGCCTTCTCTCTGCTCACGGGTGCATGGAGAGAGGCAGCTGGAGAGACTACTTGTTGTCCTGCCACAATTGCTTCTCTCAACATTCCTCATATCTGGGACAGCATTACAGATGTTATTTCCCAGTGCTTCAACAACTTTTAGTTTAGGCACTGCCTGGCTTAAGTGGTAGATTTCTACAGTTGAATATTGAACAGGGGGCCAACTAATGTGTTTGGATGATATTAAGGTGTATGGGTTAAGAAGCAGCAGCATCCAACATCAATCACACAAAATATAATTGATTAAGGAAGCTATCATATGTTTTCCCAGTTTCCTCCTCGGAGATTCAGATAGATATTAACCACCTTGTATTTCTAAAAGAAATCATTAGGTCTGACAATCCATATTGTGTGTGTGTGTGTGTGTGTGTGTTTGTGACACCTTTCCCCTTTGCTCAGGTACATGGGGTGCTGCATAACCTGTTCTCCAAGTATTAGTGGGAGAAGGCTGTCAAGGTTTTACATTTCCATGATAAAGTGTTGGATCTTTAACACAGCAATTGTTATGGTTCATTGAGCATGACATTTCCCCTATCAGAGATGCCACTAATACACTTCTTTACTTTCTTCACAGATTATAGTGTTCAAATCTGATGGCACTGTGTTACTGAATGAAATGGAAGTTCACTTGCCTCATGCAGCAGGTGAGGAAGGAATCCATTCTCTCTCAGCATCCCCATCTATCCCTAAACTGATGTTTCCACAAATCATTCAGACGAGCACCTTCAATTTTAAGCTTTTGATTATATGGAAGGTAGAAAGATTCCTAAGATATGGGCTAAGATTAAATTCAATGGCATGCTAGGGAGATTATGAAAAACTATACTCTCCCAATTAACACGTTACTTAAAGTACTTTGCTCATTTCCTAGTGACTCCCCAATTCTTTTTTGTTTTCCAGTTCTTCCTCCCCTCCTCAAGGAGGGATAGAGCTGGGCTATCAACCTAAGCTTTAGCCTTCTCCAGCAGAACAAATAGTATCTCAAATGAGAATCCAGGAGATGATAAGAAGGATATTATTTTAATTCTTCAGTTAATTAATGACAGAAAATGATTTTGTTTCCTCCCTTTATTTCCAGCCACCTTCTCAATTTTCCAACCATCTTCCTATTTCATGATTGTACACACGTATTTTGGCCTCAAGCTGCAGATCCAGTTGGCTCCAGTTATGCAGTTGTTTGCTGTTGTGGATCAATCTGCTAAGGGAATACTTCAAGGCAAGTATGAACTGTCCTCCATCCCAGCAGAAAAGATATTATACCCACATTAGAAAAGGGGTGAATTTTTAAAAGAAAAATGCACTGGCATATCTATGCCTACAAAATTAAAAGGCAGATAATTAGCTATTTCATAAATGTTAAGATCTTGAGGAACTTGTTGTTGTTGTTGTTACGTTTATTTACATCCCACTTTTTCTCTCCATAAAGGAGGCTCTAAGAATCTTACATTAACACCATTTGAATACAATTTGGAGCCGCGGTGGTGCAATGAGTTAAATTCTTGTGCTGGCTGAACTGCTGTCCAGAAGGTTGGCGGTTCAAATCCACAAGAAGGGATGAGCTCCCATCTCTCAGCTCTAGCTTTCCATGTGGGGACATGAGAGAAGCCTCCCACAGGTGTCCCCTGTGCAATGTATCTGCAGACGAACAATTCTCTCACACCAGAAGCAACTTGTAGTTTCACAAGTTGCTTCTGACACAATAAAAAATACAATTTGAAATCTACAAATCTACAAAACTTAAAATAGTATTAAATATCAGTAACATAAAAATTACATTTAAAAATCCACAAAAACCAGATTAAAACATATTCAAAGCTAAAACCATAGCACTCCCTGTCTTGATCTTAAAATCTTCCTCTTTAAAAGCCTGTCTGAATACAAAGGTTTTAGTCTGCGGCTGGAAGGACAGCGGCGAGGGGGCCATTCTGGCATTCCTGGGATGAAGGAAATTCCATTACCTTATAATAGAGCTCTTATTCTCTTGGGATTCTAAATAGGTGTGTTCATCCTATTTTCAAATTTAGGCATTTGGCAAATCTTCATTTCTGTAGGTATTTTTCAATTGTTTGCTAGGTTATGATGATCCCGACATTATTGGTTCTGCATATTTGGACCGCAACATCAACAAAAAAGAAAATTAAATGGAAGTCACCCTATGATGCTTTAGTGTGACATGAATGATCATTGATGCCCTCATATTGCATTATTTAAACTTATACACACGTTATAATAGAATCCTAACATGCAAGGTTTGCCAAGCAACCATGTTATGCCATACTAAGCCAGTGAAAGCTGTGCTAAATCTAAAACCTTCTTAACTTATAGGTTTGTGATATTATTTAGGACTACTTTCTTCTTGCTTAGTTTTTTTTATGTTATTGCAACATAACTCTGCTTCTCCTTTGTCCCATCCCTTCTCATTTTGACTGTTCAGTTGGCAAATCTTAACAAAGCAAAAGAGAGTTCTGCCTAATCCTAACCACTCCCCCTCAAGCAGTGCATCTCTAAAGCACTATAGTAAGTATGTAAGTAAACTTTATTATGGTCAATGACCAGATCACAACAGGGGGAACACTATAGAATTGCACTGTTACTTACCCATGGTCAGGAGGCACTGTTTGGTTTGAAGAATACTTACAGCTAGAAAATCTCAGAGTGCTGCACTGTTCATTGCTAACTCTTGCCATTTTTCCAATCAATGAAGTACTATCTTAAAACACACAGAGAAAACCAACCTTATTTTTTAAATCAACAGGTCTTTGTGGAAATTTCAATGGGATAGAAAGTGATGACTTCAAAACATCCGGTGGATTGGTTGAAGCGACAGGGACATCTTTTGCTAATACCTGGAAAGCTCAGGCCAGCTGTGCCGACAAAGTGGAATCCTGGGAACACCCTTGCACTCTTAGTGTTGAAAATGGTGAGCCTTGGTGGCTTTTGATTTTTTAAAAAACATACAGTTAAGTCCCAACTGGTATTTTGTATTCAAACCCCAAGATAATGATCACAAGAGTAATCAGTTTTGTTTAAATCAATACGTAAATTGTAAGAATGTATACAGTCACGCTCCAATCCTCATCTCTATTGCTGAGCATTTAGAAATGGTCATCACATAATGTAGTAGTTACAGTTAGTAACATTTATTTCTCTCAATTGTTACAGAAAATTATGCTGAACACTGGTGCTCTTTACTGAAAAGTACAGAATCTGCTTTTGCCAGATGTCACTCAGTCATTGATCCAGCAGATTATTACAAGGTATGTTGTTGCATGGATTTGTTGCAGGAAATGGAAAGCAATGATGGCCAAAGATGTTCTGTAGATTCTCCAAATTGTATAGAGCATAAGATGTATATTGTTCCTCCCATGTTCATGTTCTGCTTATGCTCCTTCTTGGTCACCAATAGACTCAGAAGGAGCATTTTTAATGGTTCAACATATCCCCAAACATCTTCCTCCTGGAATTATTTTCCCACTACATCAGATAAACTTTTATAGTCAAAATATTTAATGTACCTCCCCAACAAATATTTAAAATTTACACCTAGCCTAGCTTTGAAAAGCTTTTATGTAAGTTTAATACAAACCATGAAACATAACCTGCTATCATCATCATCATCATCATCATCATCATCATCATATTTGGTCCATGTTACATGGGATTTGTTGTGAAACAAATGGCAAGAACTATACGTGCTAATAGTCAAACTTTATTTTATTCAAATCATAAATGAAATCATTAACAAGATGACCTGTGCAGTGGTTCTCAACCTGTGGGTCCTCAGATGTTTTGGCCTTCAACTCCCAGAAATCCTAACAGCTGGTAAACTGGCTGGGATTTCTGGGAGCTGTAGGGCAAAACACCTGGGAGCCCACAGGTTGAGAACCACTGCTATAGGTGGTAATATTCCTAATCTATATATATAAATTTGTTAGGGGCATCCAACGAGGAAACAAAACTCAAAAACCCCCCAACGAAACTTAACCAAAATTGCCATGCCCATAACACAACCCACAAGGTACAAACATATCTACTCAAAATGAAAAACAACACAACAACACACTCACAAAACGGCAAAACAACAAAACTCAAAAATCCCCCAACGAAACTTAACCAAACTTCTCATGCGCATAACACAACCCACAAGGTACAAACATATCTACTCAAAATGAAAAACAACACAACAACACACTCACAAAACGGCAAAACAACAAAACTCAAAAATCCCCCAACGAAACTTAACCAAAATTCCCATGCCCATAACACAACCCACAAGGTACAAACATATCTACTCAAAATGAAAAACAACACAACAACACACTCACAAAACGGCAAAACAACAAAACTCAAAAATCCCCCAACGAAACTTAACCAAAATTCCCATGCCCATAACACAACCCACAAGGTACAAACATATCTACTCAAAATGAAAAACAACTCACTCCAAGCCCCGTCGCGCCGCTTCCCGCACACACACACACCCTGCCGCACACACACACACAACCCCACACTCCATCACTCCCCCCGCCGCCGCACGCACACACGCAACCCCACGCTCCATCACTCCCCCCGCCGCCGCACGCACACACGCAACCCCACTCCCCCCGCCGCCGCACACACACATGCAACCCCACGCTCCATCACTCCCCCCGCCGCCGCACACACACATGCAACCCCACGCTCCATCACTCCCCCCGCCGCTGCACACACACACACGCAACCCCACGCTCCATCACTCCCCCACCCCAATCTTACCTCCTTTTACTTCACGCCACCTCCAAACCCCACCCCGCCCCTTCCCGCCCTGTCAAAATCTAGGAAAGACAGGAAGAAGGAAGAAAGAGAAAGGGAGGTAAAGAAAAAGGGGGAAGGAAGGGAAGTTAGAGAAAGAAGGAAGAAGAAAAGGAAAGAAAAGGAAAGATGGAAGGAAAGAAAAGAGAGACAGCAGAAAAGAAAGAAAAAGGGGGAAGGAAGGAAAGAGATAGAGAAAGAAGAGGAGAAGGAAAGATGGGAGGGAAGGAAGGAAGGAAGGAGGGAAAGAAGGAGAGAAAGAGGGAAGATTGGCCTCAACACGTGGCGGGTAAAGGTTGTTATTTCTATTATTATTATTATTATGCTATTGTTCCTATGAGACCCTGGGGGAATGGGAGAGGTGTCAGGTCCCAGAGGCAATGTATTGCATTATTGTTATTGTTATGATGGTGGTAAAATAAAAGGAAATAAAAAGTGAAAGAAGGAAGCAAACAGGGAGGGAAGAAAGGCAAAGGAAGAAAGGGGGAGGGAATGAAGGAAAGAGAGAAGGATGAAACCAAGTAGTGAAAGAAAGAAAGAGGTAGAGAAGGAAGAAAGGAGAGAAAGGGGGAGGAAAAGGGGGAAGGAATAGGTAGGGACCTCTCTTTCATAATAGTCCAGATATCTACCTCAACTTTGATAAGTTTTACTATAGGCCACAGCAACGCGTGGCAGGGCACAGCTAGTGGTATATATACAGCTCTAATTTGTGGAGAAAGGCAGAATATAAATAAAAACTTTCCTCCAAGGATCCAACAATTGTTTTTAAGGTGTTGGTGGGATTTAACAACATTGAACAGCAGGTTGTTGTTAATGTTGCCTACTTGGAGGTACATACACAGAGAGGGTATATTACTTTTCCCATCACTAAAACGTCTTTAAATGTGAATATTCTTACCAGCACAATGTGTACTTAAAATACCCTCCATGTGACTCCCAAATAAGTGTGAATAACAATGAAGGCAGGTGGCTTTTGTTATTCCTGGAAGGGCTCAGCAATATTAGCTATGCTGATATTTCACAATGATTGATTTAGCACATTTCTGGTTGGTAATTCCTGAAGTATTGTGTAGTGATAAGTACTGAACTCTATATACCTGGATTTGATTCCATACTTGGCCATGGAAACCTACTGGATGACCTTTGGTAAGCTACACATTCTCAGCCCCAGAAAATCCTGTGATTAGTTCATCCTAGGGTTGTCATAAGTCAGAAATGACTTGAAGGTATACAATAGCAACAATTTCTGAATAGGTTGAACTTTCTAGAAGCATCATTTAATATTTACAGATCATTTCAGAAGGGAGGCTTAGCTGCCAGCTAAGCCCATTTTCTGGGACTCATCCTTCATCACAATTGGGGAACAAAGCACTGAGTGTGTCAATGTTGTCATCTTGGCTGCCAGTTCATCATCCAAGTATAAATGACAATTCCCTGATTATTTATATTTCAGCGCTGCAAGTATGATACGTGCAACTGTAACTCCCAGGAAGAATGTTTGTGTGCTGTGCTATCATCTTATGCAAGAGCTTGTGCTGCCAAAGGAGTCATGTTGTTGGGTTGGAGAGATGGTATTTGCAGTAAGTGTCTACATTTCCATTCCTACCTTGAATGAAAGGGACATCTTTTGCATAACAGTGTGTTATCTTGAAGTGTTTGTGACTTTAACAATCACAGTGGTATCTTTATTTACCCATATGCCCTTTGGGACATGTAGAGCAGTGCATGTTTGATTTGGCCCGAGATGAGGTGGAGACAGGCACCATGGATTCAGCAAAACTAGATAGTGAAGTTTGGAAGGACTGGGTTTCCACAATATACCTTAAGTATATCTTACCTGAAATGGTTGAGACCAGAAGTGTTTTGGATCTTGGATCTTTTTGAATATTTGAATATCTCTATTTGCATGCACATGCATAATTAAATATCTTAGAGATGAGACCTAAAACTAAACAAAAAAATCATTTATGTTTCATACACACTTTATACATATGGTCTGAATATAGTTTTAAACACTGTATTTTTTTTAAAAAAAGAGTATGGGACATGCTGTAGGTTCTCTACACTAAACCATTAGAAAGCAAAGTTATCACTCTTTTAGCAACTCGTGTGGACAATTTTGGAATATTTCAGATTTTAAAATTTTGTATAAGGTGCACTCAACCTTTATAGTCTAAGGGGAAAATGCTAAGGAATGTTAAAATCTGAAAATAATTTATTCCTTCTTGTCCCCATATTTTAATGTATCTATTGTGTAATTTGGTCAATGATATGTATTCCCTTTCCAGTGTTTAATGGTTGTTCCATGCAACATCCTCCCAAACATGTTCATGCTTTTTCATAGAAAAAAATAAGAAAAACATTTGATGGCATGTACTAATTTATCTTTAAATATAGTAGAGCTTCTCTCCTTTTTGCTCTTTTTTTAAATGTATTATCATCTTCTCTTCCTTCAGACAATGAAGTATCCTCCTGCCCGGCCACTCAGGTTTTCCATTACAATATGAACACATGCCAGCGAACCTGCCGCTCAATCTCAGAGGGTGATAAGCAGTGTCTGGAAGGTTTCACTCCAGTAGATGGCTGTGGTTGCCCTGATGACACTTACCTGAATGAGAAAGACATTTGTGTGCCAATATCCAAGTGCTCCTGCTATTACAAAGGCTCATATGTGCAGGCTGGTGATATTGTCATGAAACAGGATGCACGCTGGTATGTTGAAGTCATGATATGTTACCTTTTTGATAATATGAAGATATGGATATTATATGGTAAAAAATTGCTTTTTAGTGTTTGTCTACACCACAAACGGATAATTTCTGAAGCTTGGGGGGGGGGATTCTATTGCTATATCCCCCATTCTATGCCACATCACACACAGTCTGAAACCTTTTTGATGTTCTTGTCCCCAGTGCTCCCATTGGGAACAATTTTATCATATTTCTGGGTCACTGTGCTATTTTATCCTGTTTTTTAAGGGCTCAAATGCTGGAAGTAAAGAGGGGTGAACAATATAACAAACATGGAGGTATTTTTGGCCAATTTTTGGAAAGTGTTGGGAGGGGACTGGGATGCCAGGTACCTTAAAAACTGCTGTGGGTGCACCACATGGCATGTGGCTAACATGCCCTCACCCCTGTACTACACAATTTGCAGTTTTAAAAGGAAGAAAATTATAGTAATTCTGCTGGGAAAGTTGGAGAAGGAACATATATGCATCTGTGTGATTTCTTGAGGAACATCATCATTAGCTTAACATGGTCCTCTGCAGAGGCGGCCCTAGGTAATTTTCAACTGTAAGCAAACAGTATTTTGGCGCGCCCCCCTCCACCAACCAATCATTGATATATATTTTCTGTTCGTCGTGGGAGTTGTGTGTGTCATATTTGGTTCAATTCCATCATTAGTGGAGTCCAGAATGCTCTTTGATTGTAGGTGAACTATACATCCCAGTAACTACAACTCGCATATGTCAAGGTCTATTTTCCCCCATGAGTGCCTCAAGAGTGCCCCTGGGCAAAATCAACTATACTGCAAATGCTTACTTTGCGTAATGGGTTGAGCCGCCCCTGGTCCTCTGTTACCTACTTTGTATGTGTAATGGGTAATTGGAAAGTTCCTGAAAATGTGCTTTATATAATTTTAACTCTTGTTAAAATCAATTTTCCCCATTCAAGTCATTTCCACCTTATGCAACTGTAAGGAAAACCTATCACAATATTTGTTCAACGCCTTTGCCTTCCTCTGAGGGTGACAGACAGTGACTTGCCCAAGGTCACTCAGTGTGTTTCCATGGCTGAGTAGGGAATTGAAACCCTGGACTCCAGAGTCATGGTTCTGCACTCAAACAACTAAACTATGTGGGTTCTATGTTTAACTATACTATATTGTAATTTGTGAGTTACTTTAACTCCCAATTTTGGAGTCTTTCTAGAAAAATATTGGGTAGTAAGTGATTCAGTTTTCTACCCCAAGTCCCAGTTTGAGAGGAAGCAACAGCAGCAGTCACAACATCTTATTAGCAGTCCTGATTTTGTACTGTGTTTTGTGCAATTTTCAAAATTGCTTGTAGCATTTACATCAGGAGTATAATATCCAACGTGTATATTAAATTATTGCTGAATAGAGATGACAGTCTTGCTTTTTTAGACTTCAGTAATGTATGTTTAATTATATATGCAAAATCCAGCCTCTAATTTTTGCTTTATTTTTTATTGTGTATTTTTATCTAGTGTTTGCAAAAATGGAAAGTTTAACTGTGTATCAGTGGGAACAGGAGAACATGGTAAGTGAGAAGTTTCTATTTTGCCACTTGTCTAATCTTGCCTTTGATTGTCTTTGATAAGTGGGCACAGTGGAACTGAATTTCCTTTCCAAGCTGATTAGGTTGAACACTTCTAAAACTATATTACGTCCCCAACCTTCAGTTAGCTCTACTTTTGGGGAACGTTGAATCTTGTGCAATGATCTTTCTGAGCAAAATGTTTCTCATGCACTAGGGCAGTCCTATACTTGCATATTAGAATTAAGCCCTATTATATCCTACTATTTAAAGAAATGCATCCACTGCTTAGAATCTTGTCTATGGGTGGCCAAGTTTCTCTGTCTGAAGAGAAGAATTCTCCACATGTAGCAGGTCAGCCTGCATTTGGTGTTAATGACCTTTCAGGACAGTACAGTATACAATTCTCTTTTTAGGGGTCTATTCTTTGTCAATGGCATACATATGTAAAAGGGTTAACATTTGTACAGTGAATGTTGCAAAGTTTTGTAAATGCCAGTTGTTCTATTATCTTAATCACCAGTTTTCTTACTCCGGTGTTTTCATTTCTCTATAGATTATAAAGATGGACCAGAACACTTTATTTATTTGTTTGTTTGTTTCTACAGATTGCCCAAACAATAAGATATATTTAAACTGCAGCTCTGGGTCATCCAAACCATCACTGCAGGCTACCTGCCAAACGCTGGGCACTGATCATGTAAGTCTGTCTTCCTTTCATTTGACCATTAAGTTAAAATATTTCCTCCTTTTATTGCTGACTAACAATAACACTCCTTTTTCCACTTATAGAGATTCCTTAACATTTCCATAACTTTAAATTTAGATTTTTTCCTTTAAAGAAAATAATCAGGCACAATGAAGTAGTGGAAAATAGAATTGGGTCAGTGAATGGGGATGCTGCATTGAGTAGAAAGTTGGACTCTATGATCCATGAGACTCCATACAACTTTATGATTCTAAATACTCTTGCTATGATGACCCACGATTTGAAGTCATGGGTTGAAAATGATTTTGAAAACTTCCCTTTTCTCTCTTTTAGCAAACACCAGCAGACAATCTTCCCAGGCCTTGCCAGTTATGCAGGGCACAGGGAACACATGGAAATGCATGGACAGAGCATGACATGACTCCCTTGCCGAATGTAGGATTTTTTTTTTTGCCATAGTGCCTTTACTAAAGGTATTCAATGAATGTTGGAAGTTGAAGTCCCTTCTTCCTTCATCTCTTGCTAAAAGACAGAAAGAAAAATTTGGCCACTTCATATTTTCAAAAGAAAACCACTACCTGCCACATATATTTTGCTTATAAACAAGTTACACCTCTTTCTTCCCTTAGCCAATAGTAGTGACAATTAACAATGAGCTTTGAATGTTGAAAGGAAATCTGATTTAGCTGTCTGCATAACCAGATGTGAAACAAGTGGATTCTGATGGATCTGCTTACGAAACAGGGATGTGATATTTTATTCTTGCTTCTTATATAGTTCCAGACAGAATGTATCCCAGGATGTATCTGCCCTGAGGGTTTGCTTGATGATGGCAAAGGCCTATGTGTTGAAGAAGAGAACTGCCCATGCATTCATAACAAGGATTTTTATTCCACTGGAGATAAAATAAGAGTTGATTGTAACACATGGTAAGACCTCCTTTTTCTATTAATTACACTAATAATAATAATAATAATAATAATAATAATAATAATAATACAAAGTGTTGGGCTATATGTTTGTAATGGTGGCTGGTGGCTTCCATTTCAGGGTGCAATGGATTTCCTCTGTTATTTTCCTACAGATTTTAACAAAGTTATCCAAAGTGCTGAATCTTATGCCCATATAGGCATAATGCCTTGAATACTCCCTTTAAAATATGGAATAGAATCCAGAGTGAATTCCCTAAATAGCTAATATAGACAACACTAAGAGTTTCAGAACCTGTGTTTCAGAACTATTGTTAAACCCTTGTGCTGGATGCTGACCTGATGGTTGGGTTGCTGACCTGAAGGTTGCTGGCTTGAATCTGTGAGATGGGGTGAGCTCCAGTCTGTCAGCTCTAGCTTGCAGGGGCATGAGAGAAACCCCTCAGCAGGATGATGACACATCTGGGCATTCTCTGAGCAATGCCTCTGTAGATGGCCAATTCTCTCATATCAGAAACGACTTGAAGTATGTTATCAAGTCACTTCTGACACTTTTTTTTTAAAAAAAGAACTATTGTATAGAGGAGGAGATCAGTCATTATTATTATTTTCTTTTTCACAATTTCTAGTACTTGCCAAAAAGGAAGCTGGAGATGTACCACCAATGTATGTTATGGCACATGCATCATTTATGGAAGTGGCCATTACATTACCTTTGATGGAAGAAACTATGACTTTGATGGCAACTGTGAATATGTGGCTGCACAGGTAATGTTCAGCTAGAAACCATAATTTGGTGATGTACTGCTGAGGGAATGGCTTTCACCAGTGGGAGGGGGGTAATATCCCTTTTATCCCACAGCCTCTCACACATCCCCAGGAGGATGAGGAATCCCAGTTTTGGCTTGTGCAATGGGATGTAGAAGGAGGAGCAAGGAACAAAGTTCTATTGCGCTACTGGGTGTATACTAATGGGATGTAGTGTAATGTAATGTGATAGCTTAAAAAAACTCCTTGCACATGGAGAGGTTAGGATAAAATGGTTCCTTCTGAGTGATCAGGGACTTTCCAATATGTGGGAAAGATGGGGGTCCTTTTGTTTGTTTTATACTGGTAACATTTAAATTAGAAGTATATGCAGTATCTCAGCATATAATTGTATTGTTCAGTACAGGGTATCCATGTGTTATTTCTGCATATAGGAAGTGAGTCTCTGTCAGCTTTAGTTATTACACAGTGAACTGGGATATAAGATTGGATGACAATATCATAAAACCACCTAAACAGCATTTGATTTTTTTATTTATTATGCTTTATTAAAACAGTCCATTCAGTTTTCTGTTTCATAAATGCTTTGAGACTGAATATTCTCAGAATAACCAATATCCATTAGACAGGTAAATACAAAGATTCAATATAGTTTTAATTGTTTCCCCCCTTAAATTACAATAGAAAATTAGAATAATTTTGATTTATTCAATATCTTTTTCATTTATCTAGGATTATTGTGGCAACAAACATTCAGAGGGAACATTTAGTGTCATCACAGAGAATGTCCCATGTGGAACTACAGGAGTGACTTGCTCCAAGGCCATTAAGTTGTTTTTAGGGGTATGTATGAACAGGGATGTGAAAATCGGTCAGTTTCATTATTGTGGAATTTCTTAGAATCTCATCTTTATTCTCATCTAGTCCAATATCCATATCAAGACGCAAGCCACTTTTTGGGCATCCTGCAGGGGAATGTGCATGTACAGTATTTTAGAAATGTACTGTGCAGTATGACTCCCATATCTGCAGGAGATATATTCTCAGACTTTGAATAGATATGTGAAATTATGGATTATAATGAACCCTATTGAAATGAATTTCTGGCCCAATAATACCATGCTATTGTGCTAGAGAACCAAGAGAATACCTAGGGAGAACATATTTTGTCAATGTTGATAAATGAAATCACAGATACTGGTCCCACCGATACAGATATCACATTATACTGATACGGATGGAAAAATGCATTTCTTACATTGAGTAAAGAGAGTATGTGTGCATTTAAACTTATGTGTATTTTTCCTTTTGAGTATTTATGAAGAACCAAAATATATAACAAATACCTAGAACTGGATGTTCACAGTTTTTTTTCTCTTCAACAGGAAAAGTCAAGATATATACAGGACATAGTTTGGAGAAATGAATACAATACAAATATTGATTAATTCACTTTTTTTCTACTTTTGTGGGTACATTGGCTTAGAAGGGAACTGGCCTGTGAAGGGATTAATCTGTATGTGTGGAAGATTAAAATGACTTGCATAGAGCTTTGGCAAATTGAGGGAAATTCTCAAAAGGAAGTATGCTTTACTTTTGAGAATGTATATAATGCCATTTGGTTTAAAACTGGGTATTTATGTGAGTTGAAAAGGAGTTTCCAATAAAGATGCCAAAATATGTTTGAATTACAAAGCCTTTGTTACATTTCTTTTTAGAACACTGAGCTAAAGCTGGAAGAAAAAGAAATAGCCAACATTAAACTGAATGCAAGTGGCAACATAACTCCTTGGTCTTATCAGAGAGTTGGCCTGTACATCGTAATTGAGATCGGCAATGGTATTATGCTTGTCTGGGACCAGAAAACTACCATTTTCATCAAGCTGGCACCACATTATAAAGTGAGTGACTTGGAGCTGTATTCTATAATGTTATGTAACGTTTGCTATTGTGCAGTGAATTAAGTATTATCTTATGGGATTTGTGGTCCAATAAAACTAAGAGAATGATATATTCCACTCTATTGTGGTACACACTGAGTCATTGAATATCTCCTGTCTGAAATGCTTGGGACCAAAAGTATTCATCTTTTGCATTTCCCCCCTGGATTTTGGAATACTTGCACATACATAAGGGGATACCTTGGATGGGATACTAGTGTAAACATGAAATGCATTTATGCTTATACAAAGCCTTATACACATAGAATGAAGGTAATTTTATACAGAATATTTTAATCATTTTGTGCATGAGACAAAGTTTGTATACACTGAACCATCAGAACAATTTGGACTGTTTTGGATTTTGGGATACAGAATTTTAGACTTTGGAATTTTGGATAATGGATGCTCAACCTGTACTATCATCTTTCTTATGAGCTGAGCAGATGCAGGGTGGGATGTGGGTGAGATGTTCTCCACCAAAAGAACCCTTTTTGAAAATAAACTATTAAAATTGGGATCAATATTAGCCCCTATTTAGTCATTCATTTGACTTGGTATATCTACTGTTACTCTTTTAATGATTACTGCTTGCAATTAATCCAAGATTGATTGTTCCAAGCTTCTTACTGAATGGAAAGATAATCGCAGGCTAAACTGAGTATGCCTTATTTGCAATTAAGTCATCACACAGTTCTTCCCCACTTCTCACTTTGAGTACCACTTGTCAGCCTTTTTTCTACCAATGGGAATGGAGTCCACAAGATACACTAACTTGTGCCGAAACATTTTACTGTTGGAGTGAAGGATACAAGAACTTACTTAATTCATTTTTCGCCATAGCTGAGAAGCTACCAAAACCATTTTAGAAGTAAAGACAGACTGTGTTGCACAGATAGATCTTTCCTCCATACAGCAATGAAAAGCTACTCCTTTTTTTAAAACTATAGTCCTCCAAATGGCCTGAGCAAATGTGGTCGTGGAGAATATTGGCTGGGGGATTCTGGGTGTTGTAGTGAAAAAAGTTGCGGGATTTGTGAGAGGACCTCTTCGGCCACATTGGAGCTGTGGTTCAGGAGGCTTTGGTAGTGTTCTTTCCAACGTAGTGCAATTGAGTTTTGGTCCTTCAGGAGTTTGGTTCCATCTGATGAGCGTAGAGGTTGTATCCCATGGTTTCTTGGTCCATAGATGACCTTTGTGGCTTTGAAGAATCCCTGAGCATCATGGGTATCTGCCAGGTGTTGGATTTCTTCAGCCTTCTTTGTCCACCAGATGTTCTTGAGTTCTCTTGTCCTTCTTTGGACCTCAGCTTTTGCACTGCAGAAGCATATGAGAAGCTCGGCCTGTCACTGAACATTGAGAAAACCAAGGTGCTGTTCCAGCAGTCGCCAGCCAATCCCTCTCCAATGCCAGTAATACAGCTTAATGGTGTCACATTAGAAAATGTGGACCATTTCCGCTACCTTGGCAGCCACCTCTCCACCAAAGTCAACATCGACGCCGAAATACAACACCGCCTCAGCTCTGCAAGTGCAGCATTTTCCAGAATGAAGCAGAGAGTGTTTGAGGACCGGGACATCCGTAGGGATACCAAGGTGCTTGTTTATAAAGCTATTGTCCTCCCAACCCTGCTATATGCCTGTGAGACGTGGACTGTCTACAGACGTCACATGCAGCTCCTGGAACGTTTCCATCAGCGCTGCCTCCGGAAAATCCTGCAAATCTCCTGGGAAGACAAGCGGACAAACGTCAGTGTGCTGGAAGAAGCAAAGACCACCAGCATTGAAGCAATGGTCCTCCAACATCAACTCCGCTGGGCCGGCCACGTTGTCCGGATGCCTGACCACCGTCTCCCAAAGCAGTTGCTCTACTCCGAACTTAAGAATGGAAAACGGAACATTGGTGGACAGGAAAAGAGATTTAAAGATGGGCTCAAAGCCAACCTTAAAAACTCTGGCATAGACACTGAGAACTGGGAAGCCCTGGCCCTTGAGCGCTCCAGCTGGAGGTCAGCTGTGACCAGCAGTGCTGCAGAATTCGAGGAGGCACGAGTGGAGGGTGAAAGAGAGAAACGTGCCAGGAGGAAGGCGCGTCAAGCCAACCCCGACCAGGACCGCCTTCCACCTGGAAACCAATGCCCCCACTGCGGAAGAAGATGCAGAGCAAGAATAGGGCTCCACAGCCACATACGGACCCACAAGGAAATCCATAATGGAAGACCATCTTACTTGTCCAACGAGGGATCGCCTAAGGAAAAAGGAAAGTGAAAAAAGTAATATTCTAGTTCTCCAAAAGAAGGGACTTGTGGAGGTCCAGAAAAGACAATTCAAGGGTTTAATGTCTCTTGAAACAATTTCAAATTAAAATAGTAAACCTTTTAAACAATTTCTCATAGGTGTAAGATGACTTCACTTGCTGCCTGTATCAGAGGTGGTTCATCTAATGTCTTGCATTTTCCTCTCTTCAGGGAAACGTCTGTGGCTTATGTGGTAATTTTGACGACAAGGCCAGCAATGACTTTACAACAAGGAGTATGGTTCAAGAAGAGAATCCACTGACATTTGGAAATTCATGGAAAAAGGACAGTCTGTGCCCTGATGTGGACACTGTCATTCAGCCCTGTGAGAAGAAACCGCACCGTAAAGCTTGGGCAGAGAAGGAGTGCAGTCTCATCAAAAGTTCTGTTTTTGTATCATGTCACAGCAAGGTTGGTACTATTGGTTTGTTGGAAAGCAATGTCTTCTAACCCTAGCATTAAAAGACATTTCACAAAAGATGTATTTGTTGGCTTTTGCACAAATCAGATTTTATTTAGCACAAAACCAAGTTAACAGCACAAAGTTTAGAGGATATAAATAATACACACACACACATTTTATATTGTTTTCTGAAATGATTTAAAAAATCATTGAAAAAATTAGACTCCTCATTCTCCCACTCAATTATGAAACTCTTTGAAATGACAAAGCAAAGGAAGATTTACATCCCTATCATAAAAATGGGTGTGTAGGAACTAAGAAGAACAGAGGGAGATGTTATAGCAAACAATCTTTGGTGTTCCCAGAGCTGAGCTAGGTGATGGACTTCCATTTATCCTTCTATACCCTCTTCAGAATTCAATTCTCTGTGGCTGCTATGTTTTGGGAAATGCTTTCTGAAATAGGATTTATTTACCTAAATTCATTTCAAGTTGAGTAGAAACACTGAACTAATTGATATTTGGTAAATCAAAACTTACTGAAGTTCTATTGTTTCAGTGCATCAATTTTGGTTGAGACTAACAACAGAATTTAAGCTGTTATAGACAGGAATCAGAACATTACTAGCTTAAAATCACAAGGATGGTTTCTAACTTCAAATGCAAGTTTCCCAATGTTCTTTATGAGATAATCCATCATGAGACTGAGAAGGCAACTGGATTATAAATATACTTTGAAAATTAAAATCCATATCCATGTGTGCTAAGAATGATTAATAATTCTGTGTAAAAGTAATGGTTGATTAAGAATACTGTCTTAGAGCAGGGGTATGGGAATAAGTAATCCAAAGAAATTTCTTAGCTCTGTAATGCTGTAATTTTCTCATAGGTGGACCCAGAACCATACTATGAAGCTTGTGTACATGATGCATGTGCCTGTGACACTGGAGGGGATTGTGAATGCTTCTGTACTGCAGTTGCTGCCTATGCTCAAGAATGCACTAAAGCTGATGCCTGTGTTGATTGGAGAACTCCTGAAATATGCCGTGAGTATTGCAGGTTTTTGGCAATATACACATGCATAAAATACCTATGAGTAAGATGATTCAGTAACACGCTGGCTTAAACAATTTGCTATGACTGGAGTACTGGACACATTATTTTTAATCACCCTAAACCATGGTAGACACAGAATGGCTGCAGACTTCATATAGTTCCCCAAAATCAAATGTGAAGTTTCTGAACTACCTGCCTCAGCATGTTTTAAAATGTGTTTTTGCTCTTTTGGAGGCTTAGACAACTAACACTCTGGAGGAAGGCAGTGGCAACCTCCTTGTGATTTTTTTTTGGCCAATATTCCATGATAAGTTTGCCTTGAGGTTGCCATATGTTAGACAGTTGTTTCTTCAACACAAGTTGGTTTTATTTAGGCTGCAATCCTATACAATGTATTCCCATGGAAAGAGCTCACACTGTGACTATAAATCAGGATGTTATAGAATCATAGAGTTGCGGTTCCCCTGCCAAGAAGTTCTTTACAGATGATTCTTCAAATGCATTAAGAGCAAGGTTTTGGGATCATCACAGGACAAGACATTATGAGTGGGGAGAGTGAATTTGTCCAGCTCCATCATGGGATTGCTTATAATCATATGGAGGAGCTGGACAACCCTAAAACTTTGTGGTTCAGATCAGAATGTGTTCCATGGCAGAGTAGAACAAAGAGAATTTTCTGCTCCTTGATTTCTGATGAGTATCTTTTGTTTGTTTTTTTACTAGCTATCTATTGTGACTTCTACAATCCTTCTCCGGAAATATGTGAATGGCACTATGAACCTTGTGGACGAGACCTTCTAGTCTGTGTTATTCCTGATAATATTGGTAACATCACAGTGCCACGACTGGAAGGTAAGAAATTGCCATTTAGTGGTAATCTTGCTCACTGACACTGGCTATTTGTTCTAGGAAGGACAAAATGACTTGTCTTAAAAAAGACACTTTTCTTCCTTCTTCCCTTCCCCTCATGTCATCTTTCTTTCTCAAAGGGCCTAGCAATAGTCAATCCTTCACCTAGAAACAGCCAAGCCAGTGACATCACAGAGGACAACTTAACCTAGCAATAGCCTTTTTGGTACGGACAGACAGACATACTTTGACTTATGTATAGATGTTAGTTCTTGGATAATAAGTCTTTGTTTTCCCCCAAACTAGAGAGCAGCTGCTGAATTCTTATTCACAAGATCTCTCTTTTTTATTTATTGCCTTTTTGGTGCTCTCTCTCAGACATATTAGCTCTGCAAAATATATTACCCAGCAAACTTAATAATGTATAGATAAACAGGAAACACTAGTGGGTAAAGTATGTTCTCTGGCCATAAATGTTACCAAGCCACAAGGTCCCCAAGTTAATATGTAAATGTAAAAAATTAAAAACATTCAGAAAAAAACCTATTTCAGGGCATCTACTTTGTATGTGCAATAGAATAGTCAAGTACTGAGGCCATTATTTAATATTGTTTTCAGTGAAAAGGCTTCAGTGCTATTGATGTCCAGGGACTTTGACTAAGACCTCCTTGATTCTCAAAAATTATCTACCCTGTTTTAGCTGTTGAGGCTGGGACTCATAGGCCTAAATGTGTCTGAGCTGAAAGAGTTCCCTTCCTATCAATTTTCTTTTTTGTGTGGAAAGCTTGGTCTTCTTGTGATGTCCATTGAAAAAACAGGACTATTGGGGCTTCCAGGCTTCAGGGATTAGTCCCACTTCAGAATTAGGTGAAGAATCTCAGGGAGGAATTCTGACCTCAAAAGAAAAGAATTGTTTTTTAAACTGTGGTTGTCCTTCAACATTTGTTCTTTTGATTTGATTATTCATGGATTTAATTTAAAATGTTCTCTCTACAAATCTCAAAATTATCTAGTGTGACTCTATGACCAACTTCCTCTAGGTCCTTCCATGCGATTTTAAGTTCATCTTCCACTGGATTTTAAGTTCATCTTCCACTCCAGTCATGCTGGAAGACATCAAAATTCCTGGGGAGGTTTTCTCTTTTCCCTTTATACTCTTCCAAGGGATCTGTACCCCTGATTCCAGTGAATGTGGAGGGCTGACTGTATGTGCTTAAAGCTGCTTTGAAACAGCAATCCAGAGTGCACTTGACCAACTTCTCCCTCTTCTTTATTCCCTTTTCAAATCAGAAGTGATTAACATAGGTAAAGCATAAAACATATATTTATTACCATAGTAGGAAATTAGTGGAGGATTGCTTCTTTCCTAATATTACTGTTGTTTCCTAGTTCTGATTCCACTGTCCTTACCTTGTTTCCCAGTTCTGATTCCACTGTCATTACCCAATTCAGTAGGTTGTACTATTGTTAGGAAAAGTATGGTGCCTTGCTTTTGAGACCTGCCTCTGAGGTTATTTGGGGTGCTGATTCAGAAAATTGCATTAGCTAAATCACATTGGTTCTATCATAATTTTCTCTGAATGTGCAGATGACTGGTATATGGCAAATGTTCTATATCTCAAAATTAGAGCTTACAGGAGAAACCTGGTGCCATTTTCGGAATCAGCAGGTCAAATACACCCAGATACATTTGGGGCACCAAAATGTGTCTTGGCTAGTGTTATTGTTTTGTTTTTTTTTAGTTCTGCTTTAATACTTGCTTTAATTTTTGATTTTTTTTCTTGTTGTATACTGTATTGATAATATGTTATTTTGTTATTTAATAAAACTCATCTTTCTGGGCAATAGGTTGCTACCCACGATGTCCTCCAGAGACGCCTTTCTATGACACAGGGACCAACACATGTGTTGCGGAAGATGAGTGTTCTTGCTACTATGATGGCGTGTACTATCCAAGTGGCCAACTTATACCCAACTACCAACCCAAAGACCTGTGTCAAGATTGGTAGGTTGAGGATACTGAGAGGATGGATTCTAAAGTGGCAGGAAAGCATTTGTACAGACAAGGCTATTTACATTGCTGACTTTTGGGCCTGACACTATTCATTTTTATGAAGACACTTCCTCTTCTGAAGTGGAAAATATTTGTAGGGTCATTGCCACACATTTACTTGAACATGTTGCATGCTGGATGTTATAGAGCTCTCCTTTAAGCAGGAGATGTATCCATCTGGCATTTCCCAGACAATTGCCAGTGAAGTAATCCCTTAACACAATTTGTGATTGATTTCCTTACCATAGGAATTTGGCATTTTCCTTCTTTATCATGGTCATAGTCATCATGGAAATGGGGCCGACGTTTAGATGTTTACAGAAGTGAGGCTTTGTTGTTGTCATCTTTGCTTATTTTCGAAGCCTGTGTGACTTAATAGTAAGCTAAACCTATTTACCAATTGTAACTTCCTAAACCAGTGGTTTCAATTGCAAGGTGAGCATATTTTGGGTTAAAAGGTTAACCTAAACCTTTTAGTTACTCCCTGTCACTCAAGGTTAAAACCCGTGTTGTTGGGGCCTCATTTCAGTAAGGTATTGGTTATGTTATGCAGAGGCTCAAATGGCCTGTCCATTTGAGGTATTTAAAGATATATATATATATATATATATATATATATATATATATATATATATATCTTTTTGTGCCTTCAGATTGGCAGAATAGGCCATGTTTAACAATTGTGTGAATGTGGGGAGCTTAGAGCTCTCACGTATCTGGAATATATACCCTGTCTTGGAATTGCCTTCCCAGGCAAATAGGCCCGATTCATAAGCCATGTATAAGCCTCCAGAAGCTAGCAAAATGAGAATTAGAGGCTTACCTTTATCCTTTGTTAGGCTACGTTGCCTGCTCTTTGCTTTTAACTCTTTTAACTCATTGCATGGTTTTCAGGTTTGTCAGTCACTGTAGGAATAATTGGGATGAGAATAGAAATTAAGACCTTAAATATTTTATTTAAAAAAATAATCTTTTTCATATTTCAGTTTTTGCATCACAGGATCCAATGTGCAATGCAAGGCAAGACATGGTATGTTTCACTTTGCTCTTTTTTATAATATGAAACAAAAGGGATGGATACCATATACTTTCACATACCTTTATCAAGCAGGTGAAGATTGATTTAAATGACACCCCCCCCCCCCCCCGACGCCAATTGTTTCTCTTTGCATAGCCTTTCTCAATTTTTGTGTCATTCCCTAATAAAGGATTTCATTGAAAAAGAATTGGTTCTGTTAACAATCAGACTTTTTAACATTTCTCACATTGGGTTTCTGTGAATTTTTTGGGGCTGTATGGCCATGTTTCAGCAGCATTCTCTCCAGATATTTCACCTGCATTTGTGGCTCCAGCCACAGATGCAGGTGAAATGTTAGAAAAGAATTATGTTGGAACATGGCCATGCAGCCCAAAAAATTCACAGCAACCTAGTGATTTTGTCCATGAAAACCTTTGTCAACATGCTTCCCACATTGTTTTTATTAAATATTATTATTTTTCAAATTCTTTTTTCAAAGTACAAACCCAATAATTTTATTCGGAAATGGTTTCCATAGTGGAGCTTATTATTTATGACTCCAACAATGTTCAGAATTCTAGAGCATATTGTATCAACAAAATATTATATTTAACACCAGTTATAATATTTGTGATTAGTAAGAGCATTGGCTTATATATACTTCAGTCCTGACTAAGGCATAACAGTCACTGAAATATTTTAGTGACTCCCTGTCACTCTAATGTACCTTCAAATGTTATTGGGAAGTAGTGATTTGAACATAGGACTATGGAGTCTTCCAGACAGCATCGAATTGCAGGTTTTAAAAGTGAGGCAAAAAACCCAGGACCTGATAACAAGTTCACACACAGACCTGTCAGTCCAGGAAAATGCTCCTACACAATCCTCACACCTTTCTTTGAAGCAATTTTAAAAGACTACAAGATGGAGGGGGGATGGAGAACATCTGGCAGAACTAATCTTGCCAAGAAAACCCTATGATAGTTTTGCCATAAGTCAGGAATAACTTGAGCACACAGACATAAAGTGCAAAGGAGGAGAGATGTGTGATTCCTTGACTTAATTGGAAGGGAGTTGGGATACAGGTTTATTCACCAATTAGGAAAGTTAATGTCATTCATTTATTTATTTACCTTATTTATTCCCCACCTTTCTCAACCTCGCAGGGGACTTAAGGCGGCTTACATATATAGACAACGATTCAATGCCATGTAAACATATATACACAATAAAATAAACATATATATTAAAACAATAATTAAAATCATATCAAACCTTAAAACACTTATTAAAAAGGTTAATTTGTTTTAAGTACCTTTTGTCCATCACTGGCCTACCATTGAAACAAAGCTGATATATAGAACTTACATGGGGGGGGGGGGCATTTATATAAATTCTGTCTGCCTGGGAATGGGAGTGACTGTGAGGGAAATTTTGAGATATAGCCATTGTAATTCCTGTGTACAGAGATTTTCCACAGAGATGGTCTTATAATGGAGACTCTACTGCTTCTTACTCTAAGGGTGTATAGGGCTTGGGATTCATTCACTTTATACACTGTTTAGATATTACAACATACTTACTAGGAAGTAAGTCACATATATTTCTATGGAGCCTACCTGCAAGCAATGTGTTCACAGTCAAAAATAATAGTAATATTCTAAACATCAGCAGGTTAAATAAAAAGTGTTCAATCATATTTACATTATACTGGAAGGAGAAGGAGAAGACACTATTTGTAGAATTTGTTTCCAAAAGGTACCACTCCCCTCCCTCCACCCCTTAAACAAGAAGAAGATGACTTGTAGGAAGCAGAATATTGTTGGCTAGGAGTAGACCATGTACAGATCAAAACTATCAAAAAGTATCAAAACATTTCAGTACAGGAATTAGAAAATTGCATTTTATAGAAAAAGAGTGCATATCATCAGCACATTTTTGATTCAAATGGATTTGGTACTTTTTGGAAACAAGGTCCACATTTGCATTCTGGATTGTTGTGTTTTGATGCCATGTTTTTGACTATATTTTGAATAGAAGCATTTAACCCACTGTTTTTTCCCTTCTTTTTATACAGGCTGCTGTATTTTTGATGGAAAAGAGTACCACGAGGGAGAAAGTGTTTTCGAGAAAAATGGATCAACCTGCTTCAATTGGACATGCTTGTCAAATGGCAGCATGCATTTTGAAGCGTGGTTTTGTGGTTCAACAACAGCTCCTCCTACAACAACTCTCTCAACTACTACTTCTACTACTACTACCACAACAACATCAAGTAAGCTTGCAATGCTGACAATATACATTTGCTGCTTTTATTTTTTGAAAGCAGTATAAAATTGTTTTAAAATATGGAAAAATAAAAATTCATCAGGTTTTCTCCCTTCCATTTCAGCCTTTACAACAACAACCACATCTGCAACAAGTAAGTCTTGAAATAGTATTTGGGGTACAGTAAATGTTTTGCATGTATTAAGCTCTCAGGTGCAGTCCTTGGATCTTGTTAAAAGGAATACCAAATAATAGCACTGTGGTAAATCTTCTGCATAAGACACTTTGAGTTTCAATCTAGAGATAAGTGGGTTAATGATGATGATGATGGTGATGGTGATGATGATGATGATGATGATGATGATGATTACGATGATTTTTGAAGTCTAATGGGTCCTGGGATATGAGTGTCTGCCTTTCTAGCTCTCATCCCTAAGAAATTCTTCATGCTAATTTTTGACTGGTGAACATGGAAAGATGTGGTGGTATCAAATTGTTCTCATTTTATAATCGAAATATTGTTCATATGACTCACTAAATTAAACTCAGGATAATGACTTTCATATTTGTCTTACAGCTCCATGTGTCTGCCATTGGAGTCAATGGTATGATGTCAGTTATCCCAAAGATGAGCCAGGAGGTGGTGACTATGAGACATATGATGCCATAAGAAATAAAGAAAACACTCAAATATGCTCAAGCCCATTAGCTATAGAAGCCATACAGTGCAGGGCTAAAGCTGCACCTGATCAAAGTTTGGAAGCCTTGGGCCAGAAGGTGGAGTGCAATGTTACCTATGGACTCATTTGCAGAAATGAAGATCAAGATCAGACAGTGTGGAACCTCTGTTATAATTATGAGATCAGTGTGTACTGTTGTTCACCTTTATGTGGAACAACTACTGTCACCACAACCACACCAACTACCACTACACCAACTACAACTACATCAACCACTTCTCCTACAACAACCACTACAACCACTGCCTCTCCTACCACTACTCCCACTACAACTCCTACCACTACTCCCACAACAACCACTACAACCACTACCTCTCCTACCACTACTCCCACAACAACCACTACAACCACTTCCTCTCCTACCACTACTCCCACTACAACTCCTACCACTACTTCCACAACAATTACTACAACCACTACCTCTCCTACCACTACTCCCACAACCACTACAACCACTACTTCTCCTACCACTACTCCCACAACAACCACTACAACCACTACCTCTCCTACTACTACTCCCACAACAACCTCTACAACAACCTCTACTACTACTACCACCACCACCACCACAACTACTCCAACTACAACTACAAGTAAGATTTTTTTTATTTATGATACTGTTTTGCATGCAAGCATATTTATATCATTGCTGCTCTTATCATCTTTGTTTATATCCAAAAATTGTGATTCAAGATGCCTTTCAATTTAAAATTATTACAATTTAATTTAAAATGTGAAAAAGGTTGAGACCGATGAGAATTAAACTGTTAACTATACTAAAATTGTGAACCTACATCTTTAGGGGAAGCATAGCCCCATCTAGCACAGTTGATATCCCAATTACCTGGTCTTTTGACTGATTAGGAGCTCTTCCATTTTGTCTGAACTGAGCTTCAATTTGCTTGCCTTCATCTGGTCCATTATTGATGCCATGTAATGAGTTAGGGCTGAAATATCTTCACTGGAGTTAGGTGGAAAGACGAAATAGATGTGGCTGTCATAATCAGCACACAGGTGTCACTGAACCACAAACCTCTGGACAACCTCTCCTGGTGGTATCAAGGACATGTTGAATAACATGGGAGACAGAGTGGAGCCCTGGGGTTCCCTACAGATCAATGGCCAACGAATCTAGCAGGAATCTCCAGCAACACTTTCTAGAGTCATTCTTCCAAAAGGGAGAAGAGCCATTCTAAACAAGTGTTTTCAAGCCCCATCCCAGCAAAGTGAGGCAGAGGTATACCATGGCTAACTTATCAAAGTGTAAAGTACACTGACTGGTAATCATATGTATGCATAGAAACAGATGGCCTTATTCATGCTGACTTCTAGGGTGTTATTTCAAGAGCTTATAGTATAACAAACATTTACTTAGGATGTAAATTCAACTTGCAATTTAACCTACAATAATTTGTTTAATTTACAAATTGCTGAAGGGTTCTATTAATTTCTCTTTCTTTTTTCTTTCCTTTTCTTTTACTAACATCATTGCTGATGAAACAGGCCAAACAAGTAAGTACAAAAGAAAAATACACACAAATATGCATAAATATCTTAGAGGACCCCCATAATCTAAGAAATGGCTTGAAAAATATTGTTGTGGAGCAAAGAGGAGGCGAGAAATGTTAAATGGAGTGTTCTTTCAAGGAACCTTTGGGTCTTCTAGTCTGACTTTACAGAGTCACCTTAGATGTCCTAGAAATTCCTAGAGAGAACATTTTAATTACATCTGGGAATGGTGAAACCTTTGAAAATTAAACCTGCAAATGTAGAGGCCTGGCTGTAATGCTGGGAGCTGCAGTTCGGTATGTGAATGGCTACATCATCCCTAACATTGTTTCCCATGTATGCTTCCAGTTCCTACCTATGTAAAGTGGTTTAGCAACTTTTTAGTTTATTCATGCATTCCATGATGCAACCAAATCCCTAGCTCATGGCATCGAAAGTTGAAATGTCTTCATCTAATATTATTTTTGATATCCCCCAAATCTTTGTTATGGGGGAGATTATGGGGGAAACGAGTTTCTTTAATTGTCCTTCTTTCATAGCCTCAACTACACAGCCATGTAATGTAGTTTCAAAATGTAGTTTAACTGCACTAAACTGCAGTGTAGACTTATAAATTCTTATTCAATGCAGTTATTCTGAAAGTGTAGATCGGGCCCATGTGGACAAAGTATGAACTATAAAGTAACTATTTTAATGCCACTGGAGTGTCATAAGGAGCCCCCGTTGGCGCAGGGGTTAAAGCGCAGAGCTGTTGAGCTTGTTGACCGAAAGGTCGCATGTTCAAATCCGAGGAGCAGCATGAACTACCACTGTCAGCCCCAGCTTCTGCCAACCTAGCCATTTGAAAATATGCAAATGTGAGTAGATCAATAGGTACCGCTCTGGCGGAAAGGTAACAGCTCTCCATGCAGTCATGCCGGCCACATGACATTGAAGGTGTTTACGGACAACGCCGGCTCTTCGGCTTAGAAATTGAGATGAGCACCACATCCCAGAGTCAGAAATGACTGGACTTCATGTCAGGGGAAAACCTTTACCTTTACCTAGAGTGTCATAGCAAATTGTGAAACCTCCCTTTGCAGAATGGCAGTTTTGCTGTCATGGTGCTTGAATTTTGTTAGAGTCATTGGAGGAATCACTTAGAGGGATCAATAAATAGAGAAACAAGATCATGAAAAACAGAAAGCATGGAAGAGAAGATGAATGGAGAAAAACAGAGAGTAGGGAGAAGATGCAGTGGAAGTGGAATGAAAAGGCAAAACAAAACAGGACAGATCAGTAGATTATATGGATGGAGTGGAGGAAGGAAGACCTTAAGGAGGATCAAATTATAGTGTTTCCAGACAGGCTGGTGGACCAAACCAAGAAATCATGTCTATAATTCCCTGATGTCTATGCAGAAACAGTATCTCAGGACAGGAAATTTCTGTCCAAATTTCTGACTTTTGGTGGAAAATAAAACTTAAAGTTTGACGAAGTCAATTATATTCTTGAACAAGCATTTCCATAAGCACAAAGGTAATGCTATGTAACATGATTTTGGTTCCTGGGTGATAAATAATTAATATATTTAATTAAATTGAAAAAAACTTTGGTTTTGCGGGACATCCTGCAGCACATTTTGCTATTGTTTTTCATTGAATATCTCAACAAATTCAACACAGTTTATGGCAGCAACAAAAATGAAGTTTCTGGAATATAATAACTACTTTCAAAGTACCATACAATTAATTGGGAAACAACACTTTCAAACCAGGAACAAACTGTGTTGTCAAAGGCTTTCATGGCCAAAATCACTGGGTTGCTGTCATTTTTCCAGGCTGTATGGCTATGTTCCAGAAGCATTCTCTCCTAACCCATATCTATGGCAGGCATTCTCGGAGGTTGTGAGGTCTGTTGGAAACTAGGCAAGTGAGGTTTATATATCTGTGGAATGTCCAGGGTGGGAGAAAGAATTGGCCATGTTGATTAGCATTGAATGGGCTTGCAGCTTCAAAGACTGGCTGCTTCCTGCCTGGGGGAATCCTTTGTTGGGATTCAACCAGAGAAGGCATTCACAGCAGAGCACTTGATGAAACAACTCGGACACAGCACATTATTTGAGAACACAGAAATGCTGGACCACTCTAACAACCACCATGTCAGACTGCCCAGAGAAGCCATTGAAATACACAAGCATGTGGACAATTTCAACAGAAAGGAGGAAACCATAAAAATGAACAAAATCTGGCTATCAGTATCAAAAAACCCTAAAATCAGGACAGTAAATAAAGAGCAACACTAAAAAATTGGGGAATTCCAGACATGAAACAATCAAGGCCAGCTAACACCTCCCAACAAAGGATTCCCCCAGGAAAATAGCTGCCACTATTTGAAGCTGCAAAGCCATTCGGTACTAATCAAGGTGGCCAATTGCAACATTCACACCTGTCTCAAACAGACAAGAGTGCTTTCTCCCGCTCTGGACATTCCACAGGTATATTAACTCCATCTGCCAAGTTTCCAACAGACCTCATAACCTCTGAGGATGCCTGCCACAGATGTGGGCGAAATGTTAGGAAGGAATGCTTCTGGAACATGACCATACAGCCAGGAACAGATTTTTAAATATTTTGTTACATAGTGTAATGGTCTTATAGTGATAAAAATAATTTTATATCCATATATATTCAGTGGTTGCTTAGCATATTGATATCTGTGCTATGCATATAACTTTTGTGATATTTCCATCTGTCACTGCAGCAACTTGTGTGCCTTCGAAAATTTGTGAGTGGTCCCAGTGGATTGATGTGGATTTCCCCCATGCTGGCTTAGATGAGGGTGACAATGAAACCTATGTCAACATCAGAGCCCACAACATCTCTATTTGCAAGAGGCCAGAAAATATATCATGCCGTGCTGTGAAATTTCCAGACTACTCCATCAAGGATTTGGGACAAATAGTGGAATGCGATGTTACGACTGGGCTGATTTGCCACAATAAGGATCAGCCGATTGGGTTATACCCTCAGCCTCAGTGTAACAACTATGAAATCAGTGTGTACTGCTGCAAAACTATTAATTGTGAAACTCCTCCAACTACGACTCCTTCCACAACTACATCAACTACCACTTCACCAACTACTACTTTCACCACAACCTCCACAACTTCTACCACTACAACAACCACCACTCCTACTACCACTCCGACTACTACTCCTACCACTACTTCCACATCCCCTACTACTACACCAACAACTACCACCACAACTCCTACTACTACACCAACTACCACTCCTACTACTACACCAACCACCACTCCTACTACCACTTTAACCACCACTCCCACAACCACACCAACCACCACTCCTACCACTACCTCCACATCCCCTACTACTACACCAACAACTACCACCACCACCACTCCAACTACTACGCCAACTACCACTCCTACTACTACACCAACCACCACTTCTACTACCACTTCAACCACGACTCCCACGACTACACCAACTACCACTCCAACCACTACCTCCACAACACCTACTACTACACCAACTACCACCACCACCCCAACTACTACGCCAACTACCACTCCTACTACTACACCAACTACCACTCCTACTACCACTTCAACCACCACTCCCACGACTACACCTACTACCACTCCAACCACTACATCCACATCACCTACTACTACACCAACAACTACCACCACCACCACTCCAACCACTACGCCAACTACCACTCCTACTACTACCACCTCAACTTCACCTACAACTACAAGTAAGTAATGTGTAATTAATTTATCGTAATGCATATCATGAATAAAATAGTCAGTCTAAGAAATATGAAAGCTACTGAATACTGACTGTGTATCATATACTCACAAATAGAAATTGATGCAGTCAGGTATTTAATGTGCAATGTCTCATGACATAAGTATAGAAGATGTTTCTTACAGCATATGATCCCGTATATGGGACTGCAACATGTAATCTTTCTTTCTTTCTTTCTTTCTTTCTTTCTTTCTTTCTTTCTACAAACACCATTTCCAATGGCAACAGGCTCAACAAGTAAGTAAAAAAGCACCATATGTCTTATAATTTTAAAATACTATGTTCTCAACTCTCACCCCTGAGCAAGTGATAAGCAAGATGTTTCCTTCATGTACAGTACTACTGCTAGTATTCCTTAACATATTGTTTTGAAGAAGCAAAGAATTAAAGAGCATTTGTTATGAGACTCAATTAGCCTACTTAATTGTAAATATTTTGTATAAGCAAGGCTTGACTCAGAAAGTATCTCTCTTATAAGTCCAGCTAAGCCATTTCCCTGGAACTGCCCAGGAGTAATGTTGATAGTTATGGTTTTAATCATTTATTTCTGTAAATTGTAGTACAGAACATAAGGAAGGAGATATACTTCAAATTAATGCACAGAGAAAATGCGTAGGAATAAAAATGTAATTTTAATATAGGAATAATCTTCAAACTACAGAGAATTCAGTAATCCAGTTTGAATGTAACTAGCCAATTATGAAACAAAAGCATAAATTTAAAAAAGCCATGAAATCGGAACACAATTGTCACAGCACCCTAAGCTGTGTAAACCTATGTCAACAGCCATCAAGGAATAGCCAATGGATAATGCTTTGGTTCTTGTGGGTTTTTTCGGGCTATAGGGCCATGTTCTAGAGGCATTTCTCCTGACGTTTCACCTGCATCTATGGCAAGCATCCTCAGAGGTAGTGAGGTCTGTTGGAAATAGGACAATGGGTTTATATATCTGTGGAATGGCTGGGGTGGGGCAAGGAGCTCTTCCCTGCTAGAGCTAGGTGTGAATGTAGCAGGGAAGAGCTCCTTGCCCCACCCCAGCCATTCCACAGATATATAAACCCATTGTCCTATTTCCAACAGACCTCACTACCTCTGAGGATGCTTGCCATAGATGCAGGCGAAACGTCAGGAGAAATGCCTCTAGAACATGGCCCTATAGCCCGAAAAAACCCACAAGAACCTAGTGATTCCAGCCATGAAAGCCTTCGACAATACGATAATGCTTTGGTTGGGAGTTACTTGAAGTCAGTTTCGAAACCATGCAATTATCTCACTTTTTCCATTAGGAAACATGTCACTTTGGTTTACTCAGGGTACATCCACACTGCAGAATGGATGTGGTTTGACAGCACTTAACTGCGATGGCTCAATATAGCTATAAGCATTGAGCCATGGTAGTTAAAGTGGGGTCAAACTGTTTTAATTATGTAGTGTAGATGCACCCTCTGCCATCAATCATGGAGTTATCTATTGAGTAACAACAATGGCACTTCAAATCGAAGTATAGATTAGGAATGGTTTGGTAATGCTGATGTCGTTGTGACCAAAAGGCTGGTGGTACAGTTGGTAGTACAATTCAAAAACTGGGTTTCATTCAATCTAAATATTTTCCCATTTTGTGACTACTTTAAATGTCATAATGCCATCCTTCAGATTTCAGAAAACTGTAGTGCTCCATTAAACTAGAGATCTAAGGATTCTATAGGAAAAAAATCCTGTCATTTCAAGTAGTATCAATCTGATATGGGCCCTGTCTGCACTTGGACTTGATGCAATTCAAAGCTAGTTTCGACCTGTGGCAACCAAGTAACAAACTCCCACAGAAGTGCACAAAAGAAGGCCCTCAATGTGTATCAGCGCTCTGTGGTATGTATAATTACCACCTGACCTTCAGACCAGTAACAGGATTTCCAATGTAACAATCTGTACAGTGAAACCCCTTTCTTCAACACTGCTTTGATGCAGCATTAAATGATCTGTGTAGGTGGGACTATAACTGTTTAGGGTAAGAAAGGACCTGGTAGAAACAACTGTTGTGAACAAGAATTTCTCATAAATGTGGTGTATTTTATAGTTGCTTAGTATATTTATTTCAGAACGGCACACTTAACACCTCTGTTATTTTTATCTGTCACTGCAGCAATTTGTGTACCTTCGGAAATTTGTGAGTGGTCCCAGTGGATTGATGTGGATTTCCCCCATGCTGGCTTAGATGAGGGTGACAATGAAACCTATGTCAACATCAGAGCCCACAACATCTCTATTTGCGAGAGGCCAGAAAATATATCATGCCGTGCTGTGAAATTTCCAGACTACTCCATCAAGGATTTGGGACAAATAGTGGAATGCGATGTTACGACTGGGCTGATTTGCCACAATAAGGATCAGCCGATTGGGTTATACCCTCAGCCTCAGTGTAACAACTATGAAATCAGTGTGTACTGCTGCAAAACTATTAATTGTGAAACTCCTCCAACTACGACTCCTTCCACAACTACATCAACTACCACTTCACCAACTACTACTTTCACCACAACCTCCACAACTTCTACCACTACAACAACCACCACTCCTACTACCACTCCGACTACTACTCCTACCACTACTTCCACATCCCCTACTACTACACCAACAACTACCACCACAACTCCTACTACTACACCAACTACCACTCCTACTACTACACCAACCACCACTCCTACTACCACTTTAACCACCACTCCCACGACCACACCAACCACCACTCTTACCACTACCTCCACATCCCCTACTACTACACCAACAACTACCACCACCACCACTCCAACTACTACGCCAACTACCACTCCTATTACTACACCAACCACCACTTCTACTACCACTTCAACCACGACTCCCACGACTACGCCAACTACCACTCCTACTACTACCACCTCAACTTCACCTACAACTGCAAGTAAGTAATGTGTAATTAATTTATCATAATGCATATCATGAATAAAATAGTCAGTCCAAGAAATATGAAAGATACTGAATGCTAACTGTGTATCATATACTGCTGTGGAACACTCTCCCTGCAGACATCAGACAGCTGCCCTCCCTCATGTCCTTCCGAAAAAGCCTCAAGACATGGCTGTTCGAGAAGGCATTTAATTAAGTGCTATAACAATGTGGTAAAGACGACTGGAAAGGAACAAGGAATATGAGATTGGTTTATGATTCCACTATGAGACGAAGCGGATTTTTAGTGTAAATTTTGTAATGGTTGTATTGTTAATGTGTTGTTGTATTGCTTCATTGTAATTGCCTTTTATATGTGTTGTACACCGCCATGAGTCGCCCTAAAGGGCTGAGAATGGCGGTTAATAAATGCATCAAATAAATAAATAAAATAAATAAATTGATGCAGTCAATTTTAGGACAGGAATTTAACGTGCAATGTCTGATGATATAAGTATAGAAGATGTTTCTTACATATGATCCAGTATATGGGACTGCAACATGTAATTTATTCCTTTTTTCCTTTTTTCCTTTTTTCCTTTTTTCCTTTTTTCCTTTCCTTTCCTTTCCTTTCCTTTCCTTTCCTTTCCTTCCTTCCTTCCTTCCTTCCTTCCTTCCTTCCTTCCTTTCTTTCTTTCTTTCTACAAACACCATCTCCAATGGCAACAGGCTCAACAAGTAAGTACAAAAGCATCATAAGTCTTATAATTTTAACCCCACCCCTGATTATATATATGCTAAGATATATTACAGTTAGAAAGGAAACTATGTCAAAAATACTGACAGACAGAACTGGAGTGAAGTAATATTTTGCTATGTCTTTCTTCTTTCTGTTAAAGGGTTTTTAAAGAAAAGTAAACAATATGTTTACTAGCCTAAAAATCATATTTACTCTGTGTAGTAATACTGCACTTCCCTCTTTAGTTGGAATAGCTCTCTCTCTCTCTCTCTCTCTCTATATATATATATATATATAATAATAATTTTATTTGCATGTGTAGATTTATGTCACTTTTATTCTCTTACATTTCTCTTACATTTTACGTGTGATCCTTTTTGTACTGAAACCAACATTTTCTGTTCAGGAAACAGCTTTTTTGAATGAGAAATAATATTTTAACACTGAAATATTAATTCTTGCACAGAAAATCAACAACATGTGAAACTTATGCAGAATAAATTCCAAATTACAGAATTTTCTGTGTAGGAAACATTTCTACATCGAAATGTTATTTTTCTTACAGAAAAGTGTGTTTCACCAAAATAAATTAAAAATAAAATAAAATGCTTACTCCTACACAAAACAACCACATGGGACTTCTTCACTAAATTGGTTTCTGAATTACAAGTACACTTTGAAAATAGTATGGCTTTTCTCAAAATAGGAAGAAACTTGCTGAAATTACCTGTTATTACTTTGAAAAAGAAATTTACTGAAGAATTGTGTCCCTAATTTTTAACTTGAGAATCAGAATAGATAAGATCCCATTGCAAAATAAGATGGGTAACACATCTCAAGAACCAGTTGTATTTTTCTTTACATGTTTCAATCTTTTCTTTGCTGAAAGCTCAGCAACAACAACTAAAACAAGTAAAACAAAGAGGTAGTTCTTTCCTAGAAATATATCTGTATTTTGGTTTGGTTTCATAGCTAAATAAAATATTATTTAAACTTTGTAGATTAAACTTAATTCATCCTTCCTCTTGGAAGCCCCCAGTGGTGCAATGGGTTAAACCCCGGTGCTGGTAGAACTACTGACCAAAAGGTCATTGGTTTGAATCCGGGGACGGGGTGGGCTCCCATCTGTCAGCTCCAGCTTCTTATGTGGGGACATGAGAGAAGCCTCCCACAGGATGGTAAAACATCTGGGTGTCCCCTGGGAATTGTAGATAGCCAATTTGACTTGCAGTTTCTCAAGTTGCTCCTGACACACAAAAACAATCCCTCTTTAAAAATAGGATGTTATTCTACATTTTTTAAAAAATGACAACATTTAAAAAGGTTTTTTGTGGAGAGATGATAATTTTCTCAGAGGAAACATCCACATACTCTATCCATTTTGGTCAAGTTGCACATTATCTGATCAATTTGTAGGTCAATTCTCACACATAGTGGCTAAATTTATCAAAAAGAAAAGGTTAAAAATAATAGGCATTTTAATTATGGCAATGAGAATTCATTGTGTTATAAACATTTGCTTGCATTTCTATTGCCTTTATTTTTGTTCCATGCTTTAGGTGAGCAAATTTGTAGCAAGAGTATTAGAAAATTCATTGCAGTTACCTGATACTTTTTTCTGAAAATGAGCTTATTTTTTCTCTTGCAGCTGAGTGCTTCGTCTGCCAGTGGTCTGAATGGATTAGTGTGAGTAAGCCAGACTATGCTGACAAGGATGGAGGTGACAATGAAACCTATCCAAATATCAGGGAAAATGGTGTAGCTATCTGCTCACATCCATTAAATATTTCATGCAGAGCTATAAAATTCCCTAATATCCCTATTCATGAACTGGAACAAAAGCTGGTGTGTGACGTTTCCTCAGGACTACTGTGTAAAAACAGTGATCAACCCCAAGGAGGACTAGCACCAATGTGCCTTGATTATGAAATTAGTGTGTATTGCTGCAGTGATGTATGTGCCACATCTATTACAACAACCTCTGTGACTCCTCTAACATCTACTACAACTACATCATCATCACCACCACCACCACCAATAACAACAACAACAACAACATCAACAACAATTCCATGCACTACTGAACCTGATGACATCATAGAAAGCAGTCCAGGTCAGTGTAGTATCTAATTAACTTTGAAGATATAAATAATATGGTTTGCCTTTCATGTTTTGTTTGCAGTTGCATTCTTGAACCTACATAGGGCAACCTATAATACTATATTTTCCCAAACAAATTCTCAGAATAAATCGTACAGAAAATGGCAAAAACATTATCGAAAACAGCAATGGTGGGTTATTCTCCCAGCTATTCACTAATGTAGAAGAGCTTTATTTCCAATCATGACTTTCTTGTCTTCATGACTTTAGAGATACCCATATATCATTGTTAAGTGAGGAACTTTTCTATGGGCCATTGTTTTTAACAAGACTAGTATTTTCAGCTTCATTCCCGTGTCTTTCTTTATGGAAGCAATATAAATATGGGTCTGATTTCCAAGATTTCATGGAATTAAAAACATATAGTCTTGGTCTGACGTCAAAGAGATGGAAAATCAATTAATAAGTAAACTTTTAAAAATCTTTAAATAATGAATTCAGTCACTGTGAACAACATTTGGCTCTCCATGTGGCATGAAGGAATGACTCACTCTAACCTAGTGTTTCTCAGACTTCCTAATGCTGTGACCCCTTAATACAGTTCCCCATGTTGTGGTGACCCCCAATCATAAAATTATTTTCGTAGCTACTTCATAACTATAATTTTGCTACTGTTATGAATCATAATGTAAATATCTGATATGCAGGGTTTCATTCACTGAACCAAATTTGGCACAGATCCCCGATACACCCAAATTTGAATATTGGTGGGGTAGGAGAAAATTGATTTTGTCTTTTGGGAGTTGTAGTTGCTGGGATTTATAGTTAACCTACAATCAAAGAGCATTCTAAACTCCACCAGCAATGGAATTGAACCAGCCTTGGAACACAGAACTCCCATGACCAAAAGAAAATACTGGAAGGGTTTGGTGGGCATTTACCTTGAGTTTTGGAGTTGTAGTTTACCTACATTCAGGGAGCACTGGACTCAAACAATGATGGATCTGGGCCAAACTTGGCACGAATGCTCAATATGCTCAAATGTGAACACTGGTGGAGTTTGGGGAAACTAGATCTTGACATTTGGGACTTGCTGGGATTTATAGTTGATCTACAATAAAAGAGCATTCTGAACCTCAACAACAATAGAATTGGGCCAAACTTCCCAGACAGAAACTCCATGACCAACAGAAAATATTGTGTTTTCTGAGGGGCTTTGGTGACCCCCCCCCTCCAACATCCCTTCATGACCCCCTTATGGGTCCCGACCCCCAGGTTGAGAAACACTGCTGTAACCACTCCAGCAATGAACAAATTGGCATGTGTATTGCTCTTTATTAAGAGAGAGCTACATATGCCATATATTTTTCCTTAAGGAATTTTACACAAATAAATCCATAATTATATAAGAGTGAGGATGGTGTTCAGCTTTGATGACTGAACTACAGTTCTGCAGACCAAGCTTCACTTTCTCATTCAGCTGCGAACACCCACAAAGGCAAAGGCAAAGGCAAAGGCAAAGGCAAAACTTCCTGCGATCAAATTTTCCCAGGAAACCCCACAATGCCTTTGTCTTTGGGTTGCTATAAATTGACAATGACTTGAAGACACGCCGTAACAGATATTTCTGCATATTTTTGGAAATTACTCAATACCATAGTCCAGACAAAGTGGAAATTCCCACATACATATGCTCTGGAGAAAATATGTCAAAAAGTGTGCAAAAATTCATTAAGAAGGAAGAGTTGTCAGCAAAGGCATGCAAAATCATGCTTGTGCAGTCTCCCCTCTAAAATTCCTTTAAATATATTACCATATGTAATGAAGTATATTTAACTGATTTGGCAATAGATAACAAACTTTACTCAGTGGATTATATTTTTATAAATCCAGTTGCTAGCCCCAGCTAGAACAAATTCATCAAATCTACTGCTGCTGTTTATACAAAGGTCATTGATCTGATGTGTCTGTTCTTTTTCAGATTAGCAATTGGATTTAGACTATTTTTTTTTTTGTCACGTCAGGAGCGACTTGAGAAACTGCAAGTCGCTTCTGGTATGAGAGAATTGTCCGTCTGCAAGGATGTTGCCCAGGGAACGCCTGGATGTTTTGATGTTTTACCATCCTTGTGGGAGGCTTCTCTCATGTCCCCAAATGAGGAGCTGGAGCTGATAGAGGGAGCTCATCCACGCTCTCCCTGGATTCGAACCTGCGACCTATCGGTCTTCAGTTCTTCTGGCACAGGGGTTTAACCCACTGCGCCACCAGGAGCTCCTAGACTATTAATAGCATAATTACTTGAAATCAAAATTGTGCAATCCATAGAATTCAACTTTGTTGATTTACTAGGTTCAATTATGTTGAATGAATTTCTACAAGGTAAAGTCTACATAGGATTTGCAGCTCATTCTTTTTAGGAGTTTTGGGTTGTACTGAATTATCTCTGAGTAAACATGCATAATATTGTGCTATTAATTAATTAATTGATTACCATAAGTGTATACTCATAATGTAACTATTTTCCAAAAAAGATGTTAAGTTTCTGTTTCAAAAGGCAATTTTAAAAAGCGGTGGCTGGTTAATTAAAGGTTTTATTTTTCACTTCATATTCTTCCATTCTTACTCTTCCTTTTTAGTGACTACTCCGTCCAGCACCACCAAAACTACCACAAGTACTCCATCAACCACTACCACCACAACAGCTACACCAACAACCACTACTACCACTGAGATACCAACAACCACCACTACAACTGCCACTACAACTACCACTGAGACAACAACTACACCCACTACTACAACAACTGAGACAACCACAACTACGCCCACAACCACAACCACAACTGAGACAACCACAACTACGCTCACAACCACAACCACATTTGAGCCAACCTTAACTACAACTCCAACCACAACCACAACTACACCAACAACAACTACAACTGAGACAACCACAACTACGCCCACAACCACAACCACAACTGAGACAACCACATCTACGCTCACAACCACAACCACATTTGAGCCAACCTTAACTACAACTCCAACCACAACCACAACTACACCAACAACAACTACAACTGAGACAACCACAACTACGCCCACAACCACGACTACTACAGAGACAACCACATCCACAACCACAACTGAGATAACGACAACTACACCCACAACTACTACAACAACTGAGACAACGACAACTACACCCACAACCACAACCGAGACCATGTCAACTACACCCACAACTACTACAACAACTGAAACAACCACATCCACGACTACTCCCACAACCACAACCACAACTGAGACAACCACAACTACGCCTACAACTACCACTACAACCGAAACAACCACATCCACAACTACGCCCACAACCACAACTACCACTGAGATAACAACAACTTTCATACCAGGAAATGTCTGTATAGTAGATGGCAAAATATACCATCCAGGTAAGATTCAGAGGCAAATTAAAATATCAGGTATCAAGGCAAATAAAAAAACACCAGTAAAATATAGCTGGTTGTACAAGGTGGGGTCCACAGTAATGGCGCTTTCTCCTAAGTCTAATATAAGAATTCAAAATAACAAATACAATAAGTACAGTACTCTCTTTTAAAAAAAAATAATTCAATGTCTGAAAACATATTTAGAGTGGCATTTCTCTAAATGCCGATAAGATTGCATAACCCCAGACATAAAATCTTGCTCAAATACCACGAATGGAATAAGATGATGTGTTGTTAAAAGCTATTGCATAATTATGTTTCCTAGTCACAGGGGTTTTTTTGGTAAAGATTTACAAATTGCATGTAATAGAGAAAGATTTTTTTAACTGAGCATACTGCCAAAGTAAAGCCACACAATTCTTATTAACACATATCATTTACATACTTTTCATATATTTACATATACCTTAGTGAAATAGAAAACATGTCTCAAGATGTGTAAAAAAGAAAAGTATAAAATGAGATGCCTCCAGTGTAGGAAAAATAAGATAGCTATAGCAGTTGCCTTCAAGTCACCATATATATCATATCTATATTACACCTTTCTAATACATACTAATAATTTAACAATGTTCTACAGTGATGTCTGAAAACCCATTTCCAATTGTCCCCCTCCCCATTTTCTCTGATCCACACTCCATATTGCCTTATTTTGGAACTTGCAGAATTCCTAGGACTTACAAAAGAGTGCTGAGATTGAACATGTAACAGACCTTTCCTTTTTTACTTATTACAGTATATTCTGGCGTATAAGACTACTTTTTAACCCAAGAAAATCTTCTCAAAAGTCAGGGGTCGTCTTATACGCGGGTGTAGTCTTATGCATGGAAGTCGTCTTAACTCTATAGTTTAACTGGAAAAGCTGGGGGTCGTCTTATACGCCCAGTCGTCTTATATGCCGGAATATACGGTAGATACTTCATCCAGGGCTGATCTGTAGAATTATTTAGAGTGTCTGATTTTTAAAATTTCCTTTTAACATTAAAACCAGTAGAAATGGGTTTAATTTTTTTTTTGGGGGGGGGGGGACTTTATGGCATCAAATGATGACATACACTAAGTGTGCTGTAGGCATTTTCCAATATTGTATTCAATTCAAAAACAGTGCTGGTTTCTCTTCATGTGGATTTTCTTTATTCTTGGTCTTCCTTCCATCACACCAAGCAATTGGCCTGAATTCAACAGTTATAGCCACTGTTTCTCAACAGACATATGCATTTTGCATACACAAGTGGGCCACATACGCTTGCCTTTGTCATTAGGCCACATACGCTTGCCTTTGTACATTCAGAATGCTGTAAAAAAGCAGAGCCTGTTCATATGCGTGTAACCTTGAGTATATCCACATTGCACAATTATTGCAGTTTGATGCTCTCCAATGAAATCCTGAAGTTTTCATAAGGTGTTTCGAATTTCCCTTTTTGTGTGTGGCTTTTCTGATTCCATTTGTTTAGACTGGATCTACACTGTAGAATTAATGCAGTTTGACACCACTTTAACTGCTGTGGCTCAATCCTGTGGAATCCTGGAAGTTGTGGTTTGTTGAGACACCTCCCCTCTTTGGCAGAGAAAACTAAAGACAACCACCATGATTCCATAGCATTGAGCCATGGCAGTTAACGTGGTGTTAAACTGCATTTATTTATTTATTTATTTATTTTACCACATTCGTACCCCACTCTTCTCACCCCGAAGAGGACTCAGAGCAGCCTCACAAAAGGCAACAATTTGATGCCATCCAGTTACATATCAATAAAATAAACAAATACATTAAAAACCAAACATTTAAAAAACATCAACATGAAAACATTATTAAAATGACGCAACCCAAATCATTATCCAGGGCTGTTCCATTTGTCATTGCATTAGTTTCATAATCACTTATTGCACTGCTCAATACGAACCAAAAGCTTGGTCCCATAACTATGTTTTCAGTTTCTATAGTGTATACAGCCAGAATTTCCAGATTCAAAACTAGCTGCAAAACTTGGTTGCAAAACTAGCAACTAGACAAAATAAATCAGTGTAGTCCACTAGCCTGCTGTTGCCCTCTTCTAACATTTCTCTGGATTTATATTGTGGTTGCTACAAAGGGTGAATTGGTTTGGGGTTGTTTAACTTTTGATATGTCATTTTAGCTTTAATATTGAATTGCTCATTTATTCTTAATTATTCGCTTTGTTTTTAGTTCTATATGTTTCTAGTTAGTAATTCTGAAAATCACAATATGGATATACAACAAGAAGAAAATGCAGAATATACATTTACATGAACATGTTTTTAGTTACAGCTGATGTTAACACTTGTTCTTCAAACTCTAGGTGACATAATAGAAACTGGAAAGCACAGAGAAATGTGTTATGCTGTCATTTGCTCGGAGCATGGTGAAGAAGAAGTTCACCACTGGATTTGTACAACTACGGCTCCACCCACAACTACGCCCACAACAACAACTACAACCACACCCACAACTACTACAACAACTGAGACAACTACATCCACAACTATACCCACAACCACAACAACTGAGACAACCACAACTACACCCACGACAACTACAACTGAGACAACCACAACTACACCCACAACCACAACAACTGAGACAACCACATCCACAACTACAGCCACGACTACATCTACTCCCATGACCACAACTACCACTGAGACAACCACAACTACACCCACAACTACAACAACAGAGACAACCACATCCACAACTTCACCCACAACCACAACAACAGAGACAACCACATCCACAACCACAACTACTACTGAGACAACTACACCCACAACTACTACCGAGACAACTACGCCCACGACCACAACTACTACGGAAACAACCACATCCACAACTACACCCACAACAACAACTACAACAGAGACAACCACAACTATGCCCACAACCACAACTACTACAGAGACAACCACATCCACAACCACAACTACTACTGAGACAACCACAACTACACCCACACCCACAACTACAACTGAGACAACCACAACTACACCCACACCCACAACTACACCCACAACCACAACCACAACTGAGACAACCACAACTACACCCACAACCACAACTACAACCGAGACAACCACAACGACACCCACACCCACAACTACACCCACAACCACAACTGAGACAACCACAACTACACCCACAACCACAACTACAACTGAGATAACCACAACTATAAGTACAACCCCAAAGTTACCGTGTCAAACCGAAAATGGAACTGTTCA